>NC_088411.1:11488961-11804890 GCF_034236695.1 Oncorhynchus nerka | reverse complement strand
CAATTAATTGTGGTTCACGTTTATCAATGGGTTCAAGTAGCGCATGGATATATTTTCCCCATTTTCAGTGATCAGTTTTTCCTGTGCTTTTCGATGTAAATGCTAGAGTGTTTTCCATCCAAATATACTATGCATATCCTAGCTTCCGGGCCTGAGTAGCAGGCAGTTTACTTTGGGCATGCTTTTCATCCGGACGTGAAAATACTGTCCCCTAGCCCATATACATATTTACATTTTTATTATACTTATATTTAGATTTTATTATACTCAGTTAATGGAAAATTGTAGGAGGAATCCTTGGGGTTACCTCATTGATAGAGGTGTGGTAAAGTAGCTGTTAAGAGTTTTTCGACAGCATCTGAGGGACTGATCATTCTGAGGGGGGAGCCAAAAAACTGTTTATAAAGTTGTAGAAGGTAAGAAATCGTTTTTCTTGTTATAAACCATTTCACGTGTGAGTTCCAAATATCTCTAACAGTTGCCCCAGCGTGACATTTTTGATGCACGTTATGTTAGAATGCGCTCACTGTTCGAAAATGTGATTGTTACCTACAGGACAGTTAACATGCATTGCCTGTTTGTTATCTAAAGGCTATGTTTCAACTCGTCCATTTCAAATGATTTTCTAGTAACAGTTTGAATTGAGGTGTGTTCCGCCTCCTCATTAATTCACATAGAAGTAGCCCATTTCAGTGTTGCGGACAATTTATATTTGAGGCTTTACTGAGCCGGACAAACTTCTCTCTTCGAGGAGAGCCCTTCCCCATGTTTTAAGCACATCAAGTATGTAGACATTTGCGCAGTCTTTTACGAACTGGCACATTTTCTGTCTGGGGCTCGCATTGTTGTATTGTTGTATTCCTTACAAATAATAACTTTGGACATTTGTGCGTTCCTATCAAGGTAAGTGCCTTATTTTCTGTATATAATGTTGTTGTTTCTACTGTAGCATATATTATGTATGTACAATACCAATGATAAATTTGGACACCTACTCATTCAAGGGTTTTTCTTTATTTGTACTTGTCTTTGATTTTATTTGTATTTGTCTTTGATTTTCTACATTGTAGAATAGTGAAGACATGAAATAACACATACGGAATCAAGTAGCCACCCTTTGCCTTGATGACAGCTTTGTACACTCTTGGCATTCTCTCAACCAGCTTCATGAGTTAGTCACCTGGAATGCATTTCAATTAACAGGTGTGCTTTGTTAAAAGTTAATTTGTGGAATTGTATTCCTTCTTAATATGTTTGTGCCAATGAATTGTGTGGTGACAAGGTAGGAGTGATATACAGAAGATAGCCCTATTTGGTAAAATACCAATTCCATATTATGGCAAGAACAGATCAAATAAGCAAAGAGAAACGACAGTCCATCATTACTTTAAGACATGAAGGTTAGTCAATTCGGTCAATTTTAAGAGCTTTGAAAGTTTCTTCAAATGCAGTCATAAAACCCATCAAGCGCTATGATGAAACTGGCTCTCATGAGGACCGTCACAGGAAAGGAAGACCCAGAGTTACCTCTGCTGCAGAGGATAAGTTCATTAGAGATAACTGCACATCAAATTGCAGCACAAATAAATCCTGCGTTCATGGATCTAATTGCTGCAAAGAAACCACTACTAAAGGACACAAATAATAAGAAGAGACTTGCTTGGGCCAAGAAACACGAGCAATGGACATTAGACCAGTGGAAATCTGTCCTTTGGTCTGATGAGTCCAAATATGAGATTTTTGGTTCAAACCGCCGTGTCTTTGTGAGATGCAGAGTAGGTGAATGGATGATCTCCGCAATTGTGGTTCCCAATGTGAAGCATGGAGGAGGAGGTGTGATGTTGTAGGGTGCTTTGCTGGTGACACTGTCTGTGATTTATTTAAAATTGAAGGCACACTTAACCAGCTGGCTACCACAGCATTCTGCAGCGATACGCCAATGCCATCTGGTTTGCGCTTCTGGGACTGTCATTGGTTTTTCAACAGGACAATGACACAACACACATCCAGGCTGTGTAAAGGCTATTTAACCAAGAAGGAGAGTGATGGAGCTCTGCATCAGCTGACCTGGCCTCCACAATCACTCGACCTCAAACCAAATTAGATTGTTTGTGATGAGTTGGACCATGTGTTTGTGAGATGCAGAGAAGGTGAATGGATTATCTACTCGTGCGGTTCCCACCGTGAAGCATGGAGGAGGAGATGTGTTGGTGCTTTGCTGGTGACACTGTCAGTGATTTGTTTAGAATTCAAGGCACACCTCATGGCTACCACAGCATTCTGCAGAGGTACACCATTCCATCTGGTTTATGCTTAGCGGGACTATCATTTGTTTTTCAACAGGACAATGACCCAACAACCCTCCAGGCTGGGGAAAGGCTATTTGACCAAGATGGAGAGTGATTGAGTGCAGCATCAGGTGACCTGGCCTCCACAATCACCCGACCTCAACCCAATTTAGATGGTTTGAGATGAGTTAGACTGCAGAGTGAAGGAAATGCAGCCAACAAGTGCTCAGCATATGTGGGAACTCCTTCAAGCCTGTTGGAAAAGCAATCCATGTGAATCTGGTTGAGAGAATGCCAAGAGTGTGCAAAGCTGTCATCAAAGCAAAGGGTGGCTACTTTGAAGAATCTCAAATATTATAACTCTTTTTTTTGTTACTACATGATTCCATGTATGTTATTTCATAGTTTTGTTGTCTTCACTATTATTCTACAATGTAGAAAATAGTTAAAAGCATACCAGACCAACATAGAAATAAAACAAACTAGATTACCCACCCTAGTCATACCCAACCCAACCAAAAAAGAGAATAAAAAGGCTTTCTATGGTCAGGGAAAGACAGTATCCACCCCCCCTCCAAAGGTGCAGACTCCTGACTCTATAGGGGAGGGTCTGGGTGGGCATCTAGCGTCGGTGGCGGCTCCGGTGCGGGGTGAAGTACCGACTCTGCTCGCGGATCCGCCAGCATTGGTGGCGGCTCTGGTGCGGGACGAGGAACCCGCTCATCCAGCGGATCCAGCATCGGCGGGACTTTGCCCCCGCCCAGACCACGGGTCCGGCCATGGAGCCGGGTAGAACGCCGCGCCCGGACTGAAGGCTCGTCCCCTGGAGCGGGACTGGACACCATGCCTGGACTGGGCATCGGCGCAAAGGAAGGCTCCTGCCCTGGAGCTGGAGGTTCTGGACAGTGGACCATCGCACGAGGTTCCGAACTGTGAACCATCGCCGGAAGCTCTGGACTGGGGTTGCGCACTGGAGGCCGAGTGCGTGGAGCCGGTACAGGTGGCACCGGACTGGTGACACGCACTTCAGGGCGAGTCAGCACCTTCCAGATTGTATTTTGATTGTATTTTGGTTGTTGAATGGGCCCCCAGATGTGGCAGCAAGTGACCATGTTCGGGAACTCCAGGTCAGACAGCCAGGATGGTGAACATGTTTTGTTTTTTTGCAATGTTCCAGCCCAACCCAAACAGCACGAGTTTACAGGAACATCCCAATGCCCATCACAAATACAACGAGCCAGCGGAAGGTCATGTTGTATTCAGGCAGCCATAATGGACTAGCAATGAATCAAACCTTCGAAATAATGAGTTGAGTTAAGAGCCTGATCCTGGAGGAACAAGTTATACCACTGTGGGGGCAAGTTGTAGAGCTAGGGAAAGCATGTCCAGGGTTCTCTTTCCTTTCATTAGAGCCTCCAACTTTTTTGATCCTCAGAGGCTCGTGACTTGGAATATTTGGTATTGCCATTCCAGTCTGCTATATCTAGACAAAGGTGTTTAAGTGTAATTATGGCAGGCCAATTGGATTCCCAACATGGTTGAAGTACACAAAAATAGTTTTGAGTACAGTACACACATCTGAAATACTTATCCAATTTAAAACACATACAGGTGATTAAACCAGCCAGGTTGCCCATGAAACAAGTTATAATTCAACGTCCATCCATGTCTGAGGACGTCGGGAAATTACTTGGAAACCGGCTACTAGGGGCAACAGTGAGCACCTTTACCTTCAAGTAGGTTTCGGTTTTGCCTAGAGCAGTGGGGAGTGGGAGTGGGGGGGGGACTTAACCCTTACCTTAAACAAGCCATACAAAGTTTGTTACAATTTTGCAACGATGTACACTGAGAGTTGGGAAGCAAGTTCAGGGAGTGAATACATTTAATTAATAAACAAACATGAACAAAACAAGACACAAGAACAAAACAAGACACACGAAAAAAACAAGACACAAAGAACAACACAAGACACACGAACAGTGCAAGTGGGCTGAGACAGTGAAAACTGTCATGTCTTTTTAGTCAAAGGTTCCTCTGTGGATTTTAACTGTTCAGCCTCTTGCAATTATATTAGGGGGCCCTTCTAGATTTGACTCCAAATCCATTATGGTGTTCAAAATTCAATATGGCTGCCACAATACCATTAAATGGGGGTTTATTCAACTATCTCTTACAGTCTCACATCAGAATTAGAAGTTCATCCATGTTTCTCAAACTTCACATTTCTAAGTTGTTCCAAACATAACATTTGGAAGTGTTTAAGGTTAGGTTTAAGCATTAACTCAGAATTTTTAAGGTTACGGTTAAGTTGAGGCATTAACCCCAAAATCTTAAGGTTAAGCATGAACTCTAAATGGTTAACTTGATATGGCTGCAATCCCCCTATCGGGATAAGTGTCATCAACAACCGCTGAATAGCATAGCGCTACATACAATAAATATTACTATAAATATTTATATTCATGAAATCACAAGTGCAACATAGGAAAACACAGCTTAGCCTTTTGTTAATCCACCTGTTACAGCGAAAGCATTCCAAGCATTTGTGTAAGTTTATCGATCACACGATAAAACATTACGTACACTTAGCATCAGGTAGCTCGGTCACGAAAATCATAAAAGCAATCAAATTCATCTTTTACCTTTGATGATCTTCGGATGTTTTCACTCACGGGACTCCCAGTTACACAACAAATGTTCCGTTTGTTCCATAAAGATGATTTTTATATCCAAAATACCTCCGTTTGTTTGTCGCGTTATGTTCAGAAATCCACAGGAAAGAGCGGTCACGACAACGCAACGCAAAATCAACCGTAAGGCTCTCCAGAGGGTAGTGAGGTCTGCACAACGCATCACCGGGGGCAAACTACCTGCCCTCCAGGACACCTACACCATCCGATGTTACAGGAAGGCCATAAAGATCATCAAGGACATCAACCACCCGAACCACTGCCTGTTCACCCCGCTATCATCCAGAAGGCGAGGTCAGTACAGGTGCATCAAAGCTGGGACCGAGAGACTGAAAAACAGCTTCTATCTCAAGGCCATCAGACTGTTAAACAGCCACCACTAACATTGAGTGGCTGCTGCCAACACACTGTCATTGACACTGACCCAACTCCAGCCACTTTAATAATGGGAATTGATGGGAATGATGTAAATATATCACTAGCCACTTTAAACAATGCTACCTTATATAATGTTACTTACCCTACATTATTCATCTCATATGCATACGTATATACTGTACTCTAGATCATCGACTGCATCCTTATGTCACTAGCCACTTTAACTATGCCACTTTGTTTACTTTGTCTACATACTCATCTCATATGTATATACTGTACTCGATACCATCTACTGTATGCTGCTCTGTACCATCACTCATTCATATATCCTTATGTACATATTCCTTATCCCCTTACACTGTGTATAAGACAGTAGTTTTGGAATTGTTAGTTAGATTACTTGTTGGTTATCACTGCATTGTCGGAACTAGAAGCACAAGCATTTCGCTACACTCGCATTAACATCTGCTAACCATGTGTATGTGACAAATAAAATTTGATTTGATTTGATTTGAGACGAAAATTCCAAATAGTTTCCATAATGTCCACAGAAACATGTCAAACATTTTTTATAATCAATCCTCAGGTTGTTTTTAAAATATATAATCGATAATATATCAACCGCAAATGTCTTTGACAGTAGGAGAGGGGAAAACAATGGCTGTCCAAATTCTGTTGGCGCAAGCAAAACTCATGTGACCCCGATGTTATTGTTCTAGCTCATTTTTCAAAATAAAAGCCTGAAACTATGTCTGAAGACTGTTGACACTTTGAGGAAGCGATAGGAAAAGGAATCTGGTTCATATCCCTTTAAATCCAGCAAAGGGAGGCTATGGAACTTGGAGTTTTCAAAATAGAAGCCACTTCCTGTTTAGATTTTCCTCAGGGTTTCGCCTGCAATATCAGTTCTGTTATACTCACTCACAGACAATATTTTGACAGTTATGTAAACTTGAGTGTTTTCTATCCAATACTAATAATAATATGCATATATTAGCAACTGAGACTGAGGAGCTGGTCGTTGGGCACCTTTTCAGCCAAGCTACTCAATACTGCCCCTGCAGCCATATGAAGTTAAGAAAGGGTGATACTTTGAACTTTGAAGGTTTTATTTTCAATAAACTGAAAATTAGAAATTGTAATCTGTATAAAGGCAAACAAAGTGTTTTTGTAACCATGGATGATCCTTTCTTAGTAATGTACTGCACAATCATTTTGGGTCTAAGTATAATTTACAGAATGTATGCATGAAGTTTTTAGTGAGAGGTCTAATGCTTTAATAATTTCAGCCCCCCAATCTCCTATCCATTATACAGTGGGTATAGAAACCCCCTTTCAAAATGTTCAACTTTTGTTGCCTTAATGAAAACACATAAAATGTGATATTTTCTGGCTTTATTTACCCACAGTAAACCTCTGAAAATTAAATAAAAGTGAAACAGTAAAATACAATATTTGGATTAGTGAATACCCCCCCCCCTAGAATTGCAAATGCCAACTTGCTGAGGTATAACCAACCACCTTCCAGATCACAAATCAAACTAATTGGCTTCTATCTGTGATCAATTGTATTGATTTTGATTAGTTCATAATAAAAGCAGTTGTTCACAGAGGACTCCACTGCTTAGTAGTGCAATTCAAAGCAAATCTATTATGGCTGGAAAGGTACTTTCAAAAGATCTACGAGATCAAGGCTTTGTCTATCCCACAATTAAGAGCATTATTAAGAAGTGGAAGGCGTATGGCACCACCCAGACCCTGCATAGATCAGGCCGTCCCTACAAACTGGATTACCGGACAAGGAGGAACTGATCAGAGAGGCTACCAAGAAGCCAATGGCAACTTTGAAGGAGTTATGGTAAACTCGTTTATGGCAAAGGCCTTTATGGCAAAGACTGGTCAATTAGTGCATGTGACCACAATATCACAAGCGCTCCACAAATCTGGGCTCTATGGGAGGGTGGCAAGAAAAATAAAACTACTAAAAAAAACACATCAAGTTTCATTTTAGCTTTGCCAAAAAGCACATTATAGAGTCTGAGGCCAAGTGCCAAATGGTGCTATGGTCAGATGAGACCAAAATGTTCCCTGAATGCAAAATGTTATATCTGGCGAAAACCCAATACCTCTTTCCACCCAAAGAACACCAAGCCTACATTAGACCATGGTGGTAGCAGCATCCTGTTGTGGTAGTGTTTCTCTTCAGCGGAGACTGGAGCACTTGTCAGGATAGAAGGGAAAATGGACAGGGTAAAGATTATTGAGGAGAACCTGCTGTCCTCTTCAGGAAGTTGAACATGGGAAGATGGTTCACGTTTCAACATGACAAGGACCCAAAGCACACCGCCAAAGCAACCATACAGTGGCTGAAGGACAAGAAGGTGAAAGTCTTCGAGTGGCCTAGTCAGAGCCCCGACCTAAATCCCATCGAGAACCTGTGGAATGACTTGAAGAGTGCAGTCCGTGAGCGGTCACCATGCAATTTGACTGAACTTGAACAATTCTGCAAGGAAGAATGGGCAAATATTGCACAGTCTAGGTGTGCAAAGTTAGTAGAGACGTATTCATAGACACTCATGGCTAAAGGGGGTTCCACCAAGTATTAACTCAGTGGGGTGTTCACTTATCCAAATAGGGTATTTTAGTGTTTTATATATTATCTAAAAAAATCACTTGGGTATTGTGGGTTACTGTGTGTAAATAAAGCTGGAAAAAGTCAGATTGTACGTATGTGTTTTCATTTCAGGCTGTAAGGCAACAAAAGGGGAACATTTTGAAAGGGGGTGGGGACATTCTATACTGTATAGGCATGTTTAAGTTTGTCTGACTTAGCGTTCCATATAAAGTTTTTAAAAATTTGCTCATATGATTTACAAAAACTTTGCGACCTTTGCCACATTTCAGGCTTCAAACATAAAGATATAAAACTGTATTTTTTTGTGAAGAATCAACAACAAGTGGGACACAATCATGAAGTGGAACAACATTTATTGGATATTTCAAACTTTTTTAACAAATCAAAAACTGAAAAATTGGGCGTGCAAAATTATTCAGCCCCTTTACTTTCAGTGCAGCAAACTCTCTCCAGAAGTTCAGTGAGGATCTCTGAATGATCCAATGTTGACCTAAATGACTAATGATGATAAATACAATCCACCTGTGTGTAATCAAGTCTCCGTATAAATGCACCTGCACTGTGATAGTCTCAGAGGTCCGTTAAAAGCGCAGAGAGCATCATGAAGAACAAGGAACACACCAGGCAGGTCCGAGATACTGTTGTGAAGAAGTTTAAAGCCGGATTTGGATACAAAAAGATTTCCCAAGCTTTAAACATTCCAAGGAGCACAGTGCAAGCGATAATATTGAAATGGAAGGAGTATCAGACCACTGCAAATCTACCAAGACCTGGCCGTCCCTCTAAACTTTCAGCTCATACTAGGAGAAGACTGATCAGAGATGCAGCCAAGAGGCCCATGATCATTCTGGATGAACTGCAGAGATCTACAGCTGAGGTGGGACACTCTGTCCATAGGACAACAATCAGTCGTATATTGCACAAATCTGGCCTTTATGGAAGAGTGGCAAGAAGAAAGCCATTTCTTAAAGATATCCATAAAAAGTGTTGTTAAAAGTTTGCCACAAGCCACCTGGGAGACACACCAAACATGTGGAAGAAGGTGCTCTGGTCAGATGAAACCAAAATTGAACTTTTTGGCAACAATGCAAAACGTTATGTTTGGCGTAAAAGCAACACAGCTCATCACCCTGAACACACCATCCCCACTGTCAAACATGGTGGTGGCAGCATCATGGTTTGGGCCTGCTTTTCTTCAGCAGGGACAGGGAAGATGGTTAAAATTGATGGGAAGATGGATGGAGTCAAATACAGGACCATTCTGGAAGAAAACCTGATGGATTCTGCAAAAGACCTGAGACTGGGACGGAGATTTGTCTTCCAACAAGACAATGATCCAAAACATAAAGCAAAATCTACAATGGAATGGTTCAAAAATAAACATATCCAGGTGTTAGAATGGCCAAGTCAAAGTCCAGACCTGAATCCAATCGAGAATCTGTGGAAAGAACTGAAAACTGCTGTTCACAAATGCTCTCCATCCAACCTCAGTGAGCTCGAGCTGTTTTGCAAGGAGGAATGGGAAAAAATTTCAGTCTCTCGATGTGCAAAACTGATAGACATACCCCAAGCGACTTACAGCTGTAATCGCAGCAAAAGGTGGCGCTACAAAGTATTAACTTAAGGGGGCTGAATAATTTTGCACGCCCAATTTTTCAGTTTTTGATTTGTTAAAAAAGTTTGAAATATCCTATAAATGTCGTTCCACTTCATGATTGTGTCCCACTTGTTGTTGATTCTTCACAAAAAAATACAGTTTTATATCTTTATGTTTGAAGCCTGAAATGTGGCAAAAGGTCGCAAAGTTCAAGGGGGCCGAATACTTTCGCAAGGCACTGTATGTATGTACAGTATTTAGTCAGCCAACAATTGTGCAAGTTCTCCCAATTAAAAAGATGAGAGAGGCCTGTAATTTTCATCATAGGTACACTTCAACTATGACAGACAAAATGAGAAGAAAAAAAATCCAGAAAATCACATTATAGGATTTTTAATTAATTTATTTGCAAATTATGGTGGAAAATAAGTATTTGGTCATCTACAAACAAGCAAGATTTCTGGCTCTCACAGACCTGTTAAGAGGCCCCTCTGTCCTCACTCGTTACCTGTATTAATGGCACCTGTTTGAACTTGTTATCAGTATAAAAGACACCTACCTGTCCACAACCTCAAACAGTCACACTCCAAACTCCACTATGGCCAAGACCAAAGAGCTGTCAAAGGACACCAGAAACAAAATTGTAGACCTGCACCAGGCTGGGAAGACTGAATCTGCAATAGCTAAGCAGCTTGGTTTGAAGAAATCAACTGTGGGAGCAATTATTAGGAAATGGAAGACATACAAGACCACTGATAATCTCCCTCGATCTGGGGCTCCACGCAAGATATCACCCCGTGGGGTCAAAATGATTACAAGAACGGTGAGCAAAAATCCCAGAACCACACGGGGGGACCTAGTGAATGACCTGCAGAGAGCTGGGACCAAAGTAACAAAGCCTACCATCAGTAACACACTACGCCGCCAGGGACTCAAATCCTGCAGTGCCAGACGTGTCCCCCTGCTTAAGCCAGTACATGTCCAGGCCCGTCTGAAGTTTGCTAGAGAGCATTTGGATGATCCAGAAGAAGATTGGGAGAATGTCATATGGTCAGATGAAACCAAAATATAACTTTTTGGTAAAAACTCAACTCGTCGTGTTTGGAGGACAAAGAATGCTGAGTTGCATCCAAAGAACACCATACCTACTGTGAAGCATGGGGGTGGAAACATCATGTTTTGGAGCTGTTTTTCTGCAAAGGGACCAGGACCACTGATCCATGTAAAGGAAAGAAGGAATGGGGCCATGTATCGTGAGATTTTGAGTGAAAACCTCCTTCCATTAGCAAGGGCATTGCAGATGAAACGTGGCTGGGTCTTTCAGCATGACAATGATCCCAAACACACTGCCCGGGCAACGAAGGAGTGGCTTCGTAAGAAGCATTTCACGGTCCTGGAGTGGCCTAGCCAGTCTCCAGATCTCAACCCCATAGAAAATCTTTGGAGGGAGTTGAAAGTCCGTGTTGCCCAGCAACAGCCCCAAAACACCAGCAACAGTGTGTGAAAACCTTGTGAAGACTTACAGAAAACGTTTGACCTCTGTTTTGTTATTGACCAAATACTTATTTTCCACCATAATTTGCAAATAAATTCATTACAAATCCTACAATATGATTTTCGGGATTTTTTTTCTCATTTTGTCTGTCATAGTTGAAGTGTACCTATGATGAAAATTACAGGCCTCTCTCATCTTTTTAAGTGGGAGAACTTGCACAATTGGTGGCTGACTAAATACTTTTTTGCCCCACAGTATGTATGTATGTATGTATGTATGTATGTATGTATGTATGTATGTATGTATGTATGTATGTATGTATGCATGTATGCATGTATGCATGTATGTATGTAGGACAGACAACTGACTACTTGTATTCCACATTTTTGCAATATCAGAGCTTGGTCATGTTGGGTTACATGAGCCTAAGTGTCCCCCCCATAATATCTGAAAATGTAACCCCTTTTTGCAATAAAATATATTTTCACAACCATACATTTCATAAATGTGAAACATTAGAGATGTCAAAAAACATGGTTGTGTTTTGTTCTACCTCGGGTAGGGGTTTCTACAAAACAAAATACCTTTTTGAGGATTGGCCACTAGCCTAATAGACATGAACAAGACAAAGGATCTCTATGGCTGGTTCCACAGTAATGAGCATTCAAAACCACTGTTTAATTTACAATAGAATATAAATGCTTTTAAAATAATAGCTTTTATAACAATCCTATGGTCACACTTTATTTGGATAGTTGGGAATTTCCATCTGTAGATGGTCTACCACAGGAGGTTGGTGGCACCTTAATTGGGGAGGACGGGCTCGTGGTAATGGCTAGACGGGTGGAATGATATCTAATACATCAAATACAAAATGTATCGGTTCCAGATATTATTATGAGCCGTTCTCCCCTTAGCGGCCTCCACTGTGCTCTACCGATGGTCATACTATCGACAAACTATCTGTTGATAAGCAATCGCTTGCTAAATTTAGGGTTAGGTTTAGAATAAGAGTTAGGGTAAGGGTTAGGGCTAGGGCTAGTGTAAGGGTTACGATTATGGCTTGGGTTAGAACTAGGGTTAGTAGATAGTTAGTTGAAATGTTACTGATAGTCTGTAGAGTATCTACAGATGGACTATCTAAGTATATGTTCAAACGTCTGCAAAATATCAGATATCTATACTGCACTAATTCTACATCTTATCTCATTACACAATCCTGCATCCTGAGTTTTATCGCCGTCTGCACTCAAACCCAGCCTATATTAACGCCTCCGAAAGTAAGCTGGGTGCGCTGAGAAATCTCTCTCGCGGAGTCTGGTCTCTTACCCACAGGGCTGCAGACTTGTGAATGATAATTAATGATATGCTTTACAGGGCCCAAGCTGAGCATGCTGGGCAGCTGAGAGCAGCTCGCAGGGTTTCCATTTATCACCCAGTGACAGGGCCATTTATCTGGCCAGCTTTACAGGAGATCCCCGTTTCTCTTTGACATGACCAAACACGGTGGGTAAAGGAGCATTGATAAAAACATGGGATTACTGGTAGCCTTGACACCCCCCTGTATGTCCCTGTAGGTCAGGGTCCAATCTATGTATGTGTTAAGGGCTAAGAGTATATAACCCAATGTGGAATACATACTGTAGGCTTCAGTACAAAGCTGATTTGCTTTAGCGAAAAGGCATGCTCAGCTGTACATGCACCTCCAGGGTCCCATCTATCATAAAGGGCGAGCCTGTATTTACTTTATGTGCAAAAAGATGGAAAATGTCATTACCTTGATGATATAGGCAATTGGCTAGAATGGTCTTTTCAAAACCTTACATACATCATGGAGGCATTGACAGTAAATATGCACGGGCAGGAACGGCTGTTGAGGCACACCAATATGACATGTTAGAGGGCCAATTCTCTCTCCTGTAAATTAGATTCATAAATGTTGCAAATGAATCTAGGCTGCCTGGCTGGCTAGTGACTTTTCATGGATGGCGACTCTGTATAGTGCATACATGAGAATTGCGTTGTGTAATTATTTTCATACACTGCACATTATTTGAATAGTAAACAACTTAATGGGATGGTTCTTCTTCTTGAGCCAAGTCACACCAGATCCACTTCAGTATTCAATGTTTGTCCAGGTCCGAGGACGTTGGGAGATGCCTTCAATACCATCCACTAGGGGCAACGTGAATGTCTAGTGGGCTTGTGGCTTGCTTGGTTGTGGATGGGGATAGAGAAAGGGCTTAAACCGCTAGCTATGGCCAGTCAGAATGAATGGAATTTATGCCTAAACCTAACCGTACATTTTCTTTTCTGTTTTAACCCTGTCCCAAATATTATCCCTTACCTCAGTGGTCACCAACCGGTCGATCGGGAGCTACTAGTCGATCTCCAAGGCATTCCTAGTCGATCACCAAACATTTCTGTAACAAAAACACAGATAAAGCAATAGACTTTCTAAACCCAGAGGCGCAACATTGCGTGACTTCCGGGAATGCTTGCGAAACAGACCAAACAAACCAGGACGGGGGTTTGGGGTTTGAGAAGTTAATAAGAGAAGAAAAGACTTCCACAGTTGTTCATTTTCTCAAAATGTAAAGACACAACCTAGGTTCGAGCCAATGTCTTAAGTAGTTGAACATGTTGTTACTCCAACCTCATGAAGGTTACAAACTGCGCATGAGCTTAACTAGCCAACGCCACCCTGACATCGCCTACAAGTGTGATCAGGGATTTCTATTGGAGAAGCAGTTTCTGCCTATCTTCATACTGTACTGTCTTTGATAAAGGGCTCCGTGACTAGAGAGAGACTCTAGACTCTATTTGTATGAGTAAGTTCATGTTTAAAGTTGTTATTCAGCACTGTCAACACTTTGTTCAGCACTTTTGTAAGCCATACAATGTGCGTTCTCCCTACTGCCACTCACACTGCAACCAGCACTGCAGCTGCAATGAATGACTATAGCAAAGTATTACAATAAGCTTGTGTTGTTATTATTAGCAGCTTGTGTCTTTTTTTAATATCGAGGAATATTCCACATTCTCTGGGCATAGGAGTAACAACATGAATTGGTGCACGAGGCAGAAATAATGCAGTGCAACTTGAGTTTTGCTATCAGCTGGAAGAGACTCTGTCTTCGTTTCTCAGCCTCATCACCGCTCCCTCCCTCCACACAGACTGACCATCAGATGCAGGCCAATCGGACCAGGAAATAAATAAGCTGATTATTATGCACACTCGGCTGTGCCTCACAAGTAATACAACAAATGATCTATTAGCAGTATGATCATATATCTACATTTTTAAATATAATTTCAAAATGGCCTGAGAAGACCAATATTGGCAGGGCAATTCAAGCCAATATGCAGTGATAAGGTATTGGGCCTATAGCCTACTTCACAAACCTCATTGCTACAGAACTGTTTTTAATTTGTTAATGTTGCGTAGGCTTACGTTTTTTCAAGTCATGTTTTAAAAAATTCCAGGAGGTATATCTCAGCTTGCATTTTGACTCAAAGTGATCTTGATTCAGAAAAGGTTGGTGACCACTGCTTTACCTTAACCAGTCGGAATTGATGCCTAAGGTTAAAGGAACACTCCACAGTTTGTCTCCATGACTCCTCAGCAAGTTGTTAGTGGCCCTAGTTATCCAAATTGCAATCTTTATACAGTACCAGTACTTTTAATTCTTCATTGTCCTACCGTTTGTATCATAGGCCACTGTAATCGATGGGGGCTCAGGGCGGTACCATTCTGCTCATCTGATGAAGGTGCAAATGGATCAGATTCAAACTTTGAAGACAGAGATCGAGTCAATGAAGGCAGACCATCAGAAAGAGAAACATTCTCTGAGGGCAGAGATACTGGCAACAGCTGATGCATTGGTCCAGAGCCAGGCGGTATTTGCAGAGAGTCACTCGATATTAGCAGAGAGTCAGGCGGCATTGGCGGAGAGTCAGGTGGAGAATGACGCGTTGAAGAGGGCGAGGAACAAGTCACAATCCATGCCAGGCACACCTGTGAGCTCTGGAACTCAGAGCTCACAGGACAGGCAGAGTGAACATACCTGGCGGGTTCGTCAGATCGTCGGTTCACCCTGACACGCTCTGGATAAGAGCGTCTGCTAAATGACTTAAATGTAAATGTAAAATTTTCATTCCTCTTCTGACAACAGAACTTTACCAACTGCTCACCAGGCACAGCAAGGGCCGTCCGGACCGTTATGCTGTTCTGCTATTCCAAGGATTGAGAGAATGCCAAGAGTGTGCAAATCTGTCATCAAGGCATACAGTATATCTAAAAATATTTTTTTCAATAACGTGACTCTCCTCCAATAATTACCTTTAGAGGATTGGAGGATTCTAAATTAATATCTAAGGGGAATTTAAACAATTCATATATTTGAGTTTAACAACAATATTTATATATATTTGTTCTGTCTTATATATATTTGTTCTGTCTTTTCTGGCGGATTAAACTGAAATTGCAACCAACTTTCTATGGCTTGTTTAAAAAATTATGATATTTTGGAGATTTAGTTTAAAAAAAAAATTGAGTGAGAAAAAGGCCATTCTTGAACATGGGGTGAGACATTGTTACTCATTTGTAATTAAAGCCAGTTTGTTGTTTTAGAATGATTTATTTCTGTTTTTAGAGCGAGAGAAACCAAAAGCTTTCCATCGCCTCATGGGTCTCCCGGTCACGGCAAGCACAGGTATTCACGGAAACATGGCTCACTGGAGAGACGCTATCGGAGGCGGTGCAGCCAGCGGGTTTCACCACGCATCGCGCCGACAGAAACAAACATCTTTCTGGTAAGAAGAGGGGCGGGGGCGTATGCCTTATGGCTAACGAGACATGGTGTGATCAAAGAAATATACAGGAACTCAAATCCTTCTGTTCACCTGATTTAGAATTCCTCACAATCAAATGTCGACCGCATTATCTACCAAGAGAATTCTCTTCGATTATAATCACAGCCGTATATATTCCCCCCCAAGCAGACACATCGATGGCTCTGAACAAACTTTATTTGACTCTTTGCAAACTGGAATCCATTTATCCGGAGGCTGCATTCATTGTAGCTGGGGATTTTAACAAGGCTAATCTGAAAACTCCCTACATTTTATCAGCATATCGATTGCGCAACCAGGGGTGGAAAAACCTTGGATCATTGTTACTCTAACTTCCGCGACGCATATAAGGCCCTGCCCCGCCCTCCGTTCGGAAAAGCTGACCACGACTCCATTTTGTTGATCCCTGCCTGCTTCCATCACGTGGACTGGGATATGTTTCGTATTGCGTCAGATAACAACATTGACGAATACGCTGATTCGGTGTGCGAGTTCATTAGAACGTGCGTTGAAGATGTCGTTCCCATAGCAACGATTAAAACATTCCCTAACCAGAAACCGTGGATTGATGGCAGCATTCGCTTGAAACTGAAAGCGCGAACCACTGCTTTTAATCAGGGCAAGGTGACTGGTAACATGACCGAATACAAACAGTGCAGCTATTCCCTCCGCAAGGCTATCAAACAAGCTAAGCGTCAGTATAGAGACAAAGTAGAATCTCAATTCAACGGCTCAGACACAAGAGGTATGTGGCAGGGTCCACAGTCAATCACGGACTACAAGAAGAAAACCAGCCCAGTCACGGACCAGGGTGTCTTGCTCCCAGGCAGACTAAACAATACAGTGCCACTGACACGGCCTGCAACGAAAACATGCGGCCTCTCCTTCACTGCAGCCGAGGTGAGTAAAACATTTAAACGTGTTAACCCTCGCAAGGCTGCAGGCCCAGACGGCATCCCCAGCCGCGCCCTCAGAGCATGCGCAGACCAGCTGGCCGGTGTGTTTACGGACATATTCAATCAATCCCTATACCAGTCTGCTGTTCCCACATGCTTCAAGAGGGCCACCATTGTTCCTGTTCCCAAGAAAGCTAAGGTAACTGAGCTAAACGACTACCACCCCGTAGCACTCACTTCCGTCATCATGAAGTGCTTTGAGAGACTAGTCAAGGACCATATCACCTCCACCCTACCTGACACCCTAGACCCACTCCAATTTGCTTACCGCCCAAATAGGTCCACAGACGATGCAATCTCAACCACACTGCACACTGCCCTAACCCATCTGGACAAGAGGAATACCTATGTGAGAATGCTGTTCATCGACTACAGCTTGGCATTCAACACCATAGTACCCTCCAAGCTCGTCATCAAGATCGAGACCCTGGGTCTCGACCCCGCCCTGTGCAACTGGGTACTGGACTTCCTGACGGGACGCCCCCAGGTGGTGAGGGTAGGCAACAACATCGCCACCCCGCTGATCCTCAACACTGGGGCCCCACAAGGGTGCGTTCTGAGCCCTCTCCTGTACTCCCTGTTCACCCACGACTGCGTGGCCACGCACGCCTCCAACTCAATCATCAAGTTTGCGGACGACACAACAGTGGTAGGCTTGATTACCAACAACGACGAGACGGCCTACAGGGAGGAGGTGAGGGCCCTCGGAGTGTGGTGTCAGGAAAATAACCTCACACTCAACGTCAACAAAACTAAGGAGATGATTGTGGACTTGAGGGAACACCCCCCAATCCACATCGATGGAACAGTAGTGGAGAGGGTAGTAAGTTTTAAGTTCCTCGGCATACACATCACAGACAAACTGAATTGGTCCACTCACACAGACAGCATCGTGAAGAGGAGGCTGAAGAAATTCGGCTTGTCACCAAAAGCACTCACAAACTTCTACAGATGCACAATCGAGAGCATCCTGGCGGGCCTTATCACCGCCTGGTACGGCAACTGCTCCGCCCACAACCATAAGGCTCTCCAGAGGGTAGTG
Organism: Oncorhynchus nerka; assembly: GCF_034236695.1. NCBI lineage: Eukaryota > Metazoa > Chordata > Actinopteri > Salmoniformes > Salmonidae > Oncorhynchus > Oncorhynchus nerka. Next base: position 11,786,955 of record NC_088411.1, on the reverse strand, counting down.
AGGTCTGCACAACGTGGTGAGGGTAGTGAGGTCCGCACGATAAAACATTACGTACACTTAGCATCAGGTAGCTCGGTCACGAAAATCATAAAAGCAATCAAATTAATCTTTTACCTTTGATGATCTTCGGATGTTTTCACTCACGGGACTCCCAGTTACACAACAAATGTTCCGTTTGTTCCATAAAGATGATTTTTATATCCAAAATACCTCCGTTTGTTTGTCGCGTTATGTTCAGAAATCCACAGGAAAGAGCGGTCACGACAACGCAACGCAAAATCAACCGTAAGGCTCTCCAGAGGGTAGTGAGGTCTGCACAACGCATCACCGGGGGCAAACTACCTGCCCTCCAGGACACCTACACCACCCAATGTTATAGGAAGGCCATAAAGATCATCAAGGACAACAACCACCCGAGCCACTGCCTGTTCACCCCACTATCATCCAGAAGGCGAGGTCAGTACAGGTGCATCAAAGCTGGGACCGAGAGACTGAAAAACAGCTTCTATCTCAAGGCCATCAGACTGTTAAACAGCCACCACTAACATTGAGTAGCTGCTGCCAACACACTGACTCAACTCCAGCCACTTTAATAATGGGAATTGATGGGAAATTATGTAAAATATATCACTAGCCACTTTAAACAATGCTACCTAATATAATGTTTACATACCCTACATTATTCTCATATGTATACGTATATACTGTACTCTATATCATCTACTGCATCCTTATGTAATAAATGTATCACTAGCCACTTTAACTATGCCACTTTGTTTACATACTCATCTCATATGTATATACTGTACTCGATACCATCTAGAGTATCTTGCCTATGCTGCTCTGTACCATCACTCATTCATATATCCTTATGTACATATTCTTTATCCCCTTACACTGTGTATAAGACAGTAGTTTTGGAATTGTTAGTTAGATTACTTGTTGGTTATTACTGCATTGTCGGAACTAGAAGCACAAGCATTTCGCTACACTCGCATTAACATCTGCTAACCATGTGTATGTGACAAATCAAATTTGATTTGATTTGATTTATTGAACCAGCAACTGTAGCAACACAGCTTGCACTGCAATGCAGTGTCTTAGACCACCGCAACACTCAGGCACTGTATAATGTGACTTGTCGAGAGTAGCCTACAGTACTACAGTAAGAGCAAAGTAATCCTAACATTTCCACATCCTAATTGTAGTCTAAGTGTCTCTTAGAATAAAAACCATAGTGTAACAGTTTTAGTAAGTAATACTGACGAGAAGTTACAAAAAAATAAGTGACAGAGGAATAGCAATTCTTACACTATTGTTCTAAATTCAATCAACTTCTTCATCCTCATGATTCAGATCATTGAAATTCTATTTTGAAGTCGTGCACAATTAGCAGTTTCTATTTGGTTTACATCACACATTCATTGTCAGTTCGAGACACAATAGCGCCTTGGGACCCAAAAGCATAATCCGTGATCTAACTCCTTGCGCTGTTCTAAAAGCAAAGAAGTAGTGACGCAGGGTACCATACTAAACCACAAATTACCTCTAAGTCCCGCAGCAACACCATTTACATAAGTGTTCCGTCCCTTTACTCAGTACTTTGTTGAAGAACCTTTGGCAGGGATTACAGCTTTTGAGTCTTCTTCGGTATGACGCTACAAACTTGGCATACCTGTATTTGGGGAGTTTCTCCCATTCTCTTCTGCAGATCCTCTCAAGCTCTGTCAGGTTGGATGGGGAGTGTCGCTGGACAGCTAGTTTCAGGTCTCTCCAGAGATGTTTGATTGGGTTCAAGTCCGGGCTCTGGCTGGGCCACTCAAGGAAATTCAAAGACTTGTCCTGAAGTCACACCTGCATTGTGTTTAGGGTTGTTGTCCTTTTGGAAGGTGAGCCTTCGCCCCAGTCTGAGGTCCTGAGTGCTCTGGAGCAGGTTTTCATCAAGGATCTCTCTGTACTTTGCTCTGTTCATCTTTCCCTCGATCCTGACTAGTCTCCCAGTCCCTGCCTCTGAAAAGCACCCCCACATAGTGGTGGTGGCAGGTTTCCTCGTGACGTGACGCTTGGCATTCATGCCAAAGACTTCAATTTTGATTTCATCAGACAGAGAATCTTGTTTCTCATGGTCTGAGAGTCCTTTAGTTGCCTTTTGGCAAACTCCAAGCAGGCTTTCATGTGACTTTTACTGAGAGGTGGCTTCAGTCTGACCACTCTACTGTAATGCCATGATTGGTGGAGTGCTGCAGAGATGGTTGTCCTTCTGGAAGTTTCTTCCATCTCCACAGAGGAACTATGGCGCGCTGTTAGAGTGACCATTGGGTTCTTGGTCACCTCCCTGACCATGGCCCTTGTACCACAATTGCTCAGTTTTTGGAAACTCTAGGAAGAGTCTTGGTGGTTCCAACTTCTTCCATTTAAGAATGATGGACCTTCAATGCTGCAGAAATGTTTTGGTACCTTTCCCAAATCTGTGCCTCGACATAATCCTGTCTCGGAGCTCTACGAACAATTCCTTCAACCTCATGGCTTGGTTTTAGCTCTGAGATGCACTGTCAACTGTGGTACCTTATATAGACAGGTGTTTGCCTTTCAAGATCATGTCCAATCAATTGAATTTACCAAAGGTGGACTACAAGGAAGTTGTAGAAACATCTCAAGGGTGATCAATGGATACAAGATGTACCTGAGCTCAATTTTGAGTCTCATAGCAAAGGGTCTGAATACTTATGGAAATAAGGGTACGTTTTTTTCCCATTTTTCTAAAAACCTGTTTTTGCTTTGTCATTATGGAGTATTGTGTGTAGATTGATGAGGAAAATGTTTTATTTAATCCATTTTAGAAAAGGTCTGTAATGTAAGAACATTTTTCAAAAGGGAAGGGGTCTGAATACTTTGAAATACACTGTATATACTGAACAAATATATGAAGGCAACATGAAACAGTTTCAAAGATTTTACTGAGTTACAGTTCACATAAGGAAATCAGTAATTTTAAATCAATTTATTAGGCCCTTGTCTATTGATTTCAAATGACTGGGAATACAGATATGCGTATGTTGGTCACAGATACCTTTAAAAAAATGCATTACAATGGGCTCAGGATCTCGCCACAGTATCTCTGTGCATTTAAAAAATTGCCATCGATAAAATGTAATTGTGTTCGTTGTCTGTAGCTTACGCCTGCCCTTACCATAACACCGCCGCCACCATGGGACACTCTTTTAACAATGTTTAAATCAGCAAACCGCGACACCATACACTTGGTCTGAAGTTTTGAGGCTGGTTGGACACACTGCCAATTTCTCTAAAACGACATTGGAGGTGGCTTATGGTAGAGAAATGAACATTACATTCTCTGGCACCAGCTCTGGTGGACATTACTGGAGTCAGCATTCCAATTGCACACTCCCTCAACTTGAGACATCTGTGGCATTGTGTTGTGTGACAAAACTGCTAATTTTAGATTGGTCTTTTATTATCCCAGCACAAGGTGCACCTGTGTAATGATCATGATGTTTAATCAACTTTTTGATATGCCACACCTGTCAGGTAGATGGATTATCTTGGCAAAGAAGAAATGCTTACTAACAAGGATCTGTGCACAACATTTTCGAGAAGTTAGCTTTTTGTGCATATGGAAAATATCTGGGATCTTTTATTTGAGCTCATGAAACATTTTACATGTTGCATTTTTATATATATTTTTTTATTTATTATTTTTTATTTACTATTATTTTTTTATACTTATTGTTGAGTTAGAACAATAGAAAACACACGGTGCAATTTTGAAATTTGTATGTGCATCAGCAGTTTTTCTCTTGTTATGTCAGTCACTGACAGTCACTCGATTAGCCCATGTCAGATTTTTTTTTTTAGATTTGTTAATTCAGCAATTGGCTAGCTATCTAAACTTGTAGTAATCATGGTCAAATTACTGACTGAGGGGCCCGCATATATCATCAGATATCATATTAAAAACTGCAAACATTGGACTCCACCAAATTACAAAATGTGTAGAATTGCAAGAAATTAGTTGTAAAACTGCTAATTTTCCTCTCAGCCCAATGGCATAATTAGGACAATTGTATGAAACTTGCATTAAATGTCAAAGCTCAAAAGAAGTCCCAGATGCAGGCAGTTTCAAAGTAACACAAGTGTATTACTCAACAGGCAGGCAAACGACAGGTCAAAGGCAGGCAGAGGTCAGTTGTCCAGAGCAGAGTCCGAAAGGTACAAAACAACAGGCAGGCTCAGAGTCAGGTGCAGGCAAAATGATCAAAACCGGGAAAGCTAGAAAACAGGAACTAGAGACAGACAGGCGCATGGGAAAACCACTGGTAGGCTTGACAAAATAATACGAACTGGCAAAAGACAAACAGAGAACACAGGTAAAAGTACAATGTGGATGATGGGTGACACCTAACGTCCATGGGAATGGAGAGGGGCTGAATGCAATGGAGACGTCGGGGACTTCCAGGATGCCTCGGAGGCGAGATGAAATCCTTGGACAGGCGAGTGGAATTGGACCTCCTCTCCTTCCTACATTCCCGTAGCCGCCCATCGATCCGGATAGTCAAGGCAATGAGTCAGTCGAGTTCCGTCGGTAGTTCCTGGGCTGCTAGTTTGTCCTTAGCATCCTCCAATACTCCATGCAGGAATGTGTCAAACAGCGATTCCGGGTTCCAGACACTTTCAGCGCACAACATGCGGATATCCACCACATAGCCTGCCACACTGTGAGAGTCTTGCCGAAGCTGGAGTAACTTCCGGGCAGGCTCTCTCCCGAATCAAAAACCTCCTTCACCTCCGCTGCGTACTACTCCAGACTGAAGCATACGACCTACTGTTGTTCCCACACGGCCGTAGCCCAGGTGAGAGCCCTCCTGGACATCAACATGATGAAGTACGCTTTCTTTGAGCGATCCGAGGGGAAGGAGTAGGGCTGCAGATCGATGATGAGAGAACACTGCACGAGAAATTCTGATTGGTTCCAGACTCTCCAGTGAAGCGGTAGGCTGCCTGACAGACGGAATTGCTCCATGCAAAGTGTTCCACGCGCCATCATGGTGTTCGGCCAAGGTCTGGTACCCTTCCATAAGGCCACGAAGCAACTCCTTGTGCCTTCCAATGGTGGCTACTTTGGAGGAGACGGCGTGGCGGAGCTGGTCCGAGTCTGCTGGATCCGTCATGGCCAGTTCATACTATCATGGCTCAGGAGAAGACCCAGATGCAGACAGTTTAAGTAGTCCAGAGGTCAGTAGTCCAGAGTAGAGTCAGAAAGGGAGGTGGAGACAAGCACAAAGATAGGTGAAACGGATCACGGTGTGACATTAAAACTGCAGCACTTTCTCGTAAGGCGGGGGGCCCCAAAGAATGTTAGGGCCTGGTCTGACTGCATGGAGCCACTGCAGCTCCTCATGATGAGTTCTCATTTGTTGTTGCACATGTGTTATAGTGTTGAGATTACTGCGGTTTCCATTAAGTTTTGCATCTGGAAGACAGGTATGTGGAGGAGCGTTAGATGTGTATTAGATGGGCGCGACCTCTAAATGAAATCATATCAGGCAGAACCTGAAGTCCATCTAGGAATGATACACAACCACAATAGCACTATATGAAATCATGCTTGTAATAAAAACATTAGCTATGAGGGGCAAAACACTTACTCTGTCTCTTGGGCCCGCTGGTTTAGGCTGTCTTCGCCAGCCTTCTGTGCCCAGTCCCACTCGTTACAACAAACAATCTGTCTTTTTAGCCAATACTGTCTGGACAGTTTCCACTCAGTAATTTTTTAAATTTAACTAGGCAAGGCAATTAAGAACAAATACTTATTTTCAATGACAGCCTAGGAACAGTGGGTTAACTGGCTTGTTCAGGGGCAGAACAACAGATTTCTACCTTGTCAGCACAGGTATTTGATCTTGCCACCTTTCGTTACTTGTCCAACGCTTACCGCCCTGCTCACTAGGCTACCTGCCGCCCCGCTCGCTCAGGGTTGCGCAAGCTTCCCCAGCTTTGTTGCTGCTCGCGTATTTGTTGTTTCTGTGTGTTTACTCGTGGATTTGCGACAAAATGAGGACTACTTTCACTCGGGATGAGCTATTGAATATTAGGGGCACATTGCCAACTGGTTTGTGACCCAAAATTCAGTCCTCAAGCACTGAAATATTGCTATTGGACCATCCACAACTATGAGTTGGTCTACTAGCCAAGAATGTGGAGGTGTACACCTGAGGAGAAAGCGAAGGTGCATAAGGACTCTCGTGCACTTTAGGAGATGGGACCTCCGTGCTTCACTTCCTGGCTTCTTCCTCTCCAACGTGTTCACTCGCCCAAAAAACTGACAAACTAAATCAGCCTATACTCCAGAGTTGTATGTTTACTGTTCCAATATATTGCATTCTGTGTAATTGTCTATTGCTGGCAGCACCTTCTCACTAAGTCAAATTTCTGGTATTTGTAAAATGTATTTGGCGAATAAAGGTTATTCTGATCATTCAACAGCACCTGATAAAAGTTGTAATTGTCTGACAGTGCAAAGGGGTCATCACTTGCAGCAGCTATTCAACAAACTATAGGTTATCTGACAGTAGAGAAGCTCTCTGACTGACACAGAACTACCATCTCAAGACTGTTTAGCTAGGAACGCCAACTGTTTAAAATTCCCAGCGTTTGAGGGTGGGACAAGCGGTGGTCGGGAAATCAACCTCACTCTTCCCTAAAGCTTGTGATAGTAAAAGGAAAAAAAAGCACATGATTACCTCCAAATACAAAAAAAATCTGCTTTTGATCAACAGAACGCATTTGGAATCTGTTTTTCACAGTCCTACTGTGCATGTTCATAACATGACAGATCATGTTTTTGGACCTCCGACAGCGATTTTGAGGTAAAAAAAAAAAAAATCAGAACGTTTCTTTAACTGTCGAGTTTTGATATTTATCCCCTGCTGGACAAACATAGAATACTGAAGTGAGACTGTGAGATCTTGTTGCTTACACACCATAGTTAATTCTGCAGTAAATGGACTCAAGGAAATTCCATGAGCCTTTGTATGAATGATGTTGCAATTCACTAAATCGGTACCACTCAGTCCACGAGCAGCACTTACTTCCTCTTCACTCTTCAATCCCAGCAAATATTGATCCACCAAATTACTTTTCAAGGTCAGCACTCTGGGCAAAGCAGTGTTGTTAGAGATAAGACGGTAAAGCAGGCAGGCACCAGTCTCGACAGTAGTTGTCTAGGCCTGGTTTGAATAATGGTGCAGTCTCTGTATACGTCTCTCTGGTCTAAACCAACCATGCAGAGTCCAGGTTCACTACAGTGGCTGGTCAGGCACAAACAGAACCCTTGGGCCGCTCCTACTATGACACCTGAGTATGGTGACACTGTACAAAATTCGACCATAGCCTTCACATACAAGGTTGACCAAATGCACAACATACACACAAACAATCACCAACAAGCATGGACAACCACATTTTCAGACACATACACAACTGGACATATTGATTGGAACTGGCTCGAGGCACCTACCCATGGTGCAATGTTCCCATCATGTCAGGATGGCACTACATTGTGTGAAAAGGAAGCTACAGTAAAGGTGATTGTTCGTTGCTAGTTTGGAGAGACGCTTGCTATTTCACTTTAGTGCCAAATAAAGTGTTAGACTCGCTAAGAGGTCAGCTATGCACATAGTATCTAATGACTAAACCACCGGCAAAGTCATAGAAATGTGTCACTGGCACTCCACTCCACTTTAAGTCATGACGAGGCGAGAGACTACAACTCGTCTGACTCGTGACCCGCAGCACCCTGGTGAGCCAATGACAGCAAATTACTCTGACATGTATTTATCAAGATGCCTCATTCCGAATTGAAATTACAATCACTCCCTCTCTTTCCACTGTTGGACAGGGGCAATGCAAACTCTTGGTGTTACACAGCTTAAAGGAGAAAGAACGGGGGGGGGTAATATGGTAGTAAAGCATTGCGTCACTTTTAGGTATTTAACTCGTCCCTTCCACAACGACTTCCAGAGAAGCCATTCCGGTATAATTATAATCATATATATGGCCCATGTCGCACTAGTCATTAAAAAACACTCAAATGTAGATGAATTGCATAGAAATAGTAACTATGACGAGAAGGACACAGCATTAAATAATGCAGGTGGAAATAACAGTGGTTGTGAATAGGGACCTGCAAACACTGTTATTGCATAGGTGTTACGTGGTGCTGTGAGCCGAGGTGCTGTGAGCTGTAGTCATAATGAAAGAGATGTCTACCCAGTGGTGATGGTCCCCCGCTTTGCCTCTGCTTGCTGCTAATGGACAGAGGAAAAGACTGATTAGTCACTGAATGCCCATCAGGCAAAGCATGCGGCCATTAAACAAGACTACATAGAGATTCAACTCACTGGCACACATATCCAAGGCATTTGGTGAGTCCAAAGAATAACATACACTAGATGACCAAAAAGTATCTGGGCACCTGCTCGTCAAACATCTCATTCCAAAATGATGGGCATTAATATGGGTCCCCCTTTGCTGCTATTAACAGCCTCCACTCTTCTGGGAAGGCTTTCCAATAGATGTTGGAACATTGCTGTCAGGACTTGCTTCCATTCAGCCACAAGAGCATTAGTGAGGTTGGGCCCTGATATTGGGCGACTAGGCCTGGCTTGTGTTTGATGGGGTTGAGGTCAGGGCTCTGTGCAGGCCAGTCAAATTCTTCCACACCGATCACAACAAACCATTTCTGTATGGATTGTCATGCTGAAACAGCAAAGGGCTTTCCCCAAATTCTTGCCACAAAGTTGGAAGCACAGAATCCTCTATAATGTCATTGTATGCTGTAGCGTTGATTTCCCTTCAATGGAACTAAGGAGCCTATTCCAAACCATGAAAAACAGCCCCAGACCATTATTCCTCCACCAAACTTTACAGTTGGGACTATGCATTTAGGCAGGTAGCGTTCTCCTGGCATCCGACAAACCCAAATTTGTCCGTCGGACTGCCAGGTGATGTGTGATTCATCACTCCAGAGAATGTGTTTCTACTGCTCCAGAGTTCAATGGCGGCGAGCTTTACCACACACCAGCCGACGCTTGGCATTGCACATGGTGATCTTAGGCTTCTGTGCGGCTGCTCGGCCATGGGAACCCATTTCGTGAAGCTCCTGGTGGACAATTCTGGTGCTGTTGTTGCTTCCAGAGGCAGTTTGGAACTCTGTAGTGAGTGTTGCAACTGAGGACAGACAATTTTACCCGCTATGCGCTTCAACACTCGGTGGAACCGTTCTGTGAGATTGTGTGGCCTAAACACTTTGCGGCTGAGCCATTGTTGCTCCTAGACGTTTCCACTTCACAGTAACAGCACAGACAGTTGACCGGTGCAGCTCTAGCAGTGCAGACATTTTACGAACTGACTTGTTAGAAAGGTGGCATCCTATGACGGTGCCACATTGAAAGTCACCGATAAAATCAGTAAGGCCATTCCCAATTGAGATTGCATGGCTGTGTGTTCGATTTTATACACCTGTCAGCAACGGGTTTGGCTGAAATAGCCAAATCCACTCATTTGAAGGGGTGTCCACATACTTTTGCATTTATAGTGTACATAAAATCCCTTGGATTCCCCGCCGTCGTTTTTTCACTGACATGCTGTCTAAGTATTATATCATGTGTGCTTGAGAACTCCTTTGGTTGGACTTAAAATATGTCTATTGTGTTGGGTATAAAGTTATCTAAATCGTACTCATTTTGTCTCTCTCTATCATCCTCCCATGGTGGCTGTATCTTCCCACTCTGATAGTAGGAGACAATCAGACTGCCAGCCTTTAGTGAACCGAGCTTTGTTTGTCATACCCCTGACGTGTTGTTCTGCGGAATTACAATAAACCCAGGTGCAAATTTCACCTGAAAATCGAGGACATTGCCAAGCAGTTTGTCTCTCCGTTTGTACTCAAGGGGTGCACATCTGTGCCTTGGCATTATGAACAGCAGGCTGAGTGCTGGCGGCGTTAGTCTGCTAGGGAGAGGAGATGAGGTTTAGGCAGGTTGCAGGAGCAGCAGGAAGAGAGAGCCTTCCTCAGAATCATAGCCGCGGGAAGTAGGGGTGCTGAGGGTGCTGCATATATATATATTATATATTAAAATTCCCACCAACTTCGTGCACTAGGTCTTTATTACTCCTGTATGAGCAGAGAAAATACCCCCCCCCCATATTCCTGTGGCCATGCTCAGAAGCCTCCCAGTCAGTTGACTGCCAGTCTGCCTCCATCTCATCGAAGAGGGGACACTCCAATTGAATAACCGTCCCTATGGTCTCTGTGAAGCCGGGTTTGTGAGGCAGCGGTATTTTCAACACCTCTGGACTGTGACTCAGAGCGATGGTCTGTCTGACTGACTCAGGGGATTTGTTTGTTTAATCTCAATGGTAGGAGGAGGTTGACGAGGAGGAGGGTGGGGATGTGCTGCTGCCAGTTGAGCTTTCTTCATCTTCTCCTCCACTCGCCTGTCCTCTTCTCCTCCTGGCTTCAAAGCCCTGTGTCAGGCTGTGCTGCGCCTCTATCTTCAGTCTCACACTAACATCTGCTTTTAGGTCAGACAGAATATCCCGGCCTCTGTCCTCATCCAGGGGTCACCCGCCTCTCCTGTACAGGGGTTAAAAATAATCTAAGTACTCATTGCTTTATGAAGATGACAAGACGTGATAGTAAATAAAGTGACCTTAAGGAAAATTAAGTGTAGAAACTGAAAATAATACATTCTTGCAAGAAATATGGGTTGCACTTTAGAATAACTCTACGTAATAAAGCATTTAGAATGGATTAGTAAATAGTTTATTCATCCTTTATTAATCATTACTCCCACATTCGTAAATGTTAATAACCTAGTTATTCACACATTTATAAAGAACTTAAGGTATAATGATAATGATTCATTAGATCATTCACAAAATGTTTTATATAGGTCCTTATAAACCATTTACTAACCCTTTACTGAAGTCGTTTTGTGTGGCCTCGTCTAAAGTGAGGGCTATTTGTACTTTATAAATACTTTTATAAATATTTTCAGTAACCAGTGTAATTTCTCACGAAAAGATTGACATTCCAACACTACCTGACGTTCCTTAAGGTCTCAAAAGGGCCCCTAAAACATATCAATGGTTAACAAACATTTCCCTTAAAAAACACATTACAGGCTAGGTAGACAGGCTTATGGATCTCCTCTTCAACGAGGTCCCCCTTGATCCAGCAACGTATGTGGGGAAGCTGTGTGAACTGTCCATCCCGGGGCCCCTGTCTGCCCAGTGTGAGTGGCCTGACAAGGAGGCCATAGCTGGATTTGTCTCCCGCTTCTATCTTGGGGGTGACTGAAGCCAAGTGGGTGACTGAAGCCTGCTTGATTAAAGTGGGGTACACTGGTCCCCCTCTCCCGCTCCCCTCCCCATCAATCACTTTAATTGGTTAAATTTCCTAAAGCATAATCAATTGACTTTAACCTGATATGATATGACATTTTGTTACGTTGTACTGTTTTTTTTCAAGCATGTCATCAAGGCAAAGGGTGGCTACCTTGAAGAATCTAAAATCTCAAATATATTTTGATTTAACACTTTTTCGGTTACTGCATGATTACATATGTGTTATTTCATAGTTTTTATGTCTTCATTATTATTCTACAATGTAGAAAATAGTAATAAATAAAGTAGGTGTAGGTGTGTCAACTTTTGACTCGTACTGTATGTCAAATGATGTCTTGCCATAATTTCTCACCTTTATACAGTGGGGCAAAAAAGTATTTAGTCAGCCACCAATTGTGCAAGTTCTCCCACTTAAAAAGATAAGAGAGGCCTGTAATTTTCATCATAGGTACACTTCAACTATGACAGACAAAATGATTTTTTTTAAATCCAGAAAATCACATTGTAGGATTTTTAATGAATTTATTTGCAAAGTCCCGAAAGCAGGCAGGGGAGTTCCACCGTCTTATTCAAGAGCTTCGAATGTTTGGAGAGGAATTATGGAGTTAATTTCGTCTGGACGGAAGCCAGTTCGATCATTTACATTTACATTTAAGTCATTTAGCAGACTCTCTTATCCAGAGCGACTTACAAATTGGTGCTTTCACCTTATGACATCCAGTGGAACAGCCACTTTACAATAGTGCATCTAGGTCTTTTAAGGGGGGGGGGAGGATTACTTTATCCTATCCTAGGTATTCCTTAAAGAGGTGGGGTTTCAGGTGTCTCCGGAAGGTGGTGATTGACTCCGCTGTCCTGGCGTCGTGAGGGAGTTTGTTCCACCATTGGGGGGCCAGAGCAGCGAACAGTTTTGACTGGGCTGAGCGGGAACTGTACTTCCTCAGTGGTAGGGAGGCGAGCAGGCCAGAGGTGGATGAACGCAGTGCCCTTGTTTGGGTGTAGGGCCCGATCAGAGCCTGGAGGTACTGAGGTGCCGTTCCCCTCACAGCTCCGTAGGCAAGCACCATGGTCTTGTAGCGGATGCGAGCTTCAACTGGAAGCCAGTGGAGAGAGCGGAGGAGCGGGGTGACGTGAGAGAACTTGGGAAGGTTGAACACCAGACGGGCTGCGGCGTTCTGGATGAGTTGTAGGGGTTTAATGGCACAGGCAGGGAGCCCAGCCAACAGCGAGTTGCAGTAATCCAGACGGGAGATGACAAGTGCCTGGATTAGGACCTGCGCCGCTTCCTGTGTGAGGCAGGGTCGTACTCTGCGGATGTTGTAGAGCATGAACCTACAGGAACGGGCCACCGCCTTGATGTTAGTTGAGAACGACAGGGTGTTGTCCAGGATCACGCCAAGGTTCTTAGCGCTCTGGGAGGAGGACACGATGGAGTTGTCAACCGTGATGGCGAGATCATGGAACGGGCAGTCCTTCCCCGGGAGGAAGAGCAGCTCCGTCTTGCCGAGGTTCAGCTTGAGGTGGTGATCCGTCATCCACACTGATATGTCTGCCAGACATGCAGAGATGCGATTCGCCACCTGGTCATCAGAGGGGGAAAGGAGAAGATTAATGTGTGTCGTCTGCATAGCAATGATAGGAGAGACCATGTGAGGTTATGACAGAGCCAAGTGACTTGGTGTATAGCGAGAATAGGAGAGGGCCTAGAACAGAGCCCTGGGGGACACCAGTGGTGAGAGCGCGTGGTGAGGAGACAGATTCTCGCCACGCCACCTGGTAGGAGCGACCTGTCAGGTAGGACGCAATCCAAGCATGGGCCGCGCCGGAGATGCCCAACTCGGAGAGGGTGGAGAGGAGGATCTGATGGTTCACAGTATCGAAGGCAGCCGATAGGTCTAGAAGGATGAGAGCAGAGGAGAGAGAGTTAGCTTTAGCAGTGCGGAGTGCCTCCGTGATACAGAGAAGAGCAGTCTCAGTTGAATGACTAGTCTTGAATCCTGACTGATTTGGATCAAGAAGGTCATTCTGAGAGAGATAGCGGGAGAGCTGGCCAAGGACGGCACGTTCAAGAGTTTTGGAGAGAAAAGAAAGAAGGGATACTGGTCTGTAGTTGTTGACATCGGAGGGATCGAGTGTAGGTTTTTTCAGAAGGGGTGCAACTCTCGCTCTCTTGAAGACGGGAGGGACGTAGCCAGCGGTCAGGGATGAGTTGATGAGCGAGGTGAGGTAAGGGAGAAGGTCACCGGAGATGGTCTGGAGAAGAGAGGAGGGGATAGGGTCAAGCGGGCAGGTTGTTGGGCGGCCGGCCGTCACAAGACGCGAGATGTCATCTGGAGAGAGAGGGGAGAAAGAGGTCAGAGCACAGGGTAGGGCAGTGTGAGCAGAACCAGCGGTGTCGTTTGACTTAGCAAACGAGGATCGGATGTCGTCGACCTTCTTTTCAAAATGGTTGACGAAGTCATCTGCAGAGAGGGAGGGGGGGGGGGAGGGGGAGGAGGATTCAGGAGGGAGGAGAAGGTGGCAAAGAGCTTCCTAGGGTTAGAGGCAGATGCTTGGACTTTAGAGTGGTAGAAAGTGGCTTTAGCAGCAGAGACAGAGGAGGAAAATGTAGAGAGGAGGGAGTGAAAGGATGCCAGGTCCGCAGGGAGGCGAGTTTTCCTCCATTTCCGCTCGGCTGCCCGGAGCCCTGTTCTGTGAGCTCGCAATGAGTCGTCGAGCCACGGAGCGGGAGGGGAGGACCGAGCCGGCCTGGAGGATAGGGGACATAGAGAGTCAAAGGATGCAGAAAGGGAGGGTCACTTGTTCCAGATTGTTGGAGCCAAGATCGCCCAGATCGATACCAACTACCGGGAGTCCATCCGCCCAGTTGAACGCCTGGCGATTTGTCTCCGGTAAGCAAAATTGTAGTACATTTATAAAGCCTTTGATACCATAATTGATTGATATTAGATATATTTTATGTGCAACCTAGCTAACTAAAGGGCTCTCTTGCTAATAGCCCCTATGCGACATCAGCTTTACTTTTACAGAATGTTCATTAAAACTATAACTTTTCCTAAAGTTGCTTTACAATCATTTTTAATAATGCATTGTTACCAAATAAAAAGAAAGTTGAGGTCTCTTCTGCCCTGATGAAGGTAGGCTAATCTTCGCCAGCACCCATTGTTGCTCAAGACCGTTAGTCATTCATTACATTCTGGTTGGGATCATATACAGTGCCTTGGCATTTTTCCTATTTTGTTGCACTGCAACCTGTAATTTACCATGTAATGGACATACAAAAATAGTCCAAATTGATGTGAAATTTAAAAAATTGATGTGAAATTAACAAAATAACTTGTTTTAAAAGATGTAAAATTTTAAACATGGAAAAGTGGTGCATGCATGTGTATTCACGCCCTTTGCTAAGAAGAGCCTAAATAAGATCTGGTGCAACCAATTACCTTCAGAAGTCACATAATTAATTAAATAAAGTCCACCTGTGTGCAATCTAAGTGTCACAGGACCTGTCACACGATCTCAGTGTATATATACACCTGTTCTGAAAGGTCCCGGAGTCTGCAACAACACTAAGCAAGGGACACCACCAAGAAAGCAACACCATGAAGACCAAAAAGCTCCCCAAACAGGTCAGGGACAAAGTTGTGGAGAAGTACAGATCAGGGTTGGGTTATAAAAAAATATCCAAAACTTTGAACATCCCACGGAGCAACATTAAATCCATTATTAAAAAATGGAAAGAATATGGCACCACAACAAACCTGCCAAGAGAAGGCCACCCACCAAAACTCACAGACCAGGCAAGGATGGCATTAATCAGAGAGGCAACAAAGAGACAAAAGATAATCCTGAAGGAGCTGCAAAGCTCCACAGCGGAGATTGGAATATCTGTCCATAGGACCACTTTAAGCCGTACACTCCGCAGAGCTGGGCTTTACGGAAGAGAGTCCAGAAAAAACCATTGCTCAAAGAAACAAATAAGCAAAAACCTTGCAAATGGCATGTGGGAGACTCCCCAAACATATGGATGAATGTGCTCTTGTCAGATGAGACTAAAATGTATGTTTTTGGCCATCAAGGAAAATGCTGTGTCTGGCACAAACCCAACACCTCTCATCACCCTGAGAACACCATCCCCAGTGAAGCATAGTGGTGGCAGCATCATGCTGTGGGGATGTTTTCATTGGCAGGGACTGGAAAACTGATCAGAATTGAAGGAATGATGGATGGCACTAAATACAGGGAAATTTTTGAGGGAAACCTGTTTCAGTCTTCCAGAGCTTTGAGACTGGGACGGAGGTTCACATTCCAGCAGAACAATGACCCTATGCATACTGCTAAATCAACACTAGAGTGGTTTAAGGAGAAACATTTAAATGTCTTGGAATGACCTTGTCAAAACCCAGACCTCAATCCAATTGAGAATCTGTGGTATGACTTAAAAGGTTGCTGTACACCAGCAGGATCCCATCCAACTTCAAGGAGCTGGAGCAGTTTTGCCTTGAAGAATGGGCCAAAATCACAGTGGCTATATGTGCCAAGCTTATAGAGACATATCCCAAGAGACTTGCAACTGTAATTGCTGCAAAAGGTGGCTCTACAAAGTATTGACTCTGGGGGGGGGTTGAATAGTTATGCATGCTCAAGTTTTCTATTGTTTTGTCTTATTTCTTGTTTGTTTCACAAAAAAAAGTATTTTGCATCTTCAAAGTGGTAGGCATGTTGTGTAAATCACGCTTAGAAACAAAGGGTTCCAAAAGTGTTCTGTTCTGCTTTCCCCATAGGATAACCCTTTTTGGTTCCAGGTGTAAACCTTTGCGGAAAATGTTATATATGAAACCCAATAGAACCAAAAAGGGGTTATCCTGTGGGGTCAGCTGAAGAACCCTTTTAGGTTCTACATAGTACCTTTCTTTCTAAGAGTAGAGTTGGCCTGGGCTACAGTTTATTGATATAGTCATAGACTGAATTGAACTGTTTCAAGGCATTGTTAATGATGGTTGAGTATTACAATATAATTAGTAGAGCATAATAAACAGTAATGAGGTAGCTATATGAGTAGATCGAACATGTGGGTGGAATTCAAGTTACACACAATATTGATAATTATTTTTAATTATATTTCAGATTCTTGGCGACAGGGGACTTCTACAGGACCATCGGATTCAGCTTCGGAGTTGGATTGCCTGTCCCCAAGGAGGAAGACTGGAAGGCCATCGCTGCCGAGTTCCTGGAGAGGTGGAATTTCCCATTGACGGGAAACATGTACTAATCCATGCTCCACCGTGCTCGGTTTGCAATTCTACAACTACAAGGGTACATATTCAGTTGTACTCTTGGCTGTTGTAGATGCCATCTACTGTTTCCGTATCATTGATGTTGGTGCTTACGGCAAAGAAAGATGATGGCGAGTCCCTCCGTGACTCTGCCTTTGTCCAGGCACTTCAGGATGGCACCCTGCAGATTCCACCACCTGCATCACTCCCTGGGGCTGAAGACCTGGGACCCGTTCCTCACGTCTTCGTCATTGACGAGGCCTTCCCTTTAAGACCCAACCTCATGAGGCCCTACGCTGGATGCCAACTGCCATTGCCAAAGCTTGTAAGGATCTTTAACAAACAACTGTTAGTTGTTGAATGCACCTTTGGGATTCTGGCATCCCGGAGGAGAATGTATCAGAGAGTGCTTGGTCTCAGCCACTCAAATGTCGATGCCTGCGTGAAGGCCACATGTGTTCTCCACAACTACCTACGGAGGTCATTCCAGGAGCCGCTCTGGATGGAGATGGGCACACCAAATGGTCACCTACCGGATGTCACGAGGCCAGGTGCCAACAACGTCCCCAGACAGGCACTCCAGGTGTGGGAGAATCTGTCCACCTACTTCTCATC
This sequence comes from Oncorhynchus nerka, assembly GCF_034236695.1. Taxonomy (NCBI): domain Eukaryota; kingdom Metazoa; phylum Chordata; class Actinopteri; order Salmoniformes; family Salmonidae; genus Oncorhynchus; species Oncorhynchus nerka. Next base: position 11,769,634 of record NC_088411.1, on the reverse strand, counting down.
GCCAGCAGGTGAAGTCCCATGGCAGCATGATGTGGAGTGATATAGTTATTTTAAGAGCCCACTAACACAAAGGTTATTTTAAGATTATTTTGTTATTTTAAGGATATTTTGTTCACAAAATAACATTTTTTCTCCAGATTATTTTATGTCTCATTGTCTCTCTTCATTTGGAAGTTATATTTACTTGAAATTTGGGCGTAAAGACCACACCTTAACCCCTTCCCTCTCCAATTAACAGCAGTATTATACACACCTGGCATGGTACATCAGGTGAGCAGGAGCACTAATTAAGGTTATACAGTTATACAGTTAGTATGATAACAAAGGGTAACCTAGGGTTCTGCAAATAGTAGTTTACCACCAATTTTACTGGTCTGACAAAATGCAGGTTGGGAAGAGAATATGTTTTTACCTCCATCTTGTCTTAGGTATGCAAAGGTGTAGGGAATAAATAAGCAGATTAGGTCTAAATGAGATATTAATAAAGACATGAAAGATATGTGTGTTGTAAAAAATTGTACAAAAAATAAATCAATTATTGAAAGAAGTGTGTGTGTATGTGCGTGTAAAAATAACACAATTAATGTGTAGCCTGTAATCTGTAAGAGAACAACAAGAGCATTTATTTTTTGCACAACCTCAGACAGATACAGGGACTACTCATAAAGCTTAGACGTAGTAGGGGAACTTCAGACATGGCCATAAAGGGCACTGGAGATCTGAGGTACAGAGAGGAGTGAAGGAGAGGTGTGTGTGCAGAGAGGAGTGAAGGAGAGAGGTGTGTGTGTGTGTGTGTGTGTGTGTGTGTGTGTGTGTGTGTGTGTGTGTGTGTGTGTGTGTGTGTGTGTGTCTCTGTGTGTGTGTGTGTCTCTGTCTCTGTCTCTGTCTCTGTCTCTGAAAAAAATAAAAGAATGTGCAGCCATAACACAGCTAAAGAAACAAAATGGCCCCTGGACGTCATGGACCAGTCGATGGAACATAACTTCACAAAAAGTTTCAACACCCTGGTTTTCAAGTGGTTTTAAATTAAATCAATATATTCACATTTAGTCTTGTAAGAAACCAACAAGAGCATCTGTGAATTCTCCGGTGTGTGAGTTTCAATTCTGTCAATTCAGAAATCTATGTAACACTAATAACGAATGCTATCCTAAGACTTTAGAAAAAAATGACTATGAATTGACTGAATTTGTAACAGAACTGCCATGTGTGAAAGGAAAGGTACAATGAGGAAGGTCAAAACAACGACCAGACAACTCCTCTCCTCTTCCTGTCCTTCCTGTGAGCTTGTCTGTTAAATTGACTCCATCTCTGGAAGGGAAGAGAAAAACAACACATACAAACATGACATAATATAACGCCATAAAAGGTGAGATTTATGTTAACTAAATACTGCTTGTATAGTGTCGTTAGTGGCATAAATATTGGAACAGTGTGGTAAAGTTAGTAATTGTTGCTGTTTACTCATGGAAGTTGTATTTCAGATCAAAAGATGCAAACTGTTGCTTTAGGATATTTTCTATCCCAGACACAACAGCTATACATTTGCCTCATATTAATCCTTTGAACTGAAATACCAATTAGCCTACATGAGTATACTGTAAAAATGAACTACTTTACTTCACTGTCGCAATACTTATGACACTACCTGATACATTTGAACCTTGACTGTTGCTTTTCTTTGCTGAGGCAGCCTCTTCAGGGTTGGCACTAGGCTCATGGCAAAGAGGGTCTCTTCATCCCCCTTCCTGTGATCATCCGGTTGGGCTGCATCCCTCTCGACAGCTTAGAGGAGCCTCTGCTGAAATGAGTTGAGTGGATCTGGGGGCTTGTACCTCCGATGCCTGGTGTGTCGTTGTTCCTCTTCATTTTCTCCCCCTGTTTCTCTCCTCGTTTGTTTCCACAGCCACATCCTGTTCAACAAGGTCCTCAGTGGTCACTTCCGTGAGGTTCATAACAATCTCAGGTGGTCCTAGATCCAGAGGTGCTTCCTCCATTTCATCATCTTCCATGGCTGCACCGGTGAAAGTCATACTTGTGGATGGTGTAGATGTTGTGGAGGGTCTCGCTGCACCGGTTGTGGTTGCACTAGTACATGACATAGAGGGTCTCGCTGCACCGGTGGAGTTGGGGGTCGCACTTGTAGATGATGTAGAGGGTCTTGATGCACCGCTGGCGCCCACACTTGTGGTTGACTTAGTAGAGGGTCTGGCTGCAAAATTGCCACTCGTTGCCCTAAGCACAATAAATGGATCCAGAAAAGAAACAATGTGGCAGAAGCGTCAAGGCTGCTGGCCTGAAGCTGCTGACCCAGACCTCTACTTCTCTTTCTCTGCCCTTCTCTCTCTCTGATACCTGTCCCTGAGTCCTCTCCAATTCCTCCTACTATCTTCTTCTACGTAGACATGAACATGATAAGCCGAACCAATACCTAGCACAGCTATAGGTATTAGATAGCTATCAAGGATATGTCACCTACTGTACACACACACACAATTATCTGACCAAATTATCAGCATTTCTATTACCATTTATCTGACATACACACTCAAACTCTCTCACATACACACTCACACTCTTTCAAATATGATTATTTGGCAAGTTATCAGGAGTAGTAACTAGCATAATTTATATTACTATTTCTCTTACGCACACATTCCACCTCTACGCAGACGACACCATTCTATATACTTCCGGCCCGTCCTTGGACACTGTGCTATCTAACCTCCAAACGAGCTTCAATGCCATACAACACTCCTTCTGTGGCCTCCAACTGCTCTTAAATGCTAGTAAAACCAAATGCATGCTTTTCAACCGTTCGCTGCCTGCACCCGCACGCCTGACCAGCATCACCACCCTGGATGGTTCCGACCTTGAATATGTGGACATCTATAAGTACCTAGGTGTCTGGCTAGACTGTAAACTCTCCTTCCAGACCAATATCAAACATCTCCAATCGAAAATCAAATCTAGAGTCGGCTTTCTATTCCACAACAAAGCCTCCTTCACTCACGCCGCCAAACTTACCCTAGTAAAACTGACTATCCTATCGATCCTCGACTTCGGCGATGTCATCTACAAAATTGCTTCCAACACTCTACTCAGCAAACTGGATGCAGTTTATCACAGTGCCATCCGTTTTGTCACTAAAGCACCTTATACCACCCACCACTGCGACCTGGATGCTCTAGTCGGCTGGCCCTCGCTACATTTTCGTCGCCAGACCCACTGGCTCCAGGTCATCTACAAGTCCATGCTAGGTAAAGCTCCGCCTTATCTCAGTTCACTGGTCACGATGGCAACACCCATCCGTAGCACGCGCTCCAGCAGGTGTATCTCACTGATCATCCCTAAAGCCAACACTTCATTTGGCCGCCTTTCATTCCAGTTCTCTGCTGCCTGTGACTGGAACGAATTGCAAAAATCGCTGAAGTTGGAGACTTTTATCTCCCTCACCAACTTCAAACATCTGCTATCTGAGCAGCTAACCGATCGCTGCAGCTGTACATAGTCTATCGGTAAATAGCCCACCCATTTTTACCTACCTCATCCCCATACTGTTTTTATTTATTTACTTTTCTGCTCTTTTGCACACCAATATCTCTACCTGTACATGACCATCTGATCATTTATCACTCCAGTGTTAATCTGCAAAATTGTAATTATTCGCCTAACCTCATGCCTTTTGCACACAATGTATATAGACTCCCCCTTTTTTGCATTCTGTACTGTTGCGTAGCTGTGTAACATGTTATGCAACACTGACGCAATGGTGCACTTGGTGTGTTTGAAGCGTCAGGCTTCCTGATAGTTAGAGATGAGAGAAAATGTTGGTCATTCAAAGGCTATTTTTACTTGGGAAATAGTATAATTGTGCGGGACCTTTTAAAGTAAATGATGTTGTCAAATCGTTGTTCAGTGATAATAAATCCGAAGTGCTGGATTCCAAAAGTTTTTGCATGACAGAAGTTGCTGACAATTTACTATTCTTTCATCTAAATAGCAGATTCAATTATTTCCAGTAACATTTAAAACAAACACAAAATAAAAGTGCTGCCACCATTCTGAACTTGCCAGTCGCCATTTTGTCCGAAGGTGATCCTTGGTAAAGATTGCCACTCCCCCACCTTTCAAGATTGCAATTCCCCCGTGTCAAACACTTGGATTCAGGAGGCAGGCATAACCAAGGATTTACTTCCGGGTTTCTGCAACGTCACATGAAGCTGGAAATGTAAAACACCAATGGTAGCGTCTTATCATCTTACAGTAACTGTAACTGATGTAAATATGTACCATCTTAAAACCATCATCACATATGCGCCTGAGGGGTAGCCCAGGACTTAGGGGTAGCCCAGGATTGAGGGGTAGTCCAGGACTGAGGGGTAGCTCAGGACTGAGAGATAGTTCAGGCTGGTTGACGGCTCTGGCGGCTCCTTGCAGACTGGCGGCTCTGGCGGCTCCTTGCAGACTGGCGGCTCCTTGCAGACTGGCGGCTCTGGCGGCTCCTTGCAGACTGGCAGGAGACTCTAGCGGCCCTGGACAGGCGGGAGACTCTAGCGGCTCTGGACAGACGGGAGACTCTAGCGGCTCTGGACAGGCGGGAGACTCTAGCGGCTCTGGACAGGCGGGAGACTCTAGTGGCTCTGGACAGGCGGGAGACTCTAGCGGCTCTGGACAGACGGGAGACTCTAGCGGCTCTGGACAGACGGGAGACTCTAGCGGCTCTGGACAGACGGGAGACTCTAGCGGCTCTGGACAGACGGGAGACTCTAGCGGCTCTGGACAGACGGGAGACTCTAGCGGCTCTGGACAGACGGGAGACTCTAGCGGCTCTGGACAGACCGGAGACTCTAGCGGCTCTGGACAGACGGGAGACTCTAGCGGCTCTGGACAGACGGGAGACTCTAGCGGCTCTGAAAAGACGGGAGACTCTAGCGGCTCTGAACAGGCGAGGCGCACTGTAGGCCTGGTGCGTGGGGCCGGCACTGGTGGTAGTGGGCTCTGGACACGCACAGGAAGCCTGGTGCGGGGGGCTGCCACCGGAGGGCTAGTACGTGTAGGTGGCACTGAATAGACCAGACCGTGCAGGTGCACTGGAGCTCTTGAACACAGAGCCTGTCCAACCTTACCTGGCTCGATGCCCACTCTAGCCCGGCCGATACGAGGAGCTGGAATGTACCTCACCGGGCTATGCACCCGCACTGGAGACACCGTGCGCTCCACAGCATAACACTGTGCCTTCCCGGTCCCTCTCGCTCTCCGGTAAGCACAGGAAGTTGGCGCAGGTCTCCTACCTGGCTTCGCCATACTCCCTGTGTGCCTCCCCCCCAAGACACTTTTGCCTCCCCCCAAGACACTTTCCCTGTGTGCCCCCCCCCAAGACACTGCTTCCGTGCTGCCTCTTCAAACCGCTGCTTCTCCGCTTTGACTCCATCCAGTATCTCCTCCCAAGTCCAATAGTCCTGATTGCGCTGCTCCTCCTGCCGCTGCCTGTCACCACGCTGCTTGGTGGGTGATTCTGTAACGGTTTTCTTCCGTTGAAGGAGAGGAGGACCAAAATGCAGCGTGGTTAGTGTTCAACATCTTTAATATAGACGATAAACGAGAAAACTACAAAATACAAAACAACAAATGTGAAAACAGAAACAGTCCTATCTGGTGCAATGACACAAAGACAGAAGACAATCACCCACAAAATACCCAAAGAACATGGCTGGATAAATATGGTTCCCAATCAGAGACAACGATAAGCACCTGCCTCTAATTGAGAACCAATCTAGGCAACCATAGACTTACATAAACACCTAGAAATGACACACCCCATAAACATACAAAACCCCTAGACCAAACAAAACACATAAATCCCCCATGTCACACCCTGACCTAACCAAAATAATAAAGAAAACAAAGATAAGTAAGGCCAGGGCAGGGTCTAATATACAGTGGGGTAAAAAAAAGTATTTAGTCAGCCACCAATTGTGCAAGTTCTCCCACTTAAAAAGATGAGAGAGGCCTGTAAATTTTCATCATAGGTACACTTCAACTATGACAGACAAAATGAGAAAAAAATCCAGAAAATCACATTGTAGGATTATAAATTAATTTATTTGCAAATTATGGTGGAAAATAAGTATTTGGTCAATAACAAAAGTTTATCTCAATACTTTGTTATATACCCGTTGTTGGCAATGACAGAGGTCAAATGTTTTCTGTAAGTCTTCACAAGGTTTTCACACACTGTTGCTGGAATTTTGGCCCATTCCTCCATGCAGATCTCCTCTAGAGCAGTGATGTTTTGGGGCTGTTGCTGGGCAACACGGACTTTCAAATCCCTCCAAATATTTTCTATAGGGTTGAGATCTGGAGACTGGCTAGGCCACTCCAGGACCTTGAAATGCTTCTTACGAAGCCACTTCTTCATTGTCCAGGCGGTGTGTTTGGGATCATTGGATGTCCCAGATTAGACTAGGTTTGGTTTACATGAGTATTTATGGTCCTGCGCCCAGATATCTAAGTGATTACTTTCCTCGTGTTAGGGATGCACAGCACCAGATCAGGTATTGCTGATGTATGCTTATCCTTTTTCATAATTGGTATATTTGGATAGAAAACACTCTGAAGATTCTAAAACTGTTAAAATAAAGTCTTTGAGTATAACATAACTGATATGGCAGGCAAAAACCCAAGGAGAATCCTTCCGGAAATACATTTTTTGTGTGCTCCCAGCCACTTCAAATGTGAAGCTATTGAAAACTATGACTTCCGCCTCCCAGATTGCAGTTCCTATGGCTTCCACTAGATGTCAACAGTCTTTATATATGGTTTCAGGCTTGTTTTTTGAAAAACCAATGAAGAATAGTAGTTTATCCAGTGAACAAGGGCATGTTCTTCGTTATTTTCCTTTCCTATTGAACATACTAGTCTCCGTATTACATTTTAGAGTTTATTTTGATATTAGACTACCTGAGGATTAATTAGAAACGTCGTTTGACTTGTTTGGACGAACTTTACCGGTAACTTTTGGGACTTCTTTGTTGAACAGGTGGTTTACTGAACTCAATGACACCTACTAAACTGACTTTTTGGGATATAAAGAGGGACTTTATCGAACAAAACGACCATTCATTGTGTAGCTGGGACCCTTGGGAATGCAAAGAGATGAAGATCTTCAAAGGTAAGTGATTTATTTTATCGCTATTTATGATTTTTTGATGCCTGTGCTGGTTTGAAAACACATGTTGTTGTTGTGGGGTGTTGTCCTCAGACAATCGAATGCTATGCTTTCGCCGTAAAGCCTATTGTAAATCGGACAATGCAGTTCGATTACCAAGATTCTAAGCTAAAGAATCATGTATGACACTTGTATTGTCAAGAATGTTTAATATTACGATTTTGTATTTAGAATTTGGCGTGCTCCGATTTCACCGGATGTTGTCGAATTTGATCCCCTGTGAGCTAATATATACAGGTTCAGGAGTAATGCTGGGAAAGGTACTTGTACACTGGAGTCTCAGAATGGAATGAGTTGCCTCTGCCTATAAAAACATCCTCTCTGGACAGCTTTAAAAATAAAGTAAAAATATGTTTGATGTCTTCTGTGCCCATATGAATGACCCCTATGATGTAACTGGAATGATGAGATAGATGTTCTGTTTTTTAAAATTATTTCACTGCCATACTGTGTTCGATTTTGTCTCAAGAGGACCACAATGGAAATAAGTCCCAGACTTTATTGTGTGTTATCCTCAATGATTTTATTCATGTGCATGTATGGCTTTTTCAAGTTTTATGTGTGCTTGTTTTTAAAAATGGTCGAATTAATAAACTAAACTAAAAACGAAGCAGTAACTTTATGATCAAACTTGATCAATGTACCAGCTACAGTCATTTATTATACTTGGGTCCCCCTACTTTGAACTGGTTTAATCCAAATACAGTATCATCCTCATTTACAAATCATCCTCATTTACTATTTAAGTGTTTTTCTTTATTTTGCCAGTTATCTGTAGTTTACCGTAGTTTATCTGTAGTTTACAGTTATCTGTAGTTTACTCTGGTCAGAGACCAGAGCTAAACTTCAGCAATGTTGCTAGTTCTCTATAGGATATATGGTATTTGTATTTTAGTAAACTATCGCTTTAATATATTTGATGTGATGCATCATTAAATATCTGTACTTTAAAAAAAAAATTGAAATAATTGTAACATTCTGTGCCAGATAGAACGTTATTAGTGAACCCAGATTGATATTTCAGAACTAAAAGGGTCTGCAATTGCACCCCCCTAAACTGTAGGAATGTCTTAGGGCTTTGATACTCTGCACTTTAGGTACCTTTAACTCTTAAATGTATCTAAATGTAATCAAAAATGTAATCTACGTAAACCCCAAAACAGGGGACTTTACATAAGAGGTTTTAAGGCAAGTACCTAAATGGGTTATAAAAGCAGAATGAACTACAAAACCATTCTGAGATCTGGGATGAGAAAACGTTAATGCTCGATATCGCAGAACTATGCTTTGCGCACATAGAACATTATAATCCCAAGGTCACATACGGCTTCTGTTTGTTCTGGTTTCTGGCTCCCCTTGTCAGCTGATGGGGAAGGAGAAAGGGTTAGGCCATATCATGTAATGATCCATAACACTTCCTCACAACTCTGCTAGGGAGAGACTCATTTACATTTTTATTTCTCCCAGCTGTTTGAGATAAATCTGTAATGAGGTACTTCATCTACAATAAACTCCAGGGGCAGAGCCAGAGGCTGCAGGGGAATCTGTCAAATACAACTACTAATATGTCCAAATGTGAAGATGTTTAGTGGTAACAGACACTAAAGCCATATGTACACTGTATCGTAGCCCACTCGTATAACATATTCTTTGGTCAAGTAATCCCCAAAGGTTTAAGGTTGTGTACCACATCCCAAAGGAACAGATTAAGACAGCCCCGAGTGTTACATTATGAAAGTTAGTGTCTACAACCCCAGTCAACAACACTGTTAACTCCTGCGACAAGAGGCAACGTGACACTACCTACTGAATAAAGAAAAACCTGGGGACACAATCAAAGTGATATCTAGTTGTGGCCAGGTCTCCCTTGTAAAAGATGTCTTCTGACCTCAACGGGACTTCCTAGATAAAGGCTAATAAAATCAAAACTCCCATTCTCACCCACTATCTCAAAGGCTGTGACACTGCTGTCATCCATACCCTCATTTACAGTTAACTATGATCCCTGCGAAATCGGCCTCTGGAAAGGCCGTCGATTTATCAGAGCATGCTCACATGTGAAGGTAAGAACATGGACATGTCCCAAATCTAAATTATTCAAAATGTCCTGAGGGAAATCTACTGAGCAAGTAGTGATAAAAGATATGTGAAATGGTGAGTCAGGGAGATGAAGAATGGTTGAAATTAAACACAAAGGACAGCTGACATCCTGCACCTCCTGCTTAAATTCCTAATTGATAGATCAGAGAGAGCACATGTGCGAGAGTGAGAGCGCGAGAAAGAGAATGTATAAAGGATGTATTCCACTGTTGGTTTTAGCGGATGGCACGCTTGGCCATATGATTAAACACCTACCTCACACCTGCTGAAAGGGGTAGGCATGTAAACTGACAGAAAGAGGACCACGGTACACAATGCAATCTAAAATGAATCATTGATCGGGAAAGGAGGTGGGTGACCGGCCCTTTATCCTCTATTGTGAGCATTTTACAATAGAAGAAGCTAAAATTCTGGGCTTTTCAAAAGCATTTAAGAGAGCATATAGTATCTTCTCGTCCACCATTTATAATAAGGAAGACTTTATACAGTGCCTTATTTCAGGATTGTGTATTTAACCTCCATTGAAAATGTAAGGTCATGTTAGGCCTACAGCACACAAGATGCATGCCAATGTTGACCCCCCCAGCTTCTATGACATCACTGCATTTTATCTGATGTCAATGGGGTGATGCCCATTAATATGCTTAAGGGCTCTGTTCAGTCAGATCCGCTGTAGCCGACATCCAAATATTTTGTTTTTTGGTGATGTCGGGTCCAGAACTGTGTCAGAGCTGTCAATTCCACAAGTGGCTCCTGGCATTATGTCTAAAGCGGACATTGCCATTGACTGCACGGTGTCGCATTAAGATAAATCCCATGCAGCCTTGTTTACAAGTTCTACACCTCGATTAGGCTGATAGAAATCCTCATTTTGTTTAATGATTTTCAAATTGAGTGCATTATTTCTATATAGCCTACACTTTCTCGTTCTGAACTTCTAACACGAGTGGGATGGGTGGGGCTTTGTGACAATGATCAAGAGCAGCTGCTCACCAATTTGACAGAACCATTGAATCTAGGCCTAAGTAGGGCTGTGGCGGTCACAAAAATTGCATCAACCGGTTATTGTCAAACAAATAACTGTGGGTCTCACAGTAATTGACCGTTAATTAACTTAAACACATTTATCATCTCCGGGCTTCCACACATAGCCTACTAGCCCTTTTTAAAAAGTCTAATAAATCCATGTAATTTAGCCTACACCAATACATCCATTATTTATTTTAGACAGGTCTAAAGAAACATGAAGAAAATGTAGTCTATTTCAGAAGAAAATAATATCATACTCTGAGTTGTCCTTATGTTAGGTCCTGATGTGACATTGCCAAATGGCTGTGGGCTACACTAATTAATTTATCAGACTAAGATTTGCTTATAGTTCTGTGGCATGATTTTATATTATCTTATAGTATGAAGAATACAACTGAATACAGGTGAATAATATATAAATACTTTCTCCAAACGAGTTGAGGGAGTGCGCACATGCAGCTATTCTGTGTTGAGCGGTTAACAAAGAAATAGGCACTTCTATATGCTTAATTTATTAATGTAACTTGAGTTGTTCTACAAATGTTGGGCTATTTGTTTTTGATTTTTAATACATTGTAAGGCTGCATGATGAGACTCTAATGATGATTTGAAAAAGTCACTTGAAAGGCATGAGCTCTGCTTTGTTTTTTTTTGCGCAGGCTGTACACATTCACAATACCTATAATTTCCCGGCCGCATCCCCTTTGTGGCAATAATGTACCCTAAAAAAAAACATGCCATTTGCGGCCTGGAGTGCTGCATGGTGCCCTTCTCCCTGAGTGTGCTGCACAATCCGAAGCGTCTCTCACATGGCTCTCCATCACATGATCTGGTCTTTCTCAAAGGCTACAAGTCAGACAACTATCCCTATCCAATTGTATATTGAAGATCTTGTAAGATCTGTCCACATTTACTTTCGTCAGCCAACAAGATGATTAGGCCTAATGAAAGGCAAAAGCACTAGCATAAGTCAATCTACTATCGCCCATAGTACAAAAGTCGATCTATTCTATTCTGTGCAATAAATACATATTCCAAACATAGTTTGGGACAGTTGTAGGGTGTAATAGATCGCAAATTAATACAACCACTATCATCAAAAAAATATTTTTTTTATGCAATGTGGTGACGTAACAGATCAGTACTTTTAGCTTAAAATGTTGATAAACTATTAGGATATTTCTTCACATAAGCTCAGCAATGCACACAAGGTAGTAGGCTATAAGCGCAAATGTTCCATTAGCAGTGTAAAAAAACTCAACGGACAGTATGAAAGGATACCAAGTTTATTCTTCCCAGAGGGTCAGTACAGCTGCATTAGACAAAAACATTTGAACACAAGCACTGATATTTAACCCTTCCTCCTAGGCTGAGTCTCCTTCTTAACATCTGTACAAACATGGTGTCTTTACTGCTAGGCAGTGATATGGGCCATAAGTGATAAAAGTGATACGGGCCATAACCTTTGTAGCGCAGGCGTTCCACTAGCGGAACCTCTTGTCAACATTCCACTGAAAAGGCAGCGCGCATAATTCAAAAATATTTTTAGAAATATGTAACTTCCACACATTAACAAGTCCAATACAGCAAATGAAATATAAACATCTTCATTTTAATCTACCCATCATGTCCGATTTAAAAAATGCTTTCCAGCGAAAGCACAACATATGATTATGTTAGGTCATAGCCAAGTCAAAAAAACACACCATTTTTCCAGCCAAAGATAGGAGTCACAAAAAGCAGAAATATAGATCAAATTAATTACTAACCTTTGATGATCTTCATCAGATGACAATCATAGTACATCATGTTACACAATACATGTATGTTTTGTTCGATAGTGTGCATATTTATATCCAAAAATCTCAGTTTACATTGGCGCATTACATGCAGTAATGTTTTGATTCCAAAACATCCGGTAATTTTGCAGAAATACTCATAATAAACATTTATAGTGGAAGCCATAGGAAGTGCAACTTGACTCCATAGACACTGTGTATTCGGTAGGCCAAGCTTTGAAAAACTACAAACCTCAGATTTCCCACTTCCTGGTTGGGTTTTTCTCAGGTTTTCGCCTGCCATATGAGTTCTGTTATACTCACAGATATCATTCAAACAGTTTTAGAAACTTCAGAGTGTTTTCTATCCAATACTAATAATAATATGCATATATTAGCATCTGGGACAGAGTAGGAGGCAGTTCACTCTGGGCACGCTATTCATCCAAAAGTGAAAATGCTGTCCCCTATCCCAAAAAGGATAAACTTTTATTTCTCCCTTAACGTGACCTGACCTGATCTCAACCCCCCCCCCCCCCCCCCCTCATCGCTAATCCATGGTTCTCTCCCCTTATCAATGACTGTCACGTGATCGCTTCTCTGGACTAATATTTCATATTCTCAGAACCCAATAGTCCCTCCTCTTGAACACTGTTTAACTTACTTAAGCTTGGAAACAAACAATAACCATGAGGTTAACAAACTCAGAGACTTATGGCCTCTGTTCTATGATCACACCATACACAATCTTATTTCCATCTCTCATAGAACACTGATAATAACGTGTCCCATGGATCTGTTGACATCTCCATGTTCAGCGTTTCCTAAGAGAATGATAGCACAAAACTTGAAAATCAACCAGAAACACAAAACATAACAGTATTAAAACAACATCCAGTGAAAATGCAGAGCGCGAAATTCAAAAATACTCAATTCAAATATTTAAAATTCTTGAAAATATATGTGTTATACATAAAAATAAAGCTTCACTTCTTGTTAATCCAGCAGCTGCGTCAGATTTGAAAAAGGCTTTAACGCGAAAGCAACTATGCGATTTTCTGAGGACAGCACCCAGCATACAAAAGCATGAAAATCAAATTTCAACCAGGCAAGTGCGACACAAAGGTCAGAAATAGCGATATAAAAAATGCCTTACTTTGATGATCTTCTTCTGTTGGCACTCCAAAAGGTCCCAGTTACATCACAAATGGTCCGTTTGTTCAATAATGTCCTTCTTTATAACCATAAAAACTCAGTTTAGCTGACGCGCTTCAGTCAATAATCCACTCAGTTTCCCTCCATCAAAATGCATACAAAATGAATCCCAAACATTACTAATAAACTTTTCCAAACAAGTCAAACAACGTTTATAATCAAACCTTAGGTATCCTAATATGCAAATAAACTATACAATTTAAGACGGAGAATAGTATGTTCATTATCGGAGATAAATAAGAAAGAGTGCGCTTTCCTCCACGCGCTTGGAAACACTACAGCCATAATTGGAGCCACCTAGAAAAACTACAATTTCTGGGTCATTTTTCCAAAAACCAGCCTGAAACTCCTTCTAAAGACTGTTGACATCTAGTGAAAGCCCTAGGAACTGCCATCTGCGAGGACTTGGCCTTATTGTTAAAATACTAGCCATTAAAAATAGTGGTAAGCTGAGATTTCTTTGGGGGGGCTGGTTTGTCCTCGGGGTTTCGCCTGCCATATCAGTTCTGTTATACTCACAGACATTATTTTAACAGTTTTAGAAACGTTAGAGTGTTTTCTATACAAATCTATTATATCCATATCCTAGCTTCTGGGCATGAGTAACAGGCAGTTTACTTTGGGCACGCTTTTCATCCGGATGTGAAAATACTGCCCCCTACGCCAGAGAGGTTAACAATGTGGTAAGCTATGAATAATTATACAGTTGAATTCTGAAGTTTATATACACTTAGGTTGGAGTCATTAATTAACAAACTATCATTTTGGCAAGTCCGTTAGGACATCTACTTTGTGCATGACACAAGTCATTTTTCCAACAATTGTTTACAGACAGATTATTTCACTTATAATTCACTGTATCAAAATTCCAGTAGGTCAGAAGCTTACATACATTAAGTTGACTGTGCCTTTAAACAGCTTGGAAAATTACAGAAAATTATGTCATGGCTTTAGAAGCTTCTGATAGGCTAATTGACATAATTTGATTCAATTGGAGGTGTACCTCTGGATGTATTTCAAGGCCTACCTTCAAACTCAGTGCCTCTTTGCTTAACCTGTTGCTTCTACTCGGGACGCTTGCGTCCCAACTAGAGCTCTGGAAATGCAAATGCGCTACGCTAAATGCTAATAGTATTAGTTAAAACTCAAAAGTTCATTAAAATACACATGCAGGGTATCGAATTAAAGCTACACTCGTTGTGAATCCAGGCAACAAGTCAGATTTTTAAAATGCTTTTCGGCGAAAGCATGAGAAGCTATTATCTGATAGCATGCAACACCCCAAAAGACCCACAGGGGACGTAAACAAAATAATTAGCATTTCGGCGTTACACAAACCGCACAATAAAATAGAAAACATTCATTACCTTTCACCATCTTCTTTGTTGGCACTCCTAGATGTCCCATAAACACTATTTGGGTCTTTATTTCGATTAAATCGGTCCATATAAAGCCTAGATATCGTTATATGTAGACTGTGTGATAAACGAAAAAAACATTGTTTCAAAAACGTAACGTCATTTTTTAAATTCAAAAAGTCGACGATAAACTTTCACAAAACACTTGAAATACGTTTGTAATGCAACTTTAGGTATTAGTAAACGTTAATAAGCGATAAAATTCATCAGGAGGCGATGTAAAGATCATTAGCTGTCCGTCTGGAAAAATGTCCGGCTAGAAACTCAACGAAAATATCCGGTCCTAGACCGGATTAGATACGGTGTCCTGTATGTGTTTGACCAAGAAAAAACTCGAAGGGAAATGACAAGACTCTAGACACCCTGTGGAAGCTGTAGGTACTGCAACCTCAGGCAATTAATTGTGGTTCACGTTTATCAATGGGTTCAAGTAGCGCATGGATATATTTTCCCCATTTTCAGTGATCAGTTTTTCCTGTGCTTTTCGATGTAAATGCCGTTCTGGTAAAGCCACAGCAGTGATTTAACCAGTTTTTTAAACGTCTGAGTGTTTTCTATCCACACAGACTAAGCAAATGCATATACTATATTCCTGGCATGAGTAGCAGGGCGCTGAAATGTTGCGCGATTTTTAACAGAATGTTCAAAAAAGTAGAGGGTCGACTGAAGAGGTTAACATCATGGGAAAATCAATAGAAATCAGCCAAGACCTCAGCAAAAAAATTGTAGACCTCCACAAGTCTGGTTCATCCTTGGGTGCATTTCCAAATGCCTAAAGGTGCCACACTCATCTGTACAAACAATAGTACACAAGTATAAACACCATACGACCACGCAGCCAGTCATACCGCTCAGGAAGGAGACGCATTCTGTCCCCTAGAGATGAATGTACTTTGGTGCGAAAAATGCAAATCAATCCCAGAACAACAGGAAAGGACCTTATGATGATGCTGGAGGAAACAGGTACAAAATGTCCACAGTAAAATGAGTCCTATATCAAAATAACCTGAAAGGCCTCTCAGCAAGGAAGAAGCCACTGCTCCAAAACCACCATGAAAAGCCAGACTACGGTTTGCAACTGCACATGGGGACAAAGATCGTACTTTTTGTAGAAATGTCCTCTGGAGTGATAAAACAAAAATAGAACTGTTTGGCCATAATGAGCATCGTTATGTTCGGAGGAAAAAGGGGGACGCTTGCATGCCGAAGAACACCATCCCAACCGGGATTCATGGGAGTGGCAGCATCATGTTGTGGGCGTAGTTTGTTGCAGGAGGGACTGGTGCACTTTACAAAATAGATGGCATCATGAGGCAGAAAAGTTATTTTGATATATTGAAGCAACATCTCAAGACATCAGTCAGGAAGTTCAAGGTTGGCCGCAAATGGGTCTTCCAAATGAACAATGTCCCCAAGCATACTTCCAAAGTTGTGGCAAAATGGCTTAAGGACAACAAAGACAATGTATTGGAGTGGCCATCACAAAGCCCTGACCTCAATCCTATAGAAAATGTGTGGGCAGAACTGAAAAAGCATGTGCGAACAAGGAGGCCTACAAACCTGATTCACTTACACCAGCTCTGTCGGGATTAATGGGCCAAAATTCACCCAACTTATTGTGGGAAGCTTGTGGAAGGCTACCTGACACGTTTGACCCAAGTAAAACAATTTAAAGGCAATGCTACCAAATTCAAAATGAGTGTATGTAAACTTCTGGCCCACTGGGAATGTGATGAAAGAAATAAAAGCTGAAATAAATCATTCTCTCTACAATTATTCTGACCTTTCACATTCTTAAAATAGTGATCCTAACTGACCTAAGAGAGATATTTTTTACTAGGATTAAATGTCAGGAATTGTGCAAAACTGAGTTTAAATATATTTGGCTAAGGTGTATGTAAACTTCTGACTTCAACTGTATATGCATGAAAACCAGTCTGAGACCATGACAATTCCCACACTCTCTTCACCTGACTCTATGCCTCCAGGATACTTTTCTGCTGGATTCCACAAAAATTAAAACCCTAAAAAGCCTCTCCATGCTTTCGCCCAGTCTTCCCCTTTCCGGCCCCCGGTTCCTGAGAGGTGTTCCCAAGCCATGCCATTTGCACTTTGTTCCCCATCTCCTCCATTGCCACCAAATGTGTATCTCTAATCAACAATACATCCTCTTGAGGTAACTCAGCACTGTATAGACTTTCACATCAATGTCTCCTAAATGTTGTTTAGAGTACAATTACCCCAACATCTATCCTTTCATATGATGCATTAACCTTAAAGCAGCTAACCAAAACCAACTATGATGTTGAAAGTAGCTCCCAGACCCAACTCACCTGCATGTCTACAGTGGAATCTAGTCTCTCTCTTTTAGCTCCGCTTCTTATGTCATGGCATCTTCAAGCTCGCCCATTATGCAGCTGGACCTCACTTCCCGTGAGAACTGTGAACCCACCGAGGAGAGACATGACGATCTTTACCGCTGCAGCTGCTGTAAGGAGTACTGTGTGTAGACAAGACCAACATTGTCTCATCACCTCCGCCTGGTGTATCTTGATGTACACTCAATCTCCAGAATTCAGCCCGTGCCCTCAATCTCCTGCAACTCATGTGCTGCTTTCACCTGAGGATATACACATTGCAACACATGGGTCCTTTCCTGACAACGCAGACTCCCCCTTATGGTGAAATCACTAATTTGTGGCATTTGAATTACAGCCCCCGGTACTCCCATCGGTCTCCCAGTTACCAGCTACCAAGCCATGTGGCATGAGTCCTCATAAACTGATATCCCAACGATGTTACTAAAGTAACCCCTGCTACTACTAACATGGCCCATGGTCTATAGCCTCCTTCAATTACTGTCCCTACAGCGACTGCCATGAGAATAACTACTGCATTAAATCTGTCAAGTGTTCGCCGGCTGTTAGAAATCGGGAAAGATATTTAATGAAGTTGGAAGAATATCCAACCTAACAAAACTCTGAGTCCCAGGTTTCATCTTCTTCTTACCATAGTCTGAACTGCCCACACTATCTCTGCTACTCTCACCCTGATCTGGGTATGTGTAATGTTCAGTTTAACTTCATAATAGTCCCTATATTGCACAGTTAGCTGTCCTCCCTCTCCTATGAGCTAATTCTTGTAACAATATACATAGTCTCTGGGAATGATACCCGTCCATCACCATAACCGTAATTTATGAGACCCCACAGATCTCCACCACAATCACATTCCATCCCACTTAACAGCCCTATGTAAACATTCTGACTCAAACACAGGCCTCATGTGTACCTCGCCTCCTGCTACAGATACATTTGCACATTTATCATTCCATCTAACCCATAACACACTAGTTACTACTCCTATAGTTATAAACATACTAAACCATTCTCAAATCAATTAGTCAATATACATCAGTCCCTCCTCTGGAACAACGTTGCTCTTATGTTCCACGAAACCTAAAAACATATTAACTTAAAAAGGATGGAGAAAAAAAGTACATGTTTAATCATTTCACACCACCCTTGATGTGACTAAAACTGGGGAAATAACCGTCCATCCGTTATGTACTATACCGATGTGATGCTGGTCTCCATGCCCTCTCCTTCGTTTTCATCCTTGAATGTTATCGCAAAACACAGACTATGAGCCTTGCATGCAATTAATTGTACCAGATCATCGACCAATGTCTATGTATCGATGTGATTTAACATAAAAACTCTGATGACATGGTAAAACAAAAGAAAAAAAAAACTTCATGGTTGACCCAAGCTACCATCCAGTGAGTTCTCTAATAACCTCCCTTTTCCCCAGTTTTCCTGCCGTGAGTGGCCTGGTAATAAAAGATCAGTATCTCAATGCATACTTAGTCTAAATTGTTCACAGTGTGTAGACCACCCCCTTTCTCCCGGCAATTATCATTCTAGCCTGTCTTCTTCAGATAGCGTTGCAGTTCATCTTCGATTTTGCCACGTACATGAGTCTCTCAGCTGAGCCACTATCACCATCTTGTCTGGTCCATTTCTCCCTCCAGCACCCAGGAACATGAGAGAAATGTGTATGTTATCTCTTTCCACGCTCACTTGACATACACGGTCTCAGGACTCTGGTGCACTACGGTATCCAGGTTAATGGCTCAGATAGAAGTGTTAAAAGTCACTGTCGCATTGAACTCCTTTGTCACTCTTTCTTCAGCCGGTAATGGAGGGTTTTTGAGGTTCACACACTGTTTGTGGCCAAATCATGCATTAAGACAACATCTGACGTCACCTTCCGTGATAACCTCAAAAGTGGACAGGTCAGAACAATAGTTTAGCTCAATCAATTCATTTCTGTTTCAGGAAATCCAGACACATTGACTGCGTGACAAAATATTACATTCCTAATTTTCTCTGTAACATTATCTCTATGACAAATGTCAAAGAGCATAACAACATACTGTTGCTGTTGAAACTATTTTAAAAATGAGTTCATACTCCCTTATTTTACTGGCGCCTGTTGGAAGATTTACCAGATCAGGGAGTTAGCACCTTAACTTCTTGCGACTAGGTGGCGCTATTAAAATTTTTGGATGAAAAACGTTCCCGTTTTAAACAAGATATTTTGTCACGAAAAGATGCTCGACTATGCATATAATTGGCAGCTTTGGAAAGAAAACACCCTGACGTTTCCAAAACTGCAAAGATATTGTCTGTGAGTGCCACAGAACTGATGTTACAGGCGAAACCCAGATAAAAATCCAACCAGGAAGTGCCGCATTTTTTGAAACCGCCTCATGCCAATGACTCCTTATATGGCTGTGAATGAGCTACGAATGAGCTTACGTTTTCCACGTATTCCCCAAGGAGTCTACAGCATTGACGTCTTTTTAGGCATTTCCATTGAAGAATGCAGAAAATCTTGCATAAAATACTGAGGTAGCCATTTTTCCAATCGCTTCTTATGAGAAACCATTTGCCTAGACGGATATATTATTGAATATATATGTTAAAAACACCTTGAGGATGGATCCTAAACAACGTTTGCCGTGTTTCTGTTGATATTATGGAGCAAATTTTGAAAAAAGTTTGGCGTTATAGCATTTTCGGTCGATTTCTCAGCCATGCATGATGAAGAAACGGGAGCTATTTCGCCTACAAAAATAATATTTTTGGAAAAAAGGAACATTTTCTATCTAACTGGGAGTCTCCTGAGTGAAAGCATCTGAAGTTCTTCAAAGGTAAATTATTTAATTTGGTTGCTTTTCTTATTTTCGTGAAAATGTTGCCTGCTGCCAGCAGAGCCTAGCATAGCATTATGCCATGATAAACTTACACAAATGCTTGTCTAGCGTTGGCTGTAACGCATATTTTGAAAATCTGAGATGACAGTGTTGTTAACAAAAGGCTACGTTATGCTAATGCATTCGAGGCTATGATTACGCTCCCGGATACGGGATTGCTCGTCGCAAGAGGTTAACCTCGCGGGGAGTCCAGCAGTCCGAATCCAAGGCCCAGGACCCCAGGAAACTGGTAATTTTCCCATCAAACAAATTATTCACATCGTGATTCAAAAACATGTTAACCTGTTGCTTCTACTCGGGACGCTTGCGTCCCAACTAGAGCTCTGGAAATGCAAATGCGCTACGCTAAATGCTAATAGTATTAGTTAAAACTCAAAAGTTCATTAAAATACACATGCAGGGTATCGAATTAAAGCTACACTCGTTGTGAATCCAGGCAACAAGTCAGATTTTTAAAATGCTTTTCGGCGAAAGCATGAGAAGCTATTATCTGATAGCATGTAACACCCAAAAAGACCCACAGGGGACGTAAACAAAATAATTAGCATTTCGGCGTTACACAAACCGCACAATAAAATAGAAAACATTCATTACCTTTCACCATCTTCTTTGTTGGCACTCCTAGATGTCCCATAAACACTATTTGGGTCTTTATTTCGATTAAATCGGTCCATATAAAGCCTAGATATCGTTATATGTAGACTGTGTGATAAACGAAAAAAACATAGTTTCAAAACGTAACGTCATTTTTTAAAATTCAAAAAGTCGACGATAAACTTTCACAAAACACTTCGAAATACGTTTGTAATGCAACTTTAGGTATTAGTAAACGTTAATAAGCGATAAAATTCATCAGGAGGCGATGTAAAGATCATTAGCTGTCCGTCTGGAAAAATGTCCGGCTAGAAACTCAACGAAAATATCCGGTCCTAGACCATAGGAGATACGGTGCCCTGCATGTGTTTGACCAAGAAAAAACTCGAAGGGAAATGACAAGACTCTTGACACCCTGTGGAAGCTGTAGGTATTGCAACCTCAGTCAATTAATTGTGGTTCACCTTTATCAATGGGTTCAAGTAGCGCATGGATATATTTTCCCATTTTCAGTGATCAGTTTTTCCTGTGCTTTTCGATGTAAATGCCGTTCTGGTAAAGCCACAGTAGTGATTTAACCAGTTTTATAAACGTCTGAGTGTTTTCTATCCACATAGACTAAGCAAATGCATATACTATATTCCTGGCATGAGTAGCAGGGCGCTGAAATGTTGCGCGATTTTTAACAGAATGTTCAAAAAAGTAGAGGGTCGACTTAAGAGGTTAAATCAAAATACAAATTTGAATAACCAATCAACTTAGAATTGCAACTCTTGATAACTCTATAAGGAAATAATAGTATCTCATAAAGTAATGGTAAAATAGAATAGAAACTGGGGTTTCTCATTCCTTTTATAATTAAATCCCACCTGTTTCGATCATTTCTAGTGAGATTGATCAGGCCTCACCAGAAAGTCAGGATACCCGGCATTCGACAACATTGGATATTTCCTCTCCCTTTTCTTTTCCTGTCCTTACGAAACCATTTAAAAACCATCCAAACATTTCCATCCCTTTTCCATACCCAATTTAAAACTGAATTGAAAAGACCCCAAAAAATAAACTCCACAGTATCAACACCACTAACGCATTATCATAATCAGTCATTTGTGTGTGAGTGCTGGTGTGTGTGTTTGTTTGCTAAACCATAGGTCACAAACACACATGAACCGGCCTTACTGATCTGAGAAAGTGTACACTTTGTTAGCATTTACTATGCTACATCTTCATCAGCAATCTGAACATATTAATTATAAACCAAACATGATAATGGTAATTCCACTGTCCTTACTCCAATCATTAACCTCTTGCTTCTACTCGGGACGCTTGCGTCCCAACTAGAGCTCTGGAAATGCAAATGCGCTACGCTAAATGCTAATAGTATTAGTTAAAACTCAAACGTTCATTAAAATACACATGCAGGGTATTGAATTAAAGCTACACTCGTTGTGAATCCAGGCAACAAGTCATATTTTTAAAATGCTTTTCGGCGAAAGCATGAGAAGCTATTATCTGATAGCATGTAACAATACACTACAACACAAAAGACCCGCAGGGGATGTAAACAAAATAATTAGCATATTCGGCGCTACACAAACCGCACAATAAAATAGAAAACATTCATTACCTTTCACCATCTTCTTTGTTGGCACTTCTAGATGTCCCATAAACACTATTGGGTCTTTTTTTCGATTAAATCGGTCCATATATAGCCTAGATATCGTTATATGTAGACTGTGTGATAAACGAAAAAAACAGCGTTTCATAACGTAACGTCATTTTTTAAAATTCAAAAAGTCGACGATAAACTTTCACAAAACACTTCGAAATACTTTTGTAATGCAACTTTAGTTATTAGTAAACGTTAATAAGCGATAAAATTCATCAGGAGGAGATGTAAAAATCATTAGCTGTCCGTCTGGAAAAATGTCAGGCTAGAAACTCAACCAAAATATCCGGTCCTAGACCTGAAGAAATGCGCTGCCTTGCATGTGTTTGACCAAGAAAAAACTCGTAGGCAAATGACAAGACTCTAGACACCGTGTGGAAGCTGTAGGTACTGCAACCTCAGCCAATTAATTGTGGTTCACCTTTATCAATGGGTTCAAGTAGCGCAGCAATATATTTTTCCATTTTCAGTGATCAGTTTTTCCTGTGCTTTTCGATGTAAATGCCGTTCTGGTAAAGCCACAGCAGTGATTTAACCAGTTTTATAAACGTCTGAGTGTTTTCTATCCACACAGACTAAGCAAATGCATATACTATATTCCTGGCATGAGTAGCAGGGCGCTGAAATGTTGCGCGATTTTTAACAGAATGTTCAAAAAAGTAGAGGGTAGAAGCAAGAGGTTAAATGTTTGTTTTAATCCACCCCATAATTTATTTATCTTTTATTTAGCATGTACTCTTAAACACTGCGACTTTATCTCACCACCGAGTCCACCATCACCACCGCACCCCGCTAACTAGCTACAGTAGCAATTTCACACCGGTTACACTCACTCCCCTTTTGACCTCCTCCTTTCAGAATAAGACAACAAAAAATGTACATCTATTTCATAATATAACCACATAAAATGTCTCATGAGATAAAAAAAGAAGAAGTTTTTCTGAGTTTGCAAGGAGTGTTTGTCCAGCTAATTTAAATTTGCTACCTCTTTAGAATCTATTCCCCTGGCATTTTGCATAGATTCTTCAACCCAAAATACTTTTAACTGTGGCAAATTTAGCAAATTTCTCATCATAAGGAATCTGAAATATTTGATCCTGGCATCTATTAAAAAGTTGGGTAAGACATGATCTCACACGTCTTCCTTCACATAGAAACTGTAATCTCTATGAACCACTATCGATCGAACCAATGCCATATGTGAAAGTTCCTGTCCTGCTACTTTCCGGAGGATTCGTTATTACTCTTTTGATAAAGATGCAAACACTTGCATAGAGGCATTTCCTGTGCAGCAGGCTCCATTCCCACACTCATTCTTCCAATGTCCGATAGCTCCCTGTTTTAGATGTGGGGCTATCTCCTTACGCTTTGTTTTTTCGCTATGTTTGTTTGTCTTACCTTGGCCATTGAAACCACTGTTAGTTACTTTCCCTGTGGCCATATTAACCCCTCGCACATCTGCGAAGTGAGCAGAGTTATATTCCACTCTCAAAACATTGTGCTCTATTTCATCCACAACCCCCGTAATTATAATTTTGATCACAGGTTTCAAACCTGCCATCAAAGCCGGAGTACAAATTCTGTCAATGCACTCCCGTACCCAGTCTTTTTGCAGCTGAGTACCTCAACTAATTTCTCATATTCGAGCCAAATTGGTATAATGCTCTTGCTCTTCTTTCAGTGCCTCCATGGTTTAATTGGAATCCTCTAGCTCCACATCACAGGGGAAATTGGGGAGGTCTGTCGCCATATCAATAGTTATTATTCTTAAACCTTTACCGGCGTTGTCCAAGATGTTTTAGATGTATTTTTTCCCATCTATAATACACACCTTCTACTAACTATTTTTCAAGGTAGCACTACCCACTTCCATGGAGAATAGTTATTTGTGCCTATTAATTGGTCACAGTACTTAATACCTTGTATTATAACCAATACTATAGCGTCTGCAAATGTATTATTGGAGAAAGCGGATTACTTAATGTCTTATTCCAGTATTGTGCCTCAAATATTTTTGTTGATAACACACATTACCAAAATGATTCACACTTGTCTTCCTATTTCCACATAATCTGTCATGGTTCACCACCCCAACAGGGCATACAACCAACCTCTCTTTATTGCTACTGCTAATACACCCAAATCCAACAGTCTTCGAATATCTTATTGCTTTTCTTTTAACCCTGAATGGCAACTTTTTATCCTAGTACACAAGCATGTCACTTTATCCATCCACACAGCCGCATGGCCTTTGCGGCTGGCCTTTTCACCCTCTCATTACAGGTTTAGCAGGGAACCAACCCCACCAAGGTTTTACCCACTAGGACTTACAGCCTGCTCAGGCTTACCTTCCGGGACTCACCCTATTCTTATAGTCATATGAACTAACCCACTCGGGATTTACCCCCTAGGACTTACCCTACAGGTACCAGCCTGCTCGAGTTTACCTTCCGGGACTTAGCCTATACTTTATAGTACTAGCAGGAACCAACCTACTATATACCACAAAGCTACGACCGATCGTAACACAATGGGCCCGCTGAATGAACGTAGGCTTTCTAGCTCCGTATTCCTATAATTGTTCAGCCAATGATTCTCATCTCCCCAAGGTGTCAAAATGAGTGGAAACAGGTGTAGGAACTGTGCCTACCTTGTATGTTGCTAGCTCCTGCTCCACTCATCTGGACTCTCTGGTTGGACTACAAATTGTGGCGAACCCTGCTCGCAGCGCCAACTGTTAGCTTCTAATTCTCTGAGTAAAAAACTCAATGGACAGTATGAAAGGTTAACCAAGTTTATTCTTCCCAGAATGTCAATACAGCTGCATTAGACAAAAACATTTTCATACAAGCACTGATATTTAATCCTTCCTCCTAGGCTGAGTCTCCTCCTACACATCTGTACAAACATTGTGTCTTTACTGCTAGGCAGGACACTAAGTGATACGGGCCATAAACTTTTATTTCTCCCTTAACGTCACCTGACCTGACCTCGACCCCCCCCCCCCCCCCCCCTTCATCACTTGTTCATGGCTCTCTCCCCTTATCAATTCCTGCCACATGTGATCACTTCCCTGCACTCAATATTCATATTCTCAGAACCCAACAGCAGAGAACACCATTATCAAAAGTGACCGCAAATGCAAATATGCATGTACTGCTTTTATTCTGAAGGTGCATTTCTATGGTGAAAATGGTCTTCCCCAAACATGAAATTCATGCGCTGCTTATAGGCCAGTAGGCTCTACATCTCTTGGAAAGAGGATTAATGTGCTTAATTTTAAGAAGTTATTTGGCCACTTTAGTTGTGATACAAACCTTATTAAAACATATAGGCCCGTGGGCTAGGCTACATGAGGTGTGCGATTAGAAAAAGGTCGCAAAAAAATGCTGGGCATCATTCACAAGTGATAATATATCATTCTCAACTGATAGGCTAATATTGTCACCCATCAGACTATTTTTATTTAATCTTTACATATACTGAATCATATACGTGTGACATTTGTTTTGATTAAATGGACCATTATCATGCACCTGTATCAAAACAGGGGCAGCGGAAAGAATACATCATCTATGCACTTAAATAGCGAATGGAGGACGTTTTTCCTCGTGGTTTATTTTCATGCCAGCCAGGTAGGCTATACTCCTGTTGTAAATATAAGCAATGTGCTTAATATTAGGAATGTTGAGAAATAAATATAGTAGGCCTAGCCTATAGAAAGCCGATGGGATCCTCCTCTTTTATTAGCAGCCATCATGGGCTCTCATGAAGTGTTTGATTAGATTTTCAAACACATTTGCATTGATGTCAGAGTGATTAGAGGAACAATAGAGTGCTGAGTACCAGGCAGTTAGCAAGTTTGATAGGCTACTAATGACCATCAGCAGCATCAGAGCTTGGAGAAGCCTGTGGAATTTGACTGCCTTCATGACTTGTGACCGCCGGTGTGGCGGTAATAGGGTCACCGCAACAGCCCTAGGCGTAAGTAAAAGGCCCTGTTGTGATGAAGAGAACTTGTTGATTGGTCTATTCTGTCATCCTCAGCTATCTGTTGGAATCATTTCCTTCATGTTGGCCAGTTAACAGAGCACCACCTCAAAGGGATGATTTTCATTTATATCATAGCGAGAGCATTAAAGCAAATAAAGCAAGGCAGACATGACTTCTATGATGTCAGTTAGTACTAGAATTGGTTTTCAAAGATCAAAATAAAATGTTAATGTTTTCATAATGTTTAAAAATAAATGAATATAGGACAAATGGTTTATAATACTGGCACATGCAAATGTACTGTACGGGTTATCTATCATCACATGCCCGTGAATCATAGAAACAAACATATGTAAACCATATTTCTTTATTAAAGATTAAGAAACTCCAAGCAGCATATTCATAAATAAAATAAGAGTCTCCCTTAGATGTACTTTTACAGACTATATGGTATGATAGCTTTCTATAATATTTTCTTTAATATTGTGGTGTGGCCATTGATACAGTAACCGGGGGGGGGGTATACAGTAAGGCAGTGAAACACACTAAACCCTTACAGTACAGTAACGTGGGACTTCCTTTTCACCACTGTTAGCTAGCTGATCAGAGCCACAGGTTGTATGCAGAACACAGTGTAAAATGAGATCACTTTGGTTCACATTAGTAAGTACTTGTACTTGTACAAAATATACAGGCTTTACAACCTCGCCAATTTTGTTCGAGAAGCATGAGCGGAGAACGGGTGATGCGAAACATGATTCTCTCACTTTGAGGTATGGTAGTTCTGTTTATTCTCATGACATCACTTAATTATCGTTCTTTGCTTTCCCTCAATGGCTCTGCAGGGAAATTAGTTACATTTTCCAAGAGGTACGGACAATCCGGTAAATGAAAACCTTTTTAACAGTATGAGTATAGATCACCTATCAGTACTCCTGGTACACGTTGTATTGTGCATATAGGATGTGACGAACGACAACACAATATAACCACTGAGATTGACATTCACTATCTCACTTCCTAGCAATGAGTTTTCCAGAATGACAGGCTAAAGGAAATAAACAGAAACAAAAAGTATACTGCAGGACATAATTGCATTTTAATTGCACTTATGAAAGTCTTGGTAAAGTTTTGCAGTTCATCTTCAGTTGGAAATGTGACATAAACTGCTGCTCTGCAATGTGCCCAGGTTAATTGATGGGGAAATTCTGTTTGTTTTATGAACAGAGCTCCATCAGAATTTAGACATTAGGATATGCCACCTGAACTGCTATTACCAACACTAATAGTTCATGATTTTGATATCACTCTTTTATCTTCCATCTTCCTTGGTGATAATTGCTCTATTACAAATGATAAATATGAGATATTATATATCTACTTTTCTCCCTCTGCAGTTCCAAAGACTCCACTGCTCTGAAAGGAGAACCGGTATACAGCTTTTCAACAATAAATCCTTAAGTACGAAATGAATACATATATTTTTTCCTAAAATGAGCCTTTTTTTTGTTAAATGTAAAAATAAAAGTTTTGTTTTAAACATCCCTCCCACGCAATCAAGGAAACATGTAGCATACACTGGAAGGGGCACGATTCAATCATGATTTATGTCAGATTCCTTTTGAACATTCCCTTAGCGTGGCTGATGTTATGCTGTACACGGCACTAGTACCACTAGGACTGCCTTTCTTTGCTGTTGGGGACTGACTGGGACTGTATCTCCCTCTGTCTTTTACAACATAGGGCTGAAATTGAACTTAATGAAGTACCATCCATTTCATAAATCTGTAGAACTCATGAGAAACCATGTTTACTTCAGTTTCAGCCTTAAACAATGATTCACCAAGACTTTAAGTTAGAAAAAGAAGGAAAAAAAACTTGAAAAATGTATATATGTCTTACAAACAAAATGATTCCATCTATTTGGAATATTCTTATCTGATACTGAAGTATAAGGTTGTTAAAGAGGTGCATAACAGTTGGAGTTCAACATTATGTCCTATGGTGAATGGTAATCTAAGAATGAACTGTGGAGAGACATTTTTCGGCACTTAGAAAACAATCACAATGAATTTGCGTCATTATTCATATAGAACAAAATTTACAAAGCCATTCAAACAGTCATTTTTTTTACTTTTTTTTTTCATCTTATTTAGTTTTTTTATAACTCAACTTGAAAAATTGAGAATATTCAAAATACACTTTAACTTCACTTCGTTCTCTCAGTATTTACAAATATATACAAAAAAATTTGCTTTTCCTTTGATGTCGGTTGTTCAACAGGTAATAAAAATCTCTTATTTCTCTTGTTTGCACACTTTCCCAATTTTTTTATTTATTTATTCCCCCCCCCACAAATAATACCCCACAAAAATCAGGTGAGGGGTAGGAGATGTGACGTTGAGGCACCATCAGATGGATGTACTGTGGGTGGGTTCAATGGCTTCTGGGATGGGTCCTCCGGGAACTCCCTGGTATGACATTGGCATGGGTATCTTGGCGGGACTCAGTCGGAACAGACCCCCGTTGGGAGCTCTGTGTTTGCACTGAATGGAGGGGATGGTGGAGCTGCTGGGGGGGTGGTGGGGGAGTGTGCTGCCAGGGCCCTGAGCTAGTGTCCGACCCAGGCCCACCCCATGGCCCTCCCCCGGGAGATAGGTGCTCACAGACAGGCCCCTGCCCGGGTAGTCCCGCACAGACTCCAGCTGCCGGCTGGGCTGCATGCTGTCGATGTCCAGCGCAGAGATCTCGATAGACGGGCCAGGGATCTGCTTGTGTGCCATGTCCTCGTCCATAAGACTGTTCATACGCCGATGCACCTGTTCCAGATTCACCTCCTTGTCCTAGAGGGTGAAAGAGAGAGGGGGAGGAAGGGACACAGAGGCTGAGATGGGCTGTTCTCCATGGGATTCTCAGGCTTTTCACCAGCTCCATGCATTTAGGTTCCCTCTCCTCTTCCTTAGCTTTTTTGAGGTGGTTTGTTTCCCAAGCCTCTGAGTGTTTCACTCAACATGCTGATTGAGTAATGTCTGTTTTAAGTGCCCAATTGGAATTGAGGTGACTCAATTACAGGTGTATAGAATGTGCACCTTGAAATCAAACTTGGCCAGTGGACATAGACAGTTTGATGTTTAGTAAGAGGTGTCAAATCTTTGACAGACGACACCAATGCTGGAGCCAAGCTACATCCTAACCTCTACTGACTGATCTGGGGCACCATGTAACCTTAGGCTTCATTGCTGATGCTACATTATATTGAAGTAAAGTTGAGATAATGTATTGGTGTCCTGTTTAGATGGCCACATATGGGCTTTTACAGTGTCCGTTCTACCTCTCAATAGTGCTGAGCGATTAGTGCTTTTTGAGGTTGGTTCAATTTCGATTTTGTTATTAAAAAATTATCACCCGTCTTCGGTTTTTAAAAAATAATTAAAATTGTTATATATTAAACGCACTATGTGCCCATTACAACCATAATTTATTCACATTACTTTAATAAAATATTTGTTTTATTTGATGACTGTATTTCATTCCAAGTCATCATCTAATCTCTATAGATCTGCTGCCTGTCTGACAAAATCACTATTTTAGTAGTTTTGCAAAGTAAATAAGGCATACTTTTATGACTGCTGAATACCAACTATCACTCACTTAGATCTTGTATTTTCAGGTAGAGATACCTCGCAAAGCAACTGCTCTCTATCCCTCTCGCACCTTCTCTCTTCTCTCCATCAAAGAGGTCTCTGTGTCTGCTCCACACAGACCGGACAAGTAAACGGGTGCGCAATGTATTATGATCATTGTAGTTAATTACCAGGTGTTCTGCGCTAAACTACGAAGAATATTGGCCTATTGGAAACTACAACTCCCTACTACATCGCACAGTTCGATCTTGATCTGATTTATCTCTACAGAAACTGAGCACAAAAAAATGAAATGGAATTCAAATAATTAAACTGACTTCGGCCAATTAGTTATTTAAAAAATGAAAAATAACCAACATTTTGGTTGATCGCTCAGCACTACCTCTCAATCAATGACTTACTGATGTTGGCCAGGTGAATCGATCTGATATCAGATCACTATATTTAATACATCTGAGCTGCTGAGGCTGACAGATGTATGTGTCTTTGGATGACTGTAGTTATGCATACGTGTTATAAGCTAATTGACATTTCAGGTCCTTGGCTGACAAAAAAATGCTACATTGGGACATTGAAAGGTAGAGGACAAAACATACTTCAGGGTAGCAGGTATCACTAGCCAATCAGGAGACGTGTCCTAGCACTTGGAGGCTACACTAGACTATTGCAAATGGCTACTTTGGAGGCAGGCATAACTTGGCTCCAGTCATGGTCTGACTCAGCGATGATATTAGTAAAAAAAACTGAATATGGAGACAAAATCCAAGTTGATCCTTATGTGCAGTACATATACAACACAACAAACTGCAAAGGTTAAGGTTCTATATGTGTAGCACAAATCCCAACCAATGAAAATAAGACATGTTTTGGAATGGAAGACGTTATCAGAAATGTGTTTCTACGAAGACCGATGATGATTTGCCATTTTATTCTAGGTACAGAAATACCTGGAAATCAACTGACTCCTCTCGTAATGACACACTGTGTGTGTTAGTCATTTGACCATCAGAAGCCATGACCTTTCAATGGGATCAGTGCCACATCAAATGTACTCTTCCTCTTGTCAATATCAACTGCCTGTCATAAGCACATTATGCCATCATAACACAGCACAGAGGAGGTCCTAAATGCTAAGCCATTTAGTCAATCTTGATCGACCGATGTATATATATTTTTTTACATTTCTTTTAATTGAACATTTATTTAACTAGGCAAGTCAATTAAGAACAAATTCTTATTCACAATGACGGCCTTCATCAATGTCAAGTTACAGACAAACAACTGTGTTTCCTCAGTGCTTCCCATATCAGCTCGAGCCTTCCGGAATGTGCAAATGTAATCTTGATTCCATATGTTCTGAAGACTTCATCAACCGAGACATTGATTGTGGGAATGAATTTACGACGGTATCAACTCTGTATCATAAAAAAAAAAACTCTTAAAGCGAATTAAAACATCTCAGCCACGGCTATTGTTTTAGCAGACTGGCGCCGCATTAAAATACGTTTCTAATCTTGTCGCATTGGCAGCACGCCGAAAACAAATTAACCGCCTAAAATCAAACCCCTGCACCAGTGTTTTAATAAGAGTGTGTTGATTTATGTTGAGGGGAAATAACAACATGCTCTGCAGAGTGAAAGCTTTCGTAATGCAAAAACAATTCATAAAACATCAAACTAGAAAACCACTCTATCCACCCATGGTGGCCTGACACTTGATCGAAGGATTTATCTAGGACTCGAGTAAGCTGTTTTCAAAGTGGCCTCCGTATGCATAAGACTATGATCACTGTGCATACTTCCTGTATCGTGGCTCATCCCTGTACCACGTTCTGTACACCACCTTCGTCAGACTGGACGAACCCACTTAGAGTTATGTAACTGCGTATAACATGTGTTATAACAATGTCTGTAAAAGGCATAATAAATACCTTCACAAAGCATCATAGTGAGGTAGTTCATAGAAAATGCCGTTGAATTAACTTCCTCTTATTCCCCCCCGTACAATGTTTCTACGTGAGGGTGAGAGACAAGCCCTTGGTCATGCACGCATCCACCCACCACAAAAGCAACTAACCAAAAATGGGGAAGAAACAGAACAACAATCAGAGAATAAAAGATTGCCAGAGATGAGATGGTGTTGTGGAGTTTTAGATCAAGATGCCCCCCCCCATACCCAATCGGAGAGATCAGAGTGCCTCTTTAATGCAGCAGCACAAATCAGATCTTAGGAGCTCTATTCTGACCTGTGTCAATAGCTTCTGCTTCATCCCAGTCTCTTTCTCTCTCTGTCCAAATGTCCTTCCTCCCTTCCGGTGAAGCAGTGGTAATGTCATTATATGTCAATGGACCAGAAACCCTTGCCAGTCTGTAATCCTTAGTAACCTGCACGAGATCATAGAACAGTCAAGAATAAAAACGTATGGATGTCCACATTGACATATAATTGCAATAAGACGTCACACAGGGAATTTACTAGGGATTATGGACTGGGTTGGACAGATGTAGTGGCTCTTATTGCTGTGCAAACATCCTGTTTCTGCTCACACTTTAGTTTACGGATCCATGTCAAGCCTTAACCTGTCCCATGTCACATGCAAGGGGAGAGTAACTCTCTCATGTGAGAGGCCTCGTTAGACATGTTCACACCATCGCAGTAACTTGAGTGGATTAAACTAATACGAAAGGCTTAACGTGAACTGGCAATGAGGTATAAAGGTGTAATCGGTGTCAATCAGTTTAGCAGGCACTTAGCAGGGGAAAGTCTTACGAGAATCAATTAAAATGGTTCTCTGTGGTAGGCAGTGTAAATGTGTTCACAATTCAGGGTAAGGAACTGTGTTGGTAATCAATGGGTTTTTCAGGAACACTAATGTCACAGGGAGCTTAAAACAAACTCGATACTGACGTTTTCTCAGAAATGTCATATTTCATATTTGGCTGATTCACATTGACATGAATCAAATAGATACGTGGATCTACTCTGAAATAAGACATTTAAAAAGGTGTTCAAATCTCCCTTTGAAAGTGTAATCCTCTGGGAGGAGTTTTTCAAAACTTATATATCTCGATTTCACCTATCGGATAGGATTAATTGCATAGAAATTGAATTAACTGAATGGGTATAACCTTTCAAGTCAGTGATTTGTCTGTTCTTTTCATTCTATTTCTATGCATTTAATCTGGATATAGTTAGTTAATATCCCTACAGAGAATCTTGCTGAATTGAAAATGGAAAAACTTTGTCTGAGTGAGAAAGGTTTTAACAATAATTCAATACAAAGTATGTGACTGGAAAATTTGCTGGGGACTGATGCTCATCACTGCCTGAAATCAGTTGTTCTGACATATTAGTAAGAGACTTGTGAAAAATGCAGGAATAGCTTATCTCAACAAAAAAAACATATTGGTTGGGCAGTTTGTTATCCTAAAGGCAGCTTAAGGGTTTATGATTAACATACACCGATGATGTGTGATTAACATACACCGATGATGTGTGATTAACATACACCGATGATGTGTGATTAACATACACCGATGATGTGTGATTAACATACAGTGATGATGTGTGATTAACATACACCGATGATGTGTGATTAACATACAGCGATGATGTGATTAACATACACCGATGATGTGTGATTAACATACAGCGATGATGTGATTAACATACACCGATGATGTGTGATTAACATACAGCGATGATGTGATTAACATACACCGATGATGTGTGATTAACATACAGCGATGATGTGATTAACATACACCGATGATGTGTGATTAACATACAGCGATGATGTGATTAACATACACCGATGATGTGTGATTAACATACACCGATGATGTGTGATTAACATACACCGATGATGTGATTAACATACACCGATGATGTGATTAACATACAGCGATGATCAAATTCGAAGAGTTTCCAAAAAATATCAATAATCAAGATGGAAATATATTAGTAAGAAAATGATAAGGGGGATCCGTCTTTATCTGTGAGCTGTGTGAGGTACGTATGCCATACAAAAACAGATGGATTTGGTTTCAGAGAAGAGGGGGGATAGATTAGAGGGACCAAATTTGATTTCAATCAGAGCACAATCTATAACTGCGTGTACTGGAGCTCAACTAAATCGGGACTGTGGTCTGCGGCTGGATCCTTAAAGTAGAGTGTGGCAGTGTCCTCCCCCTGCTGCCCTGTCCTCCGGGCTCTGTGCTCGGTCACCTCTTTGGGCTGCTCTTGCCCGCAGCGGTTGCTGTTCCACCACATCTCCAGGCCGGCAACCAGGCAGGCCAGCAGCAGTCCGGCGGCCAGGACACAGAAGACACCGGCAAAGCTGTGCAGCTTCAGGGACCTCCCGTCGGGCGTGGCGTTGGAGTGGCTGTTGAGGTCACAGCGGCCCGTACGCGGCCACCACTTCTGCTTCAGGATGTCCAGGTCTCCTTTTTCCTGCAGCTCCAGGATCCTGCAAGGAGGGGAAATATCTGGGTGTAAGAGACATATGCTTCCTCTGCTTTGCTCAAAACAGGCTGTTGTATTAAGTTAAGGCTGTTACGCAAAGAATTGAGACTAAGGACTAGGACCCGAGTTGCATATCTACTACTCATATGCTATCATGGCACTAAAGGAAGAATGAAAAATAGACCTGCTTTTATCTTCTGTAGATGACTGCATTCATTTGTGACAATTCCCACAGCACGGCATTTTAAGTGTGATTTGTTTGAATTGTGCCTGCTCAATGAATTAAACCCGACAGTAAACTTCATTAAATGTCAGCTTTACTATTCCTTCATTGCCACAAACGAAATCCAAAGTAAAACAGAGGGAAGAACTGCTTAATTAAAAGAAAAATAGCCGTGGCAAAGAGGACAAGACCATTATCAGAGAACCGCTCCTGTGGGCAAACACTACCGCCACAGCAATTTCTGAGATTAAAAGGAGCCCATGGCGAATTTGTACGGTTATGGATAGACGAGGGTGCGGAGAGAGGGAAGGAGAGAGGGAAATGGATTATGATGATGGGAAGGGGGACGGTGGCAAGTAAGAGGAATCCGTCTCTGTAGACGAGATGACATTCTGGTTCAGCCTGTTATTACCCCCTGAGCAGCCTCCCAGCTGTCCTCGAAGCACATCACACCCCCACCACCCCCACTCTTAGCCCTGAATTTTCCAGACGGATATTCATCCAGGCCGTCATGAGCGTAGATAGAGAGATCGTGTTCAGTTCAGTGTCGTAGGGATAGGCATTATTGAGGCTCTTCCACGGAGGGACCTCATCCCTTACGCTCTGACCCAGCTCTTCACTTGCTGTGGCCCTGCGTACTGAGTGTGCACTCCGAAGGGCCCTGACGTAGCACACCTCGGAAGAGAGGAGAGGATTTGGTGACTTATCGAAGGTGTGGGCGTGTGGCCTCCAAGAGCCCCAGATCAAACCTGGTTGAAACTGGTTCTGCTTTGTAGAACGATCACTGTTCCTATCCTAAGACCTGTGTTTAAGTCACTAGAACGGTAGTTCATTCTGGTTGTGGAGTTGGGATGGCACTCATTGCTGTTTATTTTCACTGCGTTGAAGAGAGTTAGATTTCTTATCTAAAAGATAGTGTGACAAAACATTTTGGGTTGTTTTCATGGATGCTTTGGAGCTTTTATAACTGAGAATAATCCAAACAAGATGTTTTGGTTGTTTGATTAAGACAGTGATTTTGGGATTCATTTTGGGTAAATCCTTGGCAAATATTATTACACAGTCCTAATTGGTCAAATCACGTTGTATTTGTCACATGCTTCGTAACCAAGAGGTGTAGACTAACAGTGAAATGCTTACTTATGGGTGCTTCCCAACAATATAGAGAGAAAAGAAAGAAAAAACAAACTATAATAGAACAATAATAATAATAACACAAGAAATAAATACACAATGAGTAAAGATAAATTGGCTATATACACAAGGTACCACTAGCAAGTTGATGTGCGGGGGTACGAGGTAATTGAGGTAGACATGTACATATAGGTAGGGATAAAGTAACTAGGTAACAGGATAGATAATAAACAGGAGCCGCAACATATGTGATGAGTCAAAAAGGGTGAATGCACAGTCTGGGTAGCTATTGGTTAACTATTTACAGTAGCAGTCATAATGGCTTGTGGGTCGAAGCTGTTCAGGGTCCTGTTGGTCCCAGACTTGGTTCATCGGTACCACTTGCCGTGTCACTGGAGTATTTGACCATTTTTAGGGCCTCCCTCTGACACTTCCTGGTGTTGAGGTCCTGGATGACAGGGAGCTCAGACCAATGGTATACTGGGACTTACGCACTACCCTCTGTAGCGCTGTGTGGTCGGATGCAAAGCAGTTGCCATAACAAGCGGCGATGCAGCCATTCCAGATGTTCTCAAAGGTGCAGCTGTAGAATATTTTTGAGGATCTGAGGGCCTGTGCCAAATCTTTTCAGCCTCCTGAGGGGGAAGCTGTGTTGTCGTGCCTTCTTCGCGACTGTGTTGGTGTGTGTGTGTGGTCCATGATCATTTCTTAGAGATGTGGACAAGGAGGAACTTGAAGCTCTCTACCCGCTCCACCACAGCCCTGTTGATGTGGATGGGGGTCTACGCATGGAGGGCACAATGATGTTGAAAACTGAGCTATAGTCAATGAACAGCATTCTCACATAAGAATTCCTCTTGTCCAGGTGGGCGAGGGAAGTGTGGAGTGCAATAGAGATGGCAGCATCTCTGTATCTGTTGGGGCGGTATGTGAATTGGAGAGGGTCCAGGGTGTCTGGAATGATGGTGTTGATGTGAGCCAGGACCAGCCTTTCAAAGCACGTCATGGCTACAGATGTGAGTGCTACAAGGCAATAGTCATTTAGACAGGTTATCTTGGTGTTCTTGGGCCCAAGGTCTATGGTGGTCTGCTTGAAACATGTAGGTATTACTGACTGGGTCAGGGAGAGTTTGAAAATGTCAGTGAAGGCACTTGCTAGCTGGTCAGCGCATGCTCTGAGTACGCATCCTGGTAGTGTCCCGCTCCTTGAAAGCGGCAGCTCTAGCCTTTAGCTCAGTGCAGATGTTGCCTGTAATCTATGGCTTCTGGTTTGGGATCTGTATGGACAGTCACCGTAGGGCCAATGTCGTCGATGCACTTATTGATGATGCCGGTGACTGATGTAGTAAGCTCCTCAATGTTATCGGATGAATCCCCGGAACATATTCCAGTCTGTGCAAGCGAAACAGTCCTGTAGCTTACATGTGATTATGGACAGATTTACCCAATCAGTGTCCTGCAACTAATGACCAAAGACTTTCAAACGTTGTGAAACGTTGACGTCAATGCCCAAGTACAGTATTTAGCTATTCAACTATCCATTGCGAGCCTTTTTTCATGGAAGTAATTAGCAGAATCATGCTGAATGGATTATTCTTTAATCCAAACCAACGCTTGTTATGAATTCATAATAGGTTGATTTCATGAACCAACTCAGCTGGAACATGCAACGTATTTATTGATTGCAACCTGTGCTGATGTAGCAAAACAAATATCATTTTTTGATTGAACCTTTATTTAAGCAGGCTGGTCTATTAGAACATATTCTTATTTACAATGATGGCCTGGCAAGAGACAAAAGGCCTCCTGTGGGGGCGGGGGCTGGGATAAAACGTAAGACAAGACGGACACCACAGATAGAAGAAACTGGCAACAGCACAAATACAACAGCAAAAGTACAACAGCAAATAATGTGTGTGCGGCATGCAGGCATGTGTGTGGTGTCTGTGTGTGTGTGAAGTAACACAACATGCTTCCTTACATAAGGCAACACGAACTAGTGAATACTAGGAAGAACTACATGTCTCAACAAACTGTTAACCAATTTGTCCTTTGAACTCCTCCAGGGACACCAGGTCCTGGAGTTTTAGGTTGGCTTGGAGGGAATTCCAAGACCAAGGAAATGAGTAATGGAAAGTCCTTTCGATGCTCTGTTCTAGCTTTCGGGACTCTTAGCATAAAACACGATTGAGATCTGAGCTTATATGTGTTTTCATTTTGTGCTAGAAGAGACGATAGATAAGATGTCAGTTTTCCTAAAATGGCCTTTTAAATAAGAATATACCAGTGTTTGAGCCTGCCTGTTGCTGGTGGTGTAAATCCAACAGCAGTGTAGAGATCACAATGTTGAGTTAGATGTCTCTGATTGGTGACAAAACGAAGAGCTGCATGGCACACAGAGTCAAGAGCCTGCAAACACATGTTGCAGTGATCCCCTACTCTGTAATTCAAATACAACAAGTAGCTCCTCAAGGGTGGTTTAGTGATGAGTAATCCAAACTAAAAGCATTATACAAACCCATTCTAACTGTGCTAAAATACAGTGCATTCGGAAAGTATTCAGACCCCTTACATTTTTCCACATTATGTTACCTTACAGCCTAATTCTCATTAATCTACACACAATATCCCATAAAGACAAAGTGAAAACAGGTTTTTAAACAATTTTTTTTACATTTATTAAAATAAAAAAAAACTGAAATTGAGCTCAGGTGCATCCTATTTGCATTGATCATCCTTGATGTTTCTACAACATCATTGGAGTCTACCTGTCGTAAATTACATTTATTGGACATGATTTTTTATAAAGGAACACACCTATCTATATAAGGTTCCACAGTTGACAGTGCATATCAGAGCACAGACCAAGCCATGATGTCAGAGGAATTGTCTGCCGAGCTCCGTGACAGGATTGTGTCGAGGCATAGATTTGGGGAAGGGTACCAAAAAATATCTGCAGTATTGAAGGTCCCCAAGAACACAGTGGTCTCCATCATTCTTAAATGGAAGACGTTTGGAACCAACAAAACTCTTCCTAGAGCTGGCCGCCCGGCCAAACTGAGCAATCGGGGAAGAAGGGCCTTAGTCAAGCAGGTGAGCTCCAGAGCTCCAGAGTTCCTCTGTGGAGATGGGAGAACCTTCCAGAAAGACAACCATCTCTGCAGCACTCCACCAATCAGGCCATTATAGTAGTGGCCAGACGGAAGCCACTCCTCAGTAAAAGGCACAGGATAGCCCGCTTGGAGTTTTCCAAAAGGCACCTAAACGACTCTCAGACCATGAGAAACAAGATTCTCTGGTCTGATGAAACCAAGATTGAACCCAAGATTAGCCTAAATGCCAAGTGTCACGTCTGGAGGAAACCTGGCACAATCCCTGCGGTTAAGCATGGTGGTGGCAGCATCATGCTGTGGGGATGTTTTTCAGCGGCAGGGACTAGGAGACTAGTCAGAATCGAGGGAAAGATGAACGAAGCAAAGAACAGAGAGATCCTTGATGAAAACCTGCTCCAAAGCGCTCAGGAGCTCAGACTGGGGCGAAGGTTCACCTTCCAACAGGAGAACAACCCTAAGCACACAGACAAGACTATGCAGGAGTGGCTTCGGGACAATTCTCTGAATGTCCTTGAGTGGTCCAGCCAGAGCCCAGATTTGAACCCGATTGAAAATCTCTAGAGAGACCTGAAAAAGCTGTGCAGCTATGCTCCATCCAAGATGACTGAGCTTGAGAGGAATGGGAGAAACTCCCCAAATACAGGTGTGCCAAGCTTGTAGCGTCATACCAGAGAAGACTCGAGGCTGTAATCTCTGCCATAAGTGCTTCAACAAAGTACTGAGTAAAGGTTCTGAATAATTATGTAAATGTCATATTTCAGTGGGTTTAAAAATAATAAAAAAATAGCCAAAAATTATATAAACCAGTTTTTTTTTTGTCATTATGGGGTATTGTGTGTAGATTAATGAGGGGGAAAAAACAGTTTAATCAATTTTAGAATAACGCTGTAACGTAACAAAATGTGGAAAAAGTGAATGGGTCTGAATACTTTCCAGATGCATAATGATAATATATAATTGAAAGGGGAAATGTAAATATACTGAACAAAAATATAAACACAACATGTAAAGTGTTGGTCCCATGTTTCATGAGCTGAAATAAAAGATCCCAGAAATGTTCCATATGGACAAAAAGTTTATTTCTCAAAAATGTTGTCTATAAATTTGTTCACATCCCTGTTAGTGAGCATTTCTCATTTGACAAGATAATCCATAGATTAAGGCCTAATGAATTTATTTCAATTGACTGATTTCCTTCTATGAACTGTAACTCAAATCTTTGAAATTGTTGCATGTTGTGTTTATGTTTTGGTTCAGTGTACATGTGTATATATAACATACAGACAAGGGCATTTACAATCATGCATTAAGCCTCTGTGAATGAGTCTTTAAACTACGGTAACTCCTGACCTTTATAAAGAGCATTTTCACTTATGTTTTTACTACCAAGTGACTTTATAAAAACACTATGTTCGTGGGCCTTCGATTTCCCTCGTCAAATTCCTCCTAAAATGGCTGATTATAACCACTGAATGACCTCTCTGCCAATTACGGCGCTCAATTCCCTCAGGCACCGTCAACCATCAGTGATTATGTTTATGGCTTTTATGAAGCAGAGAAAGTCATTAGGAATCAAAGGATGTGCGCGTTAAACCATATGCACTTAGACTTAGGATATTTCCTCAAGGTGATGGAAGGAAGGGATGGTGGGATGAAAGGAGAGGGAGAAGGAAGGAGAATTACAGACTGTATAGAGCTGTTGATAAAATGATGGCATGTCTATAATGCATAAATATTGTAATGAAACGAGGGAGTAGCACGGGGTTCCGAGGCGAGACTCGAACTTGCAACCCTAGGGTCGCAAAGCCGGACAAGTCACAGCTGCTCCAATGAAGGTTCCCTTTGGGGAGAGTTTAATTGTGCTTCTCAATGCCAGGTTCATTACAATATACACTGAGTATACAAAACGTTAAGAACACCATCTCTTTCCATGACATAGACTGACCAGGTGAATCCAGGTGAAAGCTATGAACCCTTATTGATGTCACTTGTTGAATCGACTTCAACAGGGTAGATGAAGGGGAGGAGACAGGTTAAAAGAAGGATTTTTTAAGCATCGAGACAATTGAGACATGGATCATGTATTTGTACCATTCAGAGGGTGAATAGGCAAGACAAAAACATGTAAGGACCTTTGAACGGTGTACGGGGTATGGGTTTATGTCAAAAATTATAACGCGGCTGGGTTTTTCATGCTCAACAGTTTCCCGCTTGCATAACGAATGGTCCACCACCCAAAGGACATCCAGCCACCTTGACACAACAGTGGGAAGCTTTGGAGTCAACACGGGCAAGCATCCCTGTCGAACGCTTTCGACACCTCGTAGAGTCCATGCCCAGATGAATTGAGGCTGTTCTGAGGGCTAAATGGAGGGGGTGTTTGAGGGGGGGGGGGGTGCAACTCAATGTTTTGAATGTTGGTCATGTTTGGTATACTCAGCGTAGATGGTGTATGATGAGGAGAGATGTTGGTGGCATTGCTCACTTCTGGGAGAAGAGGTCTCTGTATGGACTCCCATGCTGCATGGCGATGCCGTAGCCTTTGCTGCTCATGCTGTTTCCTGTGACAGTGATGGTGCAGTCATCGTCCGTCAGTGCGGCGTACTCCACCACAGCCATGTCCCATAGAAAGGCATACGGGCCCTTCTTCGCCTGCAGAGGAATGACAGTCATGACCCAGTTAATGATCCAGATGCTATACATTCTGCCTATATGCAATCATTGTTTTCCATGGTAGAACCTAAAGGATAATAGAAGGCCTACAGGTGGGAATTGTTGTGACTATACTGTAGTATCCCAACTCCAAGAAAGTGTTGTACTCTAATGAACATGTGGAAAACATACTTCAATACATTTCCTGTAAAGGTGTCTTTTCTAGTTTGAGTCTCATTGCAGACTAAGCTATTTGCTCATTTGATAGAAAAACCTTTTAGCTCAGAGGGCTCTATTTTTGGCTTTCGCCAAGTGTCAAATGTTAGTTAATTTGCAATGTCATCACGTACAGTAAAAACTGGTGCATTCGCATTTTCCACCCCTTTCAACAATTGACCTGTCTAACATCAGTTCGCTTGCGCTGTGGTGGGGGGGGATGAACTTCCTGATTTAGCCTCGGTTTCAATTCTTCTAACCAGGAAATGCGATTGAGAACGAGATTTGGGTTTTGGAGGTGTGCTTTGTTGTGGGTGTCTCTTGTGTGTGTGATCTAATGTGGGAAGCATTTGTACTTTCACTCTCCCAAAACAGTACACAGTTACAGTCGCTCACTCTTCTAGTTAACTTGAAACAGTGTAACCAGGTCTTCTGTTTGGAAGTATTTTATTTTACCAAGCAAGTCATTTAAGAACAAATTCTTATTTACAATGATGGCCTAGGAACAATGGGTTAACTGTCTTGTTCAGCAGCTGAATGTCAGATTTTTACCTTTTCAACTCGGAGATTTGATCTAGCAACCTTTCGGTTACTGGCCCATTGCTCTAACCACTAGGCTACCTGCCGCCCCAAGTAGCCTAGACTAGCTAGCAAGCTAGCCATCTTCTTTCACCAATTAGCTTCAGCCGGCCGATGTGCGACCGTGGCAAAGTTGGTTTGACGTTGAATACTCTGTGGGGCTAGTTAGGGACCATCAATAAATTACACAATGTGTTGCACACCTTTTAGTTGTCTCATTAAATGCTTTAAATATTTGTACATTAATTTCTAAAATGTATAGTTGGTTTGAGGTTTTTAATTCATTGAAATACGGAGCTATTGACATTGGAAAATATTGTCCCATCTACAGTGCAGTCGGAAAGTATTCAGACCCCTTGACTTTCTACACATTTTGTTACAGCCTCATTCTAAAATGGTTTCAATAAAAAAATCCTCAGCAATCTGCACACAATACCCCATGATGACAAAGCCAAAACAGGTTTTTAGAAAATCAAATATTACATTTACATAAGTATTCAGACCCTTTGCTATGAGACACGAAATTGAGCTCAGGTGCATCTTGTTTCCATTGAGATGTTTCTACAACTTGATAGGAGTCCACCTGGGGTGGATTCAAATGATTGGACATGATTTGGAAAGGCACACACCTGTCTATATAAGGTCCCACAGTTGACAGTGCATGTCAGAGCAAAAACCAAGCCATGAGGTCGAAGGAATTGTCCGTAGAGCTCCGAGACAGAATGGTATCGAGGCACAGATCTGAGGAAGGGCACTACAGAGGGTAGTGCAAACGGCCCAGTACATCACTGGGGCCAAGCTTCCTGCCATCCAGGACCTCTATACCAGGCGGTGTCAGAGGAAGGCCCTAAAAATTGTCAAAGACTCCAGCCACCCTAGTCATAGACTGTTAGCTCTGCTACCGCACGGCAAGCGGTACCGGA
This sequence comes from Oncorhynchus nerka, assembly GCF_034236695.1. Classification (NCBI taxonomy): domain Eukaryota; kingdom Metazoa; phylum Chordata; class Actinopteri; order Salmoniformes; family Salmonidae; genus Oncorhynchus; species Oncorhynchus nerka. Next base: position 11,726,378 of record NC_088411.1, on the reverse strand, counting down.
GCACCAAGTTTAGGTCCAAGAGGCTTCTAAACAACTTCTACACCCAAGCCATAAGACTCCTGAACACCTAATCAAATGGCTACCCAGACTATTTGCACCCCCCGTACCGTTAGCCCCTGCATATAATCTCGCCATTGTTATTTTACTGCTGCTCTTTAATTACTTGTTACTTTTTTATTTATTATTCTTGTCCATCTTTTTTTTAAACCGCATTGTTGGTTGGTTAGGGGCTCGTAAGTAAGCATTTCACTGTAAGGTGAAATTTGATTTGATTTGAAAACATTTCTGCCGCATTGAAGGTCCCTAAGAACACAGTGAACTCCATTATTCTTAAATGGAGTAAGTTTGGAACCATCAACACTCTTCATAGAGTGCCAAGCATCACATCTGGAGGAAACCTGGCACCATCCCATGGTGGTGGCAGCATCATGCTGCGGGGGTGTTTTTCAGCGGCAGGGACTAGGAGACTAGTCAGGATCGAGGCAAATATCTATGGAGAAAAGTACAGAGAAATCCTTGATGAAAACCTGCTTCAGAGCGCAGGACCTCAGACTGGGGGCGAAGGTTCACCTTCAACCAGGACAACGACCCTAAGCACACAGCCAAGACAACGCAAGAGTGGCTTCGGGACAAGTCTCTGAATGTCCTTGAGTGGCCCAGTCAGAGCCCGGACTTGACCCTGATCGAACATCTCTGGAGAGCCCTGAAAATCGCTGTACAGCAACGCTCTCCATCCAACCTGACAGAGCTTGAGAGGATCTGCAGAGAAGAAGGGGAGAAACTCCCCAAATACAAGTGTGCCAGGTTATAGCAGCGTACACAAGAAGACTCAAGGCTGTAATTACTGCCATTGGGGGTTTCAACAAAGTACTAAGTAAAGGTTTTTGAATACTTATGTAAATGTGATATTTCTGATATTTTTATTTTTTATAAATGAGAAAACATTTCTAAAAACCAGTTTTTGCTTTGTCATTAGGGGGTATTGTGTGTAGATTGATGAGGGGGGGGACAATTGAATACATATTTGAATAAGGCTGTAACCTAACAAAATGTGGAAAAAGTTGAGGCGTCTGAATACTTTGCAAAGGTAATTTACTGACAGTCCCTAATTAGCCCCATAGGGATATCGAATGTCAAACCAAATTGACCATGCACATTATGATCGTGTCTCGTGCAGCTGCGCTCCGAATTGATAATTACTTGGGTGCTGCCAGTCACGGGCATGTGGGCAGGTTTGAAATAAACACAACCCAAGAAAAACTGCTACAGTACATTCTGTGACATATATTTTTTTCCGGTCAGCTTTAAATGATGCTCAGCTAATAAAGGCTTCATAAAGCCTTCATAATGCCTTCATAAGCACTACATAAACGTGTTACAAATAATCTAACCACATGTCATGCTCTATAAAGGGTTCATAAATGTGGAATACCTGTTACATAACCACCAATATCAAATGTGACATAACCCACTATGTAAAATATGACATAAGCACCGCATAATAAAGGCTTTATAAATCATATTAAGTTGAGGCTTCACAAAGCTTTTATAACCTTGTCATGCATCTTGGTAGAGCATTGCAACACCAGAATAGTGGGTTAGATTACCAGGACCACCCATATGTAAAAATGTATGCATTTTTACAGGTCCATTCGATAAATGGACCTGATCTCAATTTTCCCAAACATGTTGTTCTGCAGGATGACACACACTCTAAAGTGCAGTCATGCACAGCAAACAACGTTGGTAGGGCGCTTTAAAATCAGTATGTATTTTTTGCCGAATTCAGTTTTGTTCCCATATTCCGTTTTCTCGGTTTTGTTTTTCCAGGTTTTGGATTTCCCCCATTTTGTTCTCGTTTTACCCCATTTTTTAATAGAAAAACCTATTTGGATTTTCTGTGTTCACGATAATGCTTATACCACGTCTGGGGATTGTATTTTTTGTGTCATTACCTTTATTTCAGTGTGAATGCAAATCAAATGCCCATGTGTGGTGCCACTCGACAGCGAAAAAACAAGCAAGTTAAACTTTATTTATTGTAATTTAAATTGTTCTGTAGTAGTTATATAAGTGTTGAGTTAGATTACATAGCTACCTCAATCATTATTTAAAAGGATTTTTGTGACTTCACAGCAATTGCTAGCTAGCTAACAGATCTGCTAACTTTATTTGTTGTTACTTATAAGGTTGGAGCCAACATGCAGTACCTCCAGCAAGCAGATGAGGCAATAACCATTTGTCAGCCAGCTCAGGGGACAAGCGACACTATTCACAGACCTGTGTAATGTTTGATGTAATTGCATCGCTAGACTTATTGAAACGTAATGTATTTGTATTGTTTTAAAACATGTATACATCAAAGAAAATGCATGGTTTAAACTTGATTTTAATGTTGATATATTTGAGCTGTTAGTGATAATTCCTTTAGAGTTAATACATTTGTGTTTACATCATTACGCCTTTATCTATGTCTTATGAATGACCAAAGGTGTTTTGACTGTATGGTAAGTACAGGGTCATTAATATATAAGGCACTTATGAATGTGTTGTGAATGACCAAAGGTGTCTGACTGTATGGTAAGTACAGGATCATTTGATATAAGGCACTTATGAATGTGTTATGAATGACCAAAGGTGTCTGACTTTATGGTAAGTACAGGATCATTTGATATAAGGCATTTAAGAATGTGTTACGAATGACTAAAGGTGTCTGACTGTATGGTAAGTACAGGGTCATTTGATATAAGGCATTTAAGAATGTGTTACGAATGACTAAAAGGTGTCTGACTTTGTAGTAAGTACAGTGTCACGCGATATAGTCTTTATGGATGTGTTATGACCGAAGGTGTCTCATTTCAAAGTATTACAGGACACAATATAAAGTGTCAATAAATATGTTATACATGTCCTGCTGATTTATGAAGGTTCTCACGATACGCAGGTTACTACTGTCGGGTGTGAGAGGTATCTAGATGGATTGATGGAACTGCAAAGCTTGCGTTTGCATGTGTGTGTCAGAGCCGAGATGATATGGAGTAGTCCAACAGTCCCTGAGACTACCGCACCAGGTAGTCCTCTTCAGTTCCCATGCTGGAGACCAGGGCTTGATTACAACCTATTACAATGATACCAACATTTTGTGACTGATCTTTCAGCGGGAGAGAGGGTGAATGTGTTAGGCCTGATGGCCCAGCAACCCTCGCTATGGCTTGGTATATTGTTGTCAAAGACCTAACTAGGTCCAGCCCCCCACGGTATGGCTTGTTATATTGTTGTCAAAAACCTAACTAGGTCCAGCCCCCCACGGTATGGCTTGTTATATTGTTGTCAAAGACCTAACTAGGTCCAGCCCCCCACGGTATGGCTTGTTATATTGTTGTCAAAGACCTGACTGGGTCCAGTACCCCACGGTATGGCTTGTTATATTGTTGTGTCAAAGACCTGACTGGATCCAGCCCCCCACGGTATGGCTTGTTATATTGTTGTCAAAGACCTAACTAGGTCCAGCCCCCCACGGTATGGCTTGTTATATTGTTGTCAAAGACCTAACTAGGTCCAGCCCCCCACGGTATGGCTTGTTATATTGTTGTCAAAGACCTGACTGGGTCCAGTACCCCACGGTATGGCTTGTTATATTGTTGTGTCAAAGACCTGACTGGGTCCAGCACCCCACGGTATGGCTTGTTATATTGTCGGGTCAAAGACCTGACTGGGTCCGGCACCCCATGGTATGGCTTGTTATATTGTCGGGTCAAAGACCTGACTGGGTCCAGCAACCCACGGTATGGCTCGTTATATTGTCGGGTCAAAGACCTGACTGGGTCCGGCACCCCATGGTATGGCTTGTTATATTGTCGGGTCAAAGACCTGACTGGGTCCAGCACCCCACGGTATGGCTTGTTATATTGTCGGGTCAAAGACCTGACTGGATCCTTATGGCTTGTTATATTGTCGGGTGAAAGACCTGACTGGGTCCAGCTCCCCACGGTATGGCTTGTTATATTGTCGGGTCAAAGACCTGACTGGATCCTGCACCCCACGGTATGGCTTGTTATATTGTCGGGTGAAAGACCTGACTGGATCCTGCACCCCACGGTATGGCTTGTTATATTGTCGGGTCAAAGACCTGACTGGATCCTGCACCCCACGGTATGGCTTGTTATATTGTCGGGGGAAAGACCTGACTGGGTCCAGCTCCCCACGGTATGGCTTGTTATATTGTCGGGTCAAAGACCTGACTGGATCCTGCACCCCATGGTATGGCTTGTTATATTGTCGGGTCAAAGACCTGACTGGATCCTGCACCCCACGGTATGGCTTGTTATATTGTCGGGTGAAAGACCTGACTGGGTCCAGCTCCCCACGGTATGGCTTGTTATATTGTCGGGTGAAAGACCTGACTGGGTCCAGCTCCCCACGGTATGGCTTGTTATATTGTTGTCAAAGACCTGACTGGGTCCAGCCCCCCACGGTATGGCTTGTATAATACATGTTCCTGACTCATATCAATGCCACATAGGCTGTTTTCAAAAGAAGAAGTTTCTTATTACATTCAGTTGCTCTTTGAGACACAAATGGTCATGGCATGGATTTTGCCAGAGGAGGCACACATACATACACATATACATCACCCATGTGTTCTTAAAATACCACAAGCAGCAAAACAGTCAACAGACTGTTTCCCTTTTGTCTTTACATTGAGCATCACTTTTTGTCCAACTTCTGTGAAAAGTTTAGACTCATTATGTGTGATGCCCACTGCATGAAAGGGATCAGTGACTGTAGGACATTTCCCCTTTCTCTTTATACTGGATATTTTTTCCAGCTCCTGTGAAAAGTTTGGATGTGTGTCAAATCCTCCATAGTCTACATTGTCTTAGACCTAATATTATATGCCCACAGGGAGACATTATGGTGCCTGTAACTGTATTTAGACATAGGCTATTTAATTCAAACAAGTTGATGTTCCGTTTTATTATAATTTCATTATTCAATGTCTTTTTTTAGGTTTTATCAATAGAGAATTTAATCTTGCTTATTGACAACCTTTGGCATGTCCATGGCTCAGACATAATGCGGTTTACAGTAGGCCTATATCAGTGCAAATGAAACGTTTAACAATATATTTCTATAATGATGCCATGCAATTACTTCGAACAATGTGGACTGCAAACATGTTCAACATGATAGGGGATAGGTCGACATTTTGTCATTTTGTTTTTAACAAACTAGGCTATAACGGACTAACATTCGAAGTGGATGACAACGCAACACATACAAGACTGATTGACCAGTGAAGGGTCAAAGCCTTGACACACCTACGCCTTGTTTATTCATCAAAACTAGCCCTTTCGCGCCACAGCCAGCTACTGTGCCCATACTTCTGGTTGTGAAAATATCAAAAAATATTTCGGACAAACCGCAAACCGATAGAGCTGCCATCAGCAGCTAAGATTTACCATTGTGCTAGCTTTTGTCAAAATAGAGAAGGTGCCTGATGTGTGTTTTGATGTTGTATCCAAGCAACTTCTACCTCTTATAGTTAACTAACACTAATACTGTCCCGCTAAAAGGCTAATTTAGCTGAGGTTGAGACAAAAAGCCTTTGTTTTGTAGTATAAAGACTAAATGTGACATAAAGTTAATTAAAATGTGTACACAGTACAAATGTGAAGATCTATGATATGTCATTCTACTTCTCAGCATATGGGCAGGCAAAGTATTGTTCTTTCTTGGTAATTTATTACGGGCAGTATATGAGATGAACCAATATAATTGAGACAATGTCACAAAACAGCACTTGCAGTTTATTCAGACAGATAGTCAAAGATTATGTTGAATTTGCCTGTCTAATTTGTTTGAAATACTGTGGAACCACAGGCACAGTTTAAGAGAGAACAGTATGACTCCATACTGTGAAATGACAGTGAAATGACAATGGAAAGATAGATTTTTTTTTTGTTGCCAAATATGAAACTGTTTTATGTTTTTGTTGAAATACACAGTAGCTAAGCAATTACTACTTAAAAGAGTTGCCAGCCTGTACTTGGGCATCCTCTCTTTATTGGCACGCACCTGCTTAGTCTTCGTCAACCTACCTTGCGGATGCCTTCTGAGGGACTGGACACAGAGTAGTCATGGCCGTTGTTCTTGCTGATGGTCCTCCACAGCTCTGCGTATGTGCTGTCCTGCTCCAGCGGGTTGGTGCCCTTGTTCTTGAAGTATTCATAGACGGCTGAGTCTCTCACAGTGCCGTAGGACACATCCATCTGCCTGGACAGGTCCTGGAATGTTCTGTAGAGACAGAGGGAAGAACACAGAGAAATGCATCAAAGTCAAGTGTATAACGAGAACAGACACTGTATGTACAGTAAAGTACACTGTAAAATATACTTTGGGGCCTCACGAGTGGCGCAGCTGTCTAAGGCACTGGATTACAGTGCTTGAGGCGTCACTACAGACTCGAGTTCGATCCCGGGCTGTGACACAGCCACCTGCGACCGGGAGACCCATGAGGTGGCGCACAATTGGCCCAGCATTGTCCGGGTTAGGGGAGGGTTTGGTCGGCCGGGAAGTCATTGCCCCATCGTGCTATAGCGACTCCTTTGGTGGGCCGGGCGCATGCACGCTGACACGATCGGCAGATGTACGTTGTTTCCTCCAACACATTTGTGCGGCTGGCTTCCAGGTTAAGCGAGCAGTGTGTCAAGAAGCAGCACGGCTTGGCAGGGTCGTGTTTCAGAGGACATTTGCCTCTCCCGAGTCCATACGGGAGTTGCAGCGATGGGAAAAGACTGTGACTACCAATTGCATATCATGAAATTGGGAGTACCTCCAAGTACTTTGTACATGGGTGTTCAACTTATAAAGATGAGTCACTCCAATCAAAATGTTACTAATAGCACTACATGACCAAAAGCATGTGGACACCTGCTCGTTGAACATCTCATTCCAGAACCATGGGCATTAATATGGAGTTGGTCCCCCCTTTGCTGCTATAACAGCCTCCACTCTTCTGGGAAGGCTTTCCACTAGATGTTGGAACATTTCTGCAGGGACTTGCTTCCATTCAGCTACAAGAACATTAGTGAGGTTAGCACTTAGGCCTGGAAATTAGGCTTGGCTCGCTGTCGACGTTACCATTCATTCCAAAGTTGTTCAATGGGGTTGAGGTCAGGGTTCGTGCAAGCCAGTCAAGTTCTTCCACACCGATCTCGACAAACCATTTCTGTATAGACTTCGCTTTGTGCACAGCGGCATTGTCATGATAAAAAACAAAAGGGCCTTCCCCCAAACTGTTGCCACAAAGTTGGAAGCACAGAATCGCCTAGAATGTCATTGTATGCTGTAATGTAAATATTTCCCTTACATTTAAATGTACACACAATATTTAGATCTAATACATAGTACAGTGAAAATGACAATACAATGTATATAAAATGGCTGTCTCTTTACATTCCCCTTTGTGAAGTAAGGGGTTCTTTTATTTTTTAAACTGGTTTTATTGCCAGCTTGAATTGTCTGGGGTGTTACTGACACTTTCCTTCTGTGTATTGTACATCTAACTGTGATATGTGCTACTTTGTTCTGGACCAACTGTAATTTACCTATGTCCTTCTTTACCGGACATGACCACACAGATAGGCAGTAGTCCAGGTGCGAGAACTAGGGCCTGTAAGTCCTGTCTGGTCGACTGAGATGTCAAAAAGGCAGAGCAACCATTGAGTCTATATGTTTTGACCATGAAAACTTGCTATCTAGGGTTACACCCAGCAGTTTAGTCTCCTCAACTGGCTCAATAGTCACATTATTCAATAATAGATCTAAACAAGGTTTAGTGTTGAGTGAGTGCTTTGTCCCAAAGATTAGGTTTTAGTTTTAGATATTTAGCACCAGCCTATTGCTAGTTACCCATTCTAAAACTGACTGGAGCTCTATGTGAAGTGTCTCAGTTATTTATTTTACTGTTGCAGCCAACGTGTACACTGTTGAGTTGTCAGCGTACATAGACACACAAGTTATTTATAAAAACAGAAAACAATAATGTCCATAGCCGGCTGCCCTGCGGTACACCACACTCAACTGAATTTGAATGAGTGTCCAGGTAACTCTCAATCCATAATAAGGCAGAGGATGCAAATCCATAACACCTACATGTTGAGTGCCCTTCCCTATAAGCGTGCTGTTGTTCATTTGTTTTCTGTAAGATAACTTTGTATTTTATTAAACACACATTTTTCCAAAAGTTTACCAAGCGCTTGTAACAGGCTGATTGGTCAGCTGTTTGAACCATTAAAAGGTGCTCTGCTATTCCACGTTGAACGTCACTGAGCTCTTCTACTGCCAAAGTCTGTCTATGGAGATTGCATGGCTGTGTGCTCGATTTTATACACCTGTCAGCAACGGATGTTAATTTTGGACAGCAGGTAGCCTAGTGGTAAGAGCGTTGGACTAGTAACCTAAAGGTTGCAAGATCAAATCCTCAAACTGACAAGGAAAAATCTGTTGTTCTACCCCTGAACAAGGCAGTTAACCCACTCTTCCTAGGCCATCATTGAAAATAAGAATTTGTTCCTAACTGATATGCCTAGTTAAATAAAGGTAAAACAAATTGGCTGAAATAGCCAAATCCACCAATTTGAAGGGGTATCCATATACCTTTGTATATATAGTATTTCAAAGCAACACATTAACTTATCTTTTCAAGTTGAAAAACAGAAAACATTTTAACAGAGAAAATTGAGGATAGGCCTATATACATGCAGATGTATGCCCTCAGTGTGAGACAGCTCCAGCTTGGCAGGTGGGTAAGCTGTTGCATAGCAGCGCTCTGTTTAGACACTCGCTGGTCTGTGCCATAACAACAGTCCAGAGGAAATGAAGGTCACATTTCTTATGGACATCACAAGACAGGAAATAATGATGCTGATGAGTTGTTTGTAAGCTTATTAGTCTGTAAACACCAGATGAGGCACAGGAAATCATTTAAGAGAAGTGGTGAAGGGACATTGTTTTAACGTTAAAGGTGGGAAAGCCTGACTTTTAATCAAAACTGACTCTTAAACAGATTAATCACTTTTGTGCTGGATCAGATCAGGGTATCACAAAAAAGCCAATAACATTTTCACACACCTAATTCATCTCAAAGAGATGTGAGAGATAGGCAGCTATCATGTCATAAACAATGAGCAACACAAACCTCTAACCTTACAGAACAGTCAAGTCTTACTCTATCCTGTAGAGAAATCTACCCACAACTTTCTAATAGTTAGTTGCCTTTCTATAAGGTGGCAGGCAACGCCCACACCTACTTTATCATCAGTTTTATAAAAGAGTGCCAACAATTCTAACTGAACTTGATTGTCTAGAAGGAGTTTTCACTGTGATGCAGTGAAAGATTTCTGATTCAAGTGTGTAATTAAATTAAATTAAGCTCTTCATTATGAGCGACACATTGCTACTTGGTTACCAATGTGTGGAAGAGTAATTAAAATATGCTGTGCATACGATACACTCTGTGCATACGATTCACCCTTCACTTTTTCCACATTTTGTTACATTACAGGCTTATTCAAAAATGATTAAAAACAGGTTTATAGAAATTTTTGCAAATGTATTGAAATTCAGACCCTTTGCTACGGGATTTGAAATTGAGCTCAGGTGCATCCTGTTTCCATTGATCATCCTTGAAATGTTTCTACATTAAATGTTTCTTTCGAGGCACAGATCTGGGGAAGGGAGCATTGAAGGTCCCTCTGCAGCATTGAAGGTCCCCAAGAACACAGTGGCCTCCATCATTCTGAAATGGAATAAGTTTGGAACCACCAAGACTTCCTAGAGGTGGCCGCCCGGCCAAACTGAGCAATTGGGGGAGAAGGGCCTTGGTCAGGGAGGTGACCAAGAACCTGATGGTCACTGACAGAGCTCCAGAGTTCCTCTGTGGAGGTGGGAGAACCTTCCACATGGACAACCATCTCTGCAGCACTCCACCAAGGTCTTTATGGTAGAGTGGCCAGACGGAAGCCACTTCTCAGTAAAAGGCACATGACAGCCCGCTTGGAGTTTGCCAAAAGGTACCTAAAGGACTCGCAGACCATGAGAAACAAGATTCTTTGGTCTGATGAAGCCAAGATTGAACACTTTAGCCTAAATGCCAAGCATCATGAGGAAACCGGGCACCATCCCTACGGTGAAACATGGTGGTGGCAGCATCATACTTTAGGGATGTTTTTCAGCGGCAGGGACTGGGAGACTAGTCAGGGTAGAGGGAAAGATGAACGGCGCAAAGTACAGAGAGATACTTGATGAAAACCTGCTCCGGAGCATCTCTGAATGTCCTTGAGTGGCCTAGCCAGAGCCTGAACTTGAATCTGATCGAACATCTCGGGAGAGACCTGAAAACAACTGTGCAGCAACGCTCCCCATCCAACCTGACAGAGCTTGAGAGGTTCTGCAGAGAAGAATGGGAGAAACTCCCCAAATACAGGTGTGCCAAGTAGAGGTCGACCGATTATGATTTTTCAACGCCGATACCGCTACCGATTATTGGGGGCCAAAAAAAGCCGATGCCGATTAATTGGCCGATTTTTAGAATTGATTTGTAATAATGACAATTACAACAATACTGAATGAACACTTATTTTAACTTAATAAAATACATCAATAAAATCAATTTAGCCTCAAATAAATAATGAAACATGTTCAATTTGGTTTAAATAATGCAAAAACAAAGTGTTGGAGAAGAAAGTTAAAGTGCAATATGTGCCATGTAAGAAAACTAATGTTTAAGTTCCTTGCTCAGAACATGAGAACATATGAAAGCTGGTGGTTCCTTTTAGCATTCAATATTCCCAGGTAAGAAGTTTTAGGTTGTAGGAATTATAGGACTATTTCTCTCTATACCATTTATATTTCATATACCATTGACTATTGGATGTTCTCATAGGCACTATAGTATTGCCAGTGTAACAGTATAGCTTCCGTACCTCTCCTCGCTCCTACCTGGGCTCGAACCAGGAACACAATGACAACAGCCACCCTCGAAGCAGCGTTACCCATGCAGAGCAAGGGTACCAACTACTCCAAGTCTCAGAGCGAATGACGTTTGAAACGCTATTAGCGCTCACCCCGCTAACTAGCTAGCCATTTTACATCACATCATTACACCAGCCTAATCTCGGGAGTTGATAGGCTTGAAGTCAAAAACAGCAGATCTGCTGGCAAAACGCACGAAAGTGCTGCTTGAATGAATGCTTATGAGCCTGCTGGTGCCTACCATCACTCAGTCAGACTGCTCTATCAAATCATTGACTTAATTATAACATAATAACACACGGAAATACGAGCCTTAGGTCATTAATATGGTCGAATCCGGAAACTATCATCTCAAAAACAAGACGTTTATTCTTTCAGTGAAATACGGAACCGTTCCGTATTTTATCTAACTGGTGCCATCCATCAGTCTAAATATTCCTGTTACATTGCACAACCTTCAATGTTATGTCATAATTACGTAAAAGTCTGGCAAATTAGTTCGCAATGAGCCAGGCGGCTCAAACTGTTGCATATACCCTGACTCTGCGTGCAATGAACGCAAGAGAAGTGTCACAATTTCACCTGGTTAATATTGCCTGTTAACCTGGATTTAGTTTAGCTAAATATGCAGGTTTAAAAATATATACTTCTGTGTATTGATTTTAAGAAATGTATTGGTGTTTATGGTTAGGTACACGTTGGAGCAACGATAATCCTTTTTCGCGAATGTGCACTGCATCGATTATATGCAACGCAGGACACTCTAGATAAACTAGTAATATCATCAACCATGTGTAGTTATAACTAGTGATTATGTTTGAGTTTAATGCTAGCTAGCAACTTACCTTGGTTTCTTACTGCATTCGTGTAACAGGCGGGCTCCTCGTGAGGCAGGTGGTTAGAGCGTTGGACTAGTTAACCGTAAGGTTGCAAGATTGAATCCCTGAGCTGACAAGGTAAAAATCTGTCGTTCTGCCCCTGAACAAGGCAGACATCCCACCGTTCCTAGGCCGTCATTGAAAATAAGGATGTGTTCTTAACTGACTTGCCTAGTTAAATAAAGATTAAATAAAGGTGTAAAAAAAAGATATATTTTTTTTAAATCGGCAAAATCGGCGTCCAAAATCACCGATTTCCGATTGTTATGAAAACTTGAAATCGGCCCTAATTAATCGGCCATTCCGATTAATCGGTCGACCTCTAGTGCCAAGCTTGTAGCTGTAACGGCTTTCTAGGTGTGGTGAAGGAGAGTCGGACCAAAACGCAGCGTGTAGATTGCGATCCATGTTTATTCAAACAAACGTAAACACGAAGTAACACAAACACTACAAAAACAATAAACGTAACAAAAACCGAAACAGCCCTATCTGGTGCAAACACTAAGACAGGAACAATCACCCACAAACACACAGTGAAACCCAGGCTACCTGAATATGGTTCCCAATCAGAGACAACGAGAATCACCTGACTCTGATTGAGAACCGCCTCAGGCAGCCAAGCCTACTCTAGACACCCCTACTCAGCCGCAATCCCAATACCTACTAAACCCCAATACAAAACACACCACAACACAATAAACCCATGTCACACCCTGGCCTGAACAAATAATGAAAGAAAACACAAAATACTAAGACCAAGGCGTGACAGTAGCGTCATACCCAAGAAGACTCGATGCTGTAATATCTGCCAAAGGTGCTTCAATAAATAACTTGAGTAAAGGGTTTGAATACTTATGTAAATGTACTATTTAAGTTTTTTATTTTTAATACACTTGCAAAAATGTTTTTAAAAAAACTGGTTTTCACTTTGTAATTATGGGGTATTGTGTGAAGATTAATGAGGGGGAAAAAACAATTTTATCTGTTTTAAAATAAGGCTGTCACGTAACAAAAAGTGAAGGGGTCTGAATACATTTCGAAGGCACTGTATCAGCATTGCTCCTAGGCTACCTCCGGGACAGTCACCAAATCACACAGCAGTCTATATATGCCAAGTTACCAGTAAGCATTGGATTGAGCCAGCAGCATACCACCCTGCATCCCACTGCTAGCATGCTTCTGAAGCTAAGCAGGGTCGGTCCTTAGATGGGAGACCAGATGCTGCTGGAAGTGGTGTTGGAGTGCCAGAAGGAGGCACTTTTCCCTCTGGTCTAAAAACAAATATCCCAATGCCCCAAGGGCAGTGATGGGGACATTGCCCTGTGTAGGGTGCTGTCTTTTGGATGGGATGTTAAATGTGTGTCCTGACTCTCTGTGGTAACCAAAGATCCCATGGCACTTATTGTAAGGGGGTTAACCCTGGTGTCCTGGCTAAATTCCTAATCTGGCCCTCATACGATCACAGCCACCTAATCATTCCCAATTTACAATTGGCTCATTCATCTCCCAGGTAACTATTCGCCAGGTTCTTGCTGTAAATTAGAATGTGTTCTCAGTCAACTTACCTGGTGAAATAAGGGTTAAATAACATAAATTGCACACAATCATTAGTTTACAGTTTAGCAAACTGCTGTCTGTCTGAAAAATGCATATCTCAAACTGAAATGGTATTAAAGGGCATGCCTGCCACAATCTTCACCTGTCGCTATACTCTGGTTTAGAAGAAGAATTCATGCCCATTTGTAATGCAACGTTTGTGTATTTCACAGCTAATAAATATTTGGTTAAAGGCACATGGATAGTTTGCATTTTGGAATGAGCCCTGAGCATATAGTCACTAATGACAGATTTAATTGAGGTATATCATAACTTGGGCTGTCGCGACTAAATATATTCTTAGTAGACAGAAAGACATCTGTTTTTTCGCAATCGATTGATTGGTCAATATTTTACAATGTCTATTTTTATATATGTGTTTTAATAAAATCAACGATATGCTTGTCTGATGCTGTTTGGTGAAATAAGACACAAATGACTCAAGAGGGAGCCAGAGATCAAGATAACCAGAAGAGAATAACCTTAACATCACCCGACCATCCTCCACCCGCTCCTGCTGGCTTTCGCTGATTCTACAATTACACTTCTGAAGGAGTTGGCAAACTTTCTCATGTGGAAAGCCAATTTATCTCAACATTTCTACCAATCTCAATGCCAGTTATGGTTTTCATATGCACATTTTCATAAAACAGTTTAATTTAATTTATAATTTGTATCTCAAAATCATTGTCATCTGGTTAATTAAAACCATCTAAATCTAAATGAAAATAATACAAACCTAAAAGTTACTTATATTGCCAATGCCGACCATGTAAAAATAGCCAACATTAAGCTAACAAATAAAAACATTGCAGCCTGCAGGTAAAAAAATATCCTGATAAAAATAAATATCTTATAAATCACATTGCTACACATGGCCTGTCTGCAATGAACTTGAAACATTGTATCAGCTATTAACTTGGGTCCAGCCTGAAGCTCCCAAGTGTATAAAATATTCTGGGCCCTCAGAGTTTCCGGTGCCAGTGAGCATGGGACAGACACAGCTGCAGGCCATTTTGCGCAAGGGATAAGAGCTCATCAGGTAGACCTATTTTATGACATTTCCACTGGATCAGAGCATGACATTTTTCCCTTTCACGCTGAGTGGTTATCGAAAGGGAGAGAGCTAAAAAGGTTTTTCACATACATTGAGGAGCTATTGTCATTCTCAATGGATGTAAAAACTTACTTTGTTTGCTTGCTGTTTGAGGTGAAGAAAACATTGCTGTGGAGAAGCTCCACAACTCATTAGTGGTAGTGCATTAATCCAATCAGAAATATTATCAGATCGCCAAATGTGCACATTTATATGCCTACATTTGCGCTCAGGTCAGGTAGCCTATAGGACTACTTCTATGCATAATCACGTGCATGTCCTTACTCAACATTGACAGTAGCACTCCAAACAAAAGACAATGACTAAATTGACTAAATTCTTAAATGGAACGAAATAAACCAAAACTTGTTTCTCACAAGTGTAGCATAGGTTGTGAACTCTGCAACCAACGTGTCCACTCTGACTATGGGAACGGTAAAATACTGTTTAATAATATTCAGTTGAATTTATAAAGACAATCATGGTTGAAAACCGCGCACAAGACACGATTTCGACCAAACAATCAACCAGTTGACTAATTGGGGTCAGTCCTAATTATAACTGATGGAAAGGTCAGTTTACAGTCTCATACACTGGTACCTAGTATGTTAATACTTTCGTATCAACTAACATTTCAAGGGGTCAAGTGATAACCGTTAGTTGTGTTGCATTAAGCAACATGCAGACGCATCTCTTTTTTGGGGTGAGCGGATTCACAATAGGTTGAAATGTCTATTGGACTATCCTAATTAAAGCTGATTCGAGCTAATAGAACACGTCAGGTAGGTTGGTGTGTGTGTGGCCAAATAGCTTTATTTTCATGTTACTAAACAAATGCTAATGCCTGGAGTTTGCTAAATGGAAGTGGCACTTCGGTTGGAACCGGAGCGAGCTGTGGTCAGATGACATGAAAATAGAGCTCTTTGGCCATGCACACCAGTGGTGGGTTTGGCGTAAAAAGAAGGATGTGATGAGCAGAAAAGAACCCCGCATCAGGAACTTTACCCAGTACAAGGACATTTTAGCTCAAAACCTGGTTGCCTCTGCCAGGAGGCTGAAACTTGGCTGCAAGTGGATCTTCCAGCAAGACAATAACCCCAAGCACACATCAAATTCCACAAAGAGATGGTTAATTGACCACAAAATCAACATTTGGCAATGGCCATATCTGCCTCTAGACTTGAACCCCATTGAAAACCTGTGGTTTGAATTGAAGAGGGCAGTCCATAAGCGCATGCCAAGGAGATCAAGGATCTGGAAAGATTCTGTGTGGTGGAATGGTCTAAGATCCTTCCCAATATGTTCTACAATCTCATAAAACATTAGAAAAAGGGCCAGTGCCTTTATCCTGGTCAATCATTTTGAACCCTGTCTTTTTGACGAACAAAATCTCTTCCTCTGAGCAATTGCATTCGCATAACATCATTAAATTGTTTAAAAAAAAGGTTAGCATAGAATATAGCCCAGTATTTGTTTTATATATTTTATCCAGTTTACTAGAAAATCTAGAAATACTAAATCCTGTGGGTGTTATGATATTGCAATCCTTAAATATGGAAACTCACATAGGGGATGAGTGTGAAGTTTTCATTTTGTGGATATGCATTACATGGACACTGCATTAAGTCAAACCACAACCATTTAAATTATTTAAGATGCCCTCAGTGGAAACTTGAAATGCTCTAAGTAACTGGCCTCAATATAACTGCAACCTTAGCTGCATTTTCACTGGCTCAATTGGACAAAAAAAGGGGGAAAGTGAACAGGTACCTTCGTGCCCTTGCCCAAAAGCAGATAACGTAAACATGCAGCTATAAGAAGTAACTAACAAAAGCTACAAGTCACCCACTTAGTTTTTTTTGGGGTCTTCAAGACCCATGTACATTGCCTTGTTAATCCCAGGGTCCATGCCTGGGCCATTTGAAACACAGTGAAAAGCACCCAGCATGCAACAGCACCCAGGGTTAGTGTAGAATACATGGGATACATGGGATGTATATATATATATATAACAGTTTGAACACATCTACTCATTCAAGGGTTTTTCTTTACTTGTAATATTTTCTACATTGTAGCAGGTATTCAAAGTTGTGCTTTGTCAAAAGTTAATTTGTGGAATTTATTTCCATCTTAATGCATTTGTGACAAGGTAGGGGTGGTATACAGAAGATAGTCCTATTTGGTAAAATACCAAGTCCGTATTATGTCAAGAACAACTCAAATAAGCAAAGAGAAACAACAGTCCACCATTACTTAAAGACACGAAGGTCAGTCAATTCAGAAAATGTCAAGAACTTTGAACGTTTCTTCAAATGCAGTGCAAAAAAACATCAAGCGCTATGATGAAACTGGCTCTCATAAAGCCCACCATAGGAAAGGAAGACCCCGAGTTACTTCTGCTGCAGAGGATAAGTTCATTAGAGTTAACTGCACCTCAGATTGCAGCCCAAATAAATGCTTCAGAGTTCAAGTAACAAACACATCTCAACATCAACTGTTCAGAGGAGACCGCGTGAATCAGGCCTGCATGGTTAAATTGCTGCAAAGAAACCACTACTAAAGGACACCAATAATAAGAAGAGACTTGCTTGGGCCAAGAAACAAGAGCAAAGGACATTAGACCGGTGGAATTCTGTCCTTTGGTCTGATGAGTCCAAATGTTATATTTTTGGTTTCAACCGTCATGTCTTTATGAGATGCAGATTAGGTGAACAGATGATCTCTGCATGTGTGGTTCCCACCATGAAGCATGGAGGAGGAGGTGTGATGTGTGGGGGTGATTTGCTGGTGAGTGTGCCTTGAATGCCTTGAATTATTTCATATTCAAGGCACACTTAACCTGCATGGCTAACAAGCATTCTGCAGCAATACGCCATCCCATCTGGTTTGCGCTTAGTGGGACTACCATTTGTTTTTCAACAGGATAGTGACCCAACACACCTCCAGGCTGTGTAAGGGTTATTTGACCCAAAAGGAGAGTGATGGAGTGCTGCATCAGATGACCTGGCCTCCACAATCCCCCGACCTCAACCCAATTGAGATGGTTTGGGATGAGTTGAACCGCAGAGTGAAGAAAAAGCAGCCAACAAGTGCTCAGCATAAGTGGGAACTCCTTCAAGACTGCTGGAAAAGCATTCCAGGTGAAGCTGGTTGAGAGAATGCCAAGAGTGTGCAAAGCTGTCATCAAGGGAAATGGTGGTACTTTGAAGAATCTAAAATACAAAATATATTTAGATTTGTTAAACACTTTTTGGGTTACTACATGATTTAATATGTGTAATTTCATAGTGATGTCTTCACTATTATTCTACAATGTAGAAAATAGTAAAAATTATGAAAAAGCCTGGAATGAGTAGATGTGTCCAAACTTTTGACTGGTACTGTATATGTGTGTTGCTTAGTGCTTTTTGAAGAGGCCTTCAACATATGCAAAACTACACTTCAACATTCATGAATATATTGGTCGTCTACTTTGAGTAAGCACCAAAACAAGTGAGTATAAATATATACTCGACTGGAATAAATATAACAATTTATTTTGCAACACAAGAATGTATTGAAGATGAACTGATGGAAAGTCATCTTGGATTAGATTTTCTTGAATATAGTTAAAAGAAGCAGCTTGGAAAATTGGCATGTCACCATAGTGTTCAGACAGTCAGTGATATCCGACGTGACAGGCTTGATGACATACTTTAAAGGAAGATACTAAATTAAATATTTTGACGTACAATCAAAAAGCCCAGATTTCAGAAATCAAAATCATTCCAGACTGTCACGTTCCCATAATAATAACAAATGTCCATATTAAGGACATGATTGATGTCAAACTTGTGTAATGTTGAACGAGTGTCTCTCGATTAAACGCAATTTTCAATCAGGAAAACCACTCACTGTCAGTTTATAAGATACACCACCCCGTTCACAAAAATGGATCGCTCCTACAGACTTTGAGTCATGCGGCCGATTCTTGCTATTTGAACTAGGCAGACAGGCATTGACGGATTCAGTTACTGTTTGATTGAAAGTTAGAATGGACAAAACTAGTGACCTAAGCCTACTTTGAGCATGGTATAATCGTCAGTGCCAGGGGCGCTGGATACATTATCTCAGAAACATCCACCCTCCTGTGCTTTTTACGCACGACAGTGTCTAGGGTTTACCGAGAATGATGCGACAAACATAAAACATCCAGTCAGCGGCAGTCCTGGCGAAAACAGCTTGTTGATGAGAGACGTCGAAGAAGAATGGTTAGAATCCTGCAAGCTTACAGGCGGGCCACACACAGACATATAATGGCCTAGTATAACCGTGGTGTGCAGAACGGCATCTCGGAACGCACAACTCGTTGATCCTTGTCACGGATGGGCTATTGCAGCAGAGGACCACACCGGGTGCCTCTCCTATCAGCTAAAAACAAGTAGAAGCGGCTCCAGTGGGCACGTAATCACTAACATTGGACAATTGAGGAGTGGAAAAGCATTGCCTGGTCCTACGAATCCCAGTTCCATTTGCGTCATGCGGATGGCAGAGTCAGTATTTGGCGTAAGCAGCATGAGTCCATGGACCTACACTGCCTGGTGTCAAATGTAAGGGCTGGTTGCGGTAGTGTACTGGTGTGGGGAATTCTTTCCTGGCACGTTAGGTCACTTGATATCAATTGAGCAACGATTGAATGCCACAGCGTATCTGAACATTGTTGCGGAACAAATCCAAAAGAGCATCTTTGGGATGAGATGGAACGGGCTGTTGGCAGCATGAATGTACCGCTGTCCAATCTGCAGCAACTGCGTGATGTCATCACGTCAGCATGGACCAACATCCCTGTGGTTCCCGAAACGTAGAATCCATGCCCCAAAGAATGCAGGCTGTTCTGGAGGCAAAGGGGGGGAGGCTGACTGTACAGCACATTTGCACTGTAATAGTACATGAACACATGTACAGGAGTTATTTGTTGTTTGCCAAGCATCTTCCCATGGCAAATATCTAAGCAATCAAGACCCCCTCCCCCCTCTTCTCTCTCTCCCCATTAGAGGACACTTTAAAATCAATCAATTATTCAGTTAAATGTTTTGCATTCTCCACACATGTATTCAAAATGTGAATAAGAAATACACCGTGGCCTGCCAGACAAATTACCCACTGAACATTGTGAGCATCTTCGTGGTGGCTGCCTGGTCTGCGAATACAAATGAGGTTTGAACAAGGTTGGTTAGATCTACATAATCCACTGATCAAGGATAAGAGGGAACAGAGAGAACAAAGCTGCAAAAATCAGGATGAAAAGATAATTATGACTTTGATGACTCACCAGCTTTTGGTTTTTGGATGCCTAAAATGTTCGTGTTTTATCTTTTGCCTCTGTCACTTGACACCTTCTCAAATATATTGCACCCACTTCACAGAACGTACGAGCACTTGTTTCCCGTGTTTCAATAAATGGACAACAAAATCTAAAGTCATTAATTGATTTAAACCATTACCCAAAGTTTGGAGTACAAAACCTCTCAAATAACATATGTCACTAAATTCACACACTGTCAATGCAACCGCATATTACTTAGTGGTAGGCATGAGTGCGTTACTGTGTGAACGTGAATGCACACTTGTGTGTTTTTACATGAGTGGGGGCTTTTTATTTTTTATTTTTCCTTCACCTTTATTTAACCAGGTAGGCTAGTTGAGAACAAGTTCACATTTACAACTGCGACCTGGCCAAGATAAAGTAAAGCAGTTCGACACATACAACAACACAGAGTTACACATGGAATAAACAAACACGCAGTCAATAATACAGTAGAAAAAAGTCTATCTACAGTGTGTGCAAATGAGGTAAGATAAGGGAGGTAAAGGCAATAAATAGGCCATAGTGGTTGAAGTAATTACAATATACCAGTTAAACATGGGAGTGATTGATGTGCAGAAGATGAATGTGGAAGTAGAGATACTGGGGTGCAAAGCAGCAACTCATGGGGCTACTCATGCCACAGGCACATACATCACTATTAACACCTGGTGAAAGCTGCCACTGGTTGTACTGTAGCTTCTAATCTAAAAAGTGCAATGGGAGAACCTTCAGATAGAAGCTCATCGGTGTGGGATGGGAATCATGTGTCCAATGTACTTTCCAATATATACAGTGGGAATCATAAGTATTCACCCCCTTTCAGATTGTGTTAAGTTACAAAGTGGGATTGAAACATACTCAATTGTGATTGTTTTATAATTGATCTACACAAAATACTCAAAGTGACAAGAAAATTCTACAAACTTCTACAAAGGAATACAAATTAAATAACTACAATTAAGTTGTTGCATAAGTATTTACCCCCTTTGCTTAGGTAAGCCTAAATTAGTTCAGGAGTAACATTTGACCTAACAAATCACATACTGTAATAAGATACATGGACTCGCTCTGTGTGAAATAATAGGGGTTGACATGATTTCTGAATGACTAACCCTTCCTCTGTCCCCCATACATACATCAGTAAGGTCTCTCAGTCAAGTATTGAATTTCAAGCACAGATTCAACTACAAAGAACAGATAGCTTTCTGAAAGCCTCATATAGAAGGCCTGTGATTGGTAGATGGGTCACAATTAAACAAACAAAAAAAGACAGTAAATATCTCTATAAGCAATGGTAAAGTTAATAATTATGCTATGGATGATGGAATAAACTGTCAAGACACATCAAAGATACAGTTGTCCATCTGAACTGAAGTGCAGGACAGGAAGGAAACTGCTTTTAGGTTGTCACCATGAGGCCAATGGCTGTTATGGGAGAACACTGAGGATGGGGAATCAAGGCAAAAGGATAGACTTTTTTGGTCTAAATGCAAAGCCTCATGTTTTTTGGGAAAATCCAACACAACACATTACTAAGCAACTGCCTCCTTATTTTCAAGCATGTGGTGTCTGCATCGTGCTATCGGTACGCTTGACATCGGCAAAGACTGGGGAGTTGTTCAGGATAAAAAGAAACAGGATTGAGGTACGCTCAGGCAAAATCATGGAGGAAAACCTGCTTCACTCTGCTTGAATTCAGACACTGCGAGAGGAATTCACTTTTCAGCAGGACAATAACCTACACCACAAGGCCAAGTTGCTTGCGAAGAAGATAGTGAATGTTCCTGAGTGGCCAAGTTACAGTTTTGACTTAAATATGCTTGAAAATCAATGGCGAGACTTGAACATTGCTGTCTACCATGATCCCCAATACCTTGACAGAGCTTGAAGAATTTTGAAAAAAATAACGAGCAAATATTGCACAATCCAGGTGTGCAAAGCTTTTAGAGACTTTCCCAAGAACACAGCTGTAACCACTGTGTTTCTAAATATTGACTCAGGTGGGTGAATACATATCTTATCAAAGTATATTAGCGTTTTATTTTTCATGAATCTTATAAGTTTCCTTCCACTTTGACATTACAGAGTATTTTGTCTGTAGATTGTTGACAAAAAAAGGTACACATTTTACTACATTTTAGTCCCACTTTGTAACACAATCAAATCTGAAGACATCCAAGGGAGGTGAATACTTATGGCACTGTTTCCCGTATCTACCCGTTCCACTAGCTATCCACAACCACTACCTACCCTTTCCACTAACTCTGGGTCAGGTTGACATAAATCCACAGCGACAGTTGCAAGAGCCCAGTGTCCGATTCAGCCATAGTTCCACTAACAGGAGGATGAATGATCAGGATGGCTATAAATAAAGAGCCTCTCCCAACAGCAGCATCAACAGAATGGCAAGAGCTCTGTCTCCATTACATAATGTACCAAGAATACAGACAGAAACAATGTTCTGAAAACATCTTCAAAGAGAATCTTAAATAAAACATCACACTCTTATGTCCCCCCCCCCCCCCGCAAAAAAAAAAGAAGAAGCTTGCACTTGCCTTTTCCTACTACCACTGATTTTGCTGAGGACTACTTTATTGAGGAAAAATGGAGTTACTACGAGTGCAATATGTGGCTGTCTCACCTAACCATACACGTTGGCACTCTTTTTTCACACACCATTTGCACAACATCAGCATAATCACATACAATCGGACATCAAAGCCACAGCGCCCGAGCAAATATACATTGTGCGGGGATAAGCGGTGGATAACATTTGCAGATCCGAAGGCAAACAAAGATGGGATGGTAATCTTGAAAGATCCAACTGCATGCCTCCATGTGTGAGGTCCGTGTACGTGTGTCTGTGTGTTTGTGAGCAGGATGGCAATGTAGGCACATCATTATGAAACATGGATTCAACTGGACGATGCCATGATGTTTGTCTGGCATTTCAAACAGTTGGCATATGCCAGCGTTGTGGAATATCACCTTCAGAAGGAAGGTGCTGTGTTAGATGCTACCGAACACCACAATGATGCATTAGACATGTCAAGTCGTTTTCAGTTAAACATTTTGTGGATGACACTGTGGAGATTTGTGCTGTACTATATGTTCTGCCACCCATGTTGCTACAGGATGAATGCCCTGCATTACGGCTCTGGCTAATAAAGAAGCATTATACCTGACGCATTGTTGCGTTAGGTATAAGTTTAATTTGTATTTTCCCTTTATAATGGTGAACGGGAACTGTTAGTGGTAGTAAAATTCAACGGAAAGTTTTGCTCTATTCAACATACCCCCCTAGTTGTATAATAGTCTGCTGTGAGTCTTTAAGAACATCTACTGTATTACAGTGCCTTGACCACTCACAATGCTTGACCCCCATAAAACACTGACTGACAACACTGTTGTGAAAAGCCGACACCAAAAGCCAATGAACTCCCCTCTGGATGGTCTTTCTAGTCCTTCAGTGAAGACAGAACATTAGCCAGTCCCACAGCGGGGAGAGCCAAAGACGTCATTCATGAATTGATCACCCAGATTAACAATACCTTGACACTTTTATGCAGGAAGGGATTCAAATTGATTCATGGTGTGGAGAGTGGCAAGGAGTGACCTACCGTACGTTGTTGTCCATGCGGGAGACGGTGAGGTAGGCTGCCAGGTTGGCCGTGTAGGAGGAACATACGATGAGGGTGAAGAGCCACCAGCTGCCCATGACGATCCTCAGGGCCACAGAGCTCGCCACGCTGTCCCCTCCTATAGAGGACATAAAGGACATGTCAATGTCCCGACTGGGTGGAAGATGGAGCATCTACAGTCATGAGGTTTCTAATAGGTTGAGGAGGAACAAGCAGCTTGGAAAGTGGGTGGATGTATATAGAAAATGCTGTGACAGGAAAGGTTAATAAGGATTGGTGAATGGTTGAGGTCTGTTCACCGCCCCGTAACACATTTGCTTGACAATATACTGCACTAAGAAAACAGAATATCTCGACCAAATCCAGATCATGCAAGAGTGATCAACTTCAAAGGCTCCATAACTTGGAGAAATTTGGTTTGGGAAATCATTTGACTGATATGATTCGTGTGCTATATGCTAACCCTGTTGCTATGGTGTCTACTAATGGTATACTCTCACGTCCGTTCCCTATTTTGGGGGGGATGTAGACAAGGGGACGGCCTATCCCCATTGTTAATAATTCTGTCGCTAGAGCCTTTAGCACTACATCTAAGGCAGAATGTAATTGCGTAGCCTACACTGATTAAATCTTCCTCTCATATCACATCATATCACTATATGCGGATGATAATCTCCTATATGTGTCACATATCAGAATTCAATTTAATCTTTATTATCCACATTTGAAGAATTCAAATTGCTGTCCGGCCGGGTATAAGGTAAATTGGACAAAATCAGCAATAATGTTTCTTAATGAAGCGGCCAAGAAATGTTCACTTCCCTCAACAACTCCTATGAAAACACAGTTCCCTTATTTGGGTATTTAGTATACAAACATCTCTGCATGGTCTGGTAAAGTTTAATTATGAGAACATTTTCAAGGAGGTTGAACGAGATTTCTTTGCAAACTAGTGTCGCTGTCATAAAGATGAATGTGTTGCCACATATTAGCTTCCTGAGCATGATGATCCCACTCACTCCACCAGTAGGCTATTGGGGAACGATTGATAAACGTATGCGTGAACACCTTAGGAATGGCAAACATCCAAAGATTAGGTTTGAGGTGTTACAACGACAGAAGTGTAATGGTGGACTTACATGACCAAATGGTTGTGTTTACAGTTATGCCCACTCATATCATTGTTTGATCAGTCTACCTCATTCTCTTGGAGAACTATTTGGGAAGAACTTGTTTCACCTATTAGATTGCAGGATGTGTCATTTTCTGGTATATCTAATAAGAAATGCATGCTGCATTTTGGTTCTATTATTTCTAATACAATAGAGAACTTAAGAAAGGTTGAGAAGTGTGTAGGTGGTAATTGGAAGTTGCATCTCCGTACCCCTCCATGCCATAAATATTATTTCCGGTAATAAACCTTTGAGTCTAGAGCCTGGTCTGAAAAAGGGATCAATAATCTAGGGGATATATATTCAACTCAAAGGGTCTATTTAGTTTTCAGGAACTCTTCGTTTTGATTGGCCAGGGGCGTCATTCATTCTATATCTTAGACTGCGGTCAGCGCTTCGTGCCTATGGGGTCCCACGGGGTACAAGTTTGGGAAGGCACCCGGTGACAGAGTGGATTTTTACATTCCCGTCCAGAGGTTTTGTGTCCGCTATTTCTTCTCATCTTCAACTATTAAAGCAGACTCACATTAAGCATCTCCAATCCAAAATGTCATCTAGAATCAGCTTCCTATTTCACAACAAAGCATCCTTCACTCATGCTGCCAAACATACCCTCGTAAAACGGACTATCCTACCAATCCTTGACTTTGGCGATGTAATTTACAAAATAGCCTCCAACCCTCTACTCAGCAAATTGGATGCAGTCTATCACAGTGCCATCTGTTTTGTCACCAAAGCCCCATATACTACCCACCACTGCGACCTGTATGCTCTCGTTGGCTGGCCCTCGCTTCATATCCGTCGCCAAACCCACTGGCTCCAGGTCATCTATAAGTTGTTGCTAGGTAAAGCTCCACCTTATCTCAGCTCACTGGTCACCATAGCAGCACCCACGCGCAGCACGTGCTCCAGCAGGTATATTTCACTGGTCACCCCCAAAGCCAATTCCTCCTTAGGCCGCCTTTCCTTCCAGTTCTCTGCTGCCAATAACTGGAACGAACTGCCAAAATCACTGAAGCTGGAGACTCGTATCTCCCTCACTAGCTTTAAGCACCAGCTGTCAGAGCAGCTCACAGATCACTGCACCTGTACATAGCCAATCTGTAAATAGCCCATCCAACTACCTCATCACCATATTGTTATTTATTTCATTTATTTTGCTCCTTTTCACCCCAGTACCACTACTTGCACACTCATCTTCTGCACATCTACCACCCCAGTGTTTAATTTGCCATACTGTAATAATTTTTAATAATTCAATAGAAGACAAAACAAGGAACAAACCAAAAAGACAGGCTTTTGAAGAAGTAACTATTTTTCATAAAATTGTACAGTTATCTTAGCTAGCTGAATTGTTTACTTGTTGCTAAGCAGTTGCTAGGGACTCTCCTGGAAGAAGCTAGCTAGCTTACAAAGAATAACAACAAAAAATATCTAGTTAACAGAAGAAAGGAAGACAAACTAAGGACAGAAACCTCTAAAGAAACAAGAGACCATAATACAAGAAACAGCACTATAGAGAGATAGAACAACAACAACGCAGCCACTGCCAGCTAGCCTACTTCAGCAGTACTGTATCATTTGAATTATTTTAGTCAATAAGATTCCTGCTACGTAAGCTTAACTTTCTGAACATTCGAGACGTGTAGTCCATTTGTCATTCCAATCTCCTTTGCATTAGCGTAGTCTCTTCTGTAGCCTGTCAACTATGTGTCTGTCTATCCCTGTTCTCTCCTCTCTGCACAGACCATACAAACGCTCCACACCGCGTGGCCGCGGCCACTCTAATCTGGTGGTCCCAGCGCGCACGACCCACGTGGAGTTCCAGGTCTCCGGTAGCCTCTGGAACTGCCGATCTGCGGCCAACAAGGCAGAGTTCATCTCAGCCTATTCCACCCTCCAGTCCCTCGACTTCTTGGCACTGACGGAAACATGGATCACCACAGATAACACTGCTACTCCTACTGCTCTCTCTTCGTCCGCCCACGTGTTCTCGCACACCCCGAGAGCTTCTGGTCAGCGGGGTGGTGGCACCGGGATCCTCATCTCTCCCAAGTGGTCATTCTCTCTTTCTCCCCTTACCCATCTGTCTATCGCCTCCTTTGAATTCCATGCTGTCACAGTTACCAGCCCTTTCAAGCTTAACATCCTTATCATTTATCGCCCTCCAGGTTCCCTCGGAGAGTTCATCAATGAGCTTGATGCCTTGATAAGCTCCTTTCCTGAGGATGGCTCACCTCTCACAGTTCTGGGCGACTTTAACCTCCCCACGTCTACCTTTGACTCATTCCTCTCTGCCTCCTTCTTTCCACTCCTCTCCTCTTTTGACCTCACCCTCTCACCTTCCCCTCTACTCACAAGGCAGGCAATACGCTCGACCTCATCTTTACTAGATGCTGTTCTTCCACTAACCTCACTGCAACTCCCCTCCAAGTCTCCGACCACCACCTTGTATCCTTTTCCCTCTTGCTCTCATCCAACACTTCCCACACTGCCCCTACTCGGATGGTATCGCGCCGTCCCAATCTTCGCTCTCTCTCCCCGCTACTCTCTCCTCTTCCATCCTATCATCTCTTCCCTCTGCTCAAACCTTCTCCAACCTATCTCCTGATTCTGCCTCCTCAACCCTCCTCTCCTCCCTTTCTGCATCCCTTGATTCTCTATGTCCCCTATCCTCCAGGCCGGCTCGGTCCTCCCCTCCTGCTCCGTGGCTCGACAACTCATTGCGAGCTCACAGAACAGGGCTCCGGGCAGCCGAGCGGAAATGGAGGAAAACTCGCCTCCCTGCGGACCTGGCATCCTTTCACTCCCTCCTCTCTACATTTTCCTCTTCTGTCTCTGCTGCTAAAGCCACTTTCTACCACTCTAAAGTCCAAGCATCTGCCTCTAACCCTAGGAAGCTCTTTGCCACCTTCTCCTCCCTCCTGAATCCTCCTCCCCCTCCCCCTCCTCCCTCTCTGCAGATGACTTCGTCAACCATTTTGAAAAGAAGGTCGACGACATCCGATCCTCGTTTGCTAAGTCAAACGACACCGCTGGTTCTGCTCACACTGCCCTACCCTGTGCTCTGACCTCTTTCTCCCCTCTCTCTCCAGATGAAATCTCGCGTCTTGTGACGGCCGGCCGCTCAACAACCTGCCCGCTTGACCCTATTCCCTCCTCTCTTCTCCAGACCATTTCCGGAGACCTTCTCCCTTACCTCACCTCGCTCATCAACTCATCCCTGACCGCTGGCTACGTCCCTTCTGTCTTCAAGAGAGCGAGAGTTGCACCCCTTCTGAAAAAACCTACACTCGATCCCTCCGATGTCAACAACTACAGACCAGTATCCCTTCTTTCTTTTCTCTCCAAAACTCTTGAACGTGCCGTCCTTGGCCAGCTCTCCCGCTATCTCTCTCAGAATGACCTTCTTGATCCAAATCAGTCAGGTTTCAAGACTAGTCATTCAACTGAGACTGCTCTTCTCTGTATCACGGAGGCCCTCCGCACTGCTAAAGCTAACTCTCTCTCCTCTGCTCTCATCCTTCTAGACCTATCGGCTGCCTTCGATACTGTGAACCATCAGATCCTCCTCTCCACCCTCTCCGAGTTGGGCATCTCCGGCGCGGCCCACGCTTGATTGCGTCCTACCTGACAGGTCGCTCCTACCAGGTGGCGTGGCGAGAATCTGTCTCCTCACCACGCGCTCTCACCACTGGCGTCCCCAGGGCTCTGTTCTAGGCCCTCTCCTATTCTCGCTATACACCAAGTCACTTGGCTCTGTCATAACCTCACATGGTCTCTCCTATCATTGCTATGCAGACGACACACAATTAATCTTCTCCTTTCCCCCTTCTGATGACCAGGTGGCGAATCGCATCTCTGCATGTCTGGCAGACATATCAGTGTGGATGACGGATCACCACCTCAAGCTGAACCTCGGCAAGACGGAGCTGCTCTTCCTCCCGGGAAGGACTGCCCGTTCCATGATCTCGCCATCACGGTTGACAACTCCATTGTGTCCTCCTCCCAGAGCGCTAAGAACCTTGGCGTGATCCTGGACAACACCCTGTCGTTCTCAACTAACATCAAAGCGGTGGCCCGTTCTTGTAGGTTCATGCTCTACAACATCCGCAGAGTACGACCCTGCCTCACACAGGAAGCAGCGCAGGTCCTAATCCAGGCACTTGTCATCTCCCGTCTGGATTACTGCAACTCGCTGTTGGCTGGGCTCCTGCCTGTGCCATTAAACCCCTACAACTCATCCAGAACGCCGCAGCCCGTCTGGTGTTCAACCTTCCCAAGTTCTCTCACGTCACCCCGCTCCTCCGCTCTCTCCACTGGCTTCCAGTTGAAGCTCGCATCCGCTACAAGACCATGGTGCTTGCCTACGGAGCTGTGAGGGGAACGGCACCTCAGTACCTCCAGGCTCTGATCAGGCCCTACACCCAAACAAGGGCACTGCGTTCATCCACCTCTGGCCTGCTCGCCTCCCTACCACTGAGGAAGTACAGTTCCCGCGCAGCCCAGTCAAAACTGTTCGCTGCTCTGGCCCCCCAATGGTGGAACAAACTCCCTCACGACGCCAGGACAGCAGAGTCAATCACCACCTTCCGGAGACACCTGAAACCCCACCTCTTTCAGGAATACCTAGGATAGGATAAAGTAATCCTTCTCACCCCCCCCTTAAAAGATTTAGATGCACTATTGTAAAGTGGCTGTTCCACTGGATGTCTTAAGGTGAACGCACCAATTTGTAAGTCGCTCTGGATAAGAGCGTCTGCTAAATGACTTAAATGTAAATGTAAATGTAAATAATTTTGCCACTATGGCCTATTTATTGCCTCACCCCCCTTATCCTACCTCATTTGCACACACTGTATATAGACTTTCTCTATTGTATTATTGACTGTATGTTTGTTTATTCCATGTGTAACTCTGTGTTGTTGTTTGTGTCGCACTGCTGCGCTTTATTCTTGGCCAGGTCACAGTTGTAAATGAGAACTTGAGAACTTGAGAACTTTAAAGATCTTTCAATGGTTAAAACATGGGTACATGATTTGTCTGTCTATGATGAGGCTATTGGAGGGGAGGGGACAGCATGGTTATGAAGCTACTGCATCTCAGTGCTAGAGGCATCACTACAGATCCTGGTTCGATTCCATTCTGTATCACAACCGGCTGTGATTGGGATTCCTATAGGGCAGCGCACAATTGGCCCAGCGCCATCCAGGTTAGGGTTTGGCTAGGGTAGGCCTTCATTCTAAATAAGAACGGACTTGCCTAGTTAAATAAAGGTTAAATAAAAAAATTACTAATAAAAGTATTGACTAGGAGAATTTCTGGGAAAATATATTTCACTCATCAATGAACCCAAACCATCAATTAATTCATTTTAAACTTTGTCATAGATCGCACTGGAAACGATTTGTAAGATTTCATGCAAAACAGGCTCAAAGCCTATACTGCGACCGAACCTCAATACACTTGGCACATACAAACATATCGTAAGGGATTGTCCTGAGGTTTGTGAATTTTGGAAAAAAGTGTTGTACATTCTCTCTGACATGATTTATGAAACTGTCCCCCTTGAACCAATTCCGCTGTTGCTTAACGATGACACAGGAATGCAGCTGAATGAGAAACCGTGAAAAGTTTGGCTGGCTGGGTTGACTGCTGCCAAAAAAACATGTTGTTCAGCGTTGGTTGCCATCACATGACCTTCATACAGTATGAGGAAATGGCTAGCATACTTTCAGGACGTTATTATGTTGGAGTTATCGACTGCCCGTATGAATAAAGCCAGTCCTAGCACTTTGGAACCATGGAAAGCAGGCGCCTCAGAAATCTCTAAACTGTTGGATATGATGTAGGTGTGTGATGTAAAATGCTTACTTGACAGTGTTGTTTTAGCAAATGACTTCGCTGTGTCTATTCTAGTGTAGTTTATTTCAATTTGATTAAAACCTTTTTTTTTAAATATATTTTTTAAATATACATTATGGGTTTGGCGATAGGGTATGGCCGCCAGAGGTATGTGACCCAATAAAAAAACAAATTGTTCACAAAAAGAAAGGTTCCATAACTATCAAGGAAAAACGGGGTTATAACGAACCATTGTTTTCCCATACAGTAAAAAGGGTCCACTTGAAATAGTGTCCAGTAGCGAAGGACCAACAGGACAGAGGCTTAAAAGGGTTCAATGGGCTCTCCGCCAGGGGGTAATACATGTAGCTGGGGGTTCAACAGGACTTGCTGACACACTCATTTAGTCCTTTTGCCAGTCTTGGATTCCAACCAACATATCCTATCTTTTCTTCATCCAGAGGCACTTTAACTGTGTTCTTGTGAGCTTAACAAGCTTGAAATGCAATCACTATGTTACATGGACTGTATACTAGAGTTCTCAGCCTGAACCTGACGGAACCCGACGGCCGGGCCCGGTCTTGTTTTTGTGATTAGGAATCAATTCACTTGTAAGACCTGGCCGGCCTCAAATTCTGTGAATTGAATCAGGTCGGTTTCGGGCTTGCCGTGCTGTGTTAAGAAAAATACTGTGTGTCCTTTTAGCTTACTCCGTCTCTCTCTCAGCTGCAGCTGCCACTAGAGGCGCCAGGATTCCAATATTGGCTGGGCCAGAGAAATCTGTGGATTTTTTTCAGTGTTTCAAATTGCGATATGAATAGGGTGGAGGGCACTCGGGAGAAGGATGATCCACAAGATCACGAAATGCAGCGCATCTCAGTGATCAGGAGAAGCCCATATTCCAATGGCATCTGTTAACGCCGACACATCTGAACAAAATACACCCTATGTACACCCTTGTATACTATCAAAAGTAGACCCTTAACTGATCCAACTGTTTTGCTAATCAAACATGCATTCAAAACACAGGGCTTTTGAGTAATTTATTCAAATGGATGTTTGGCAGAAAATGTAGTTATTTATTTATTGTTTAATTTCTCAAGGCTTCTTTGCTATTTCATTTCAAAATAAATAAAAAATGACTTGATTGTATTTAAAGTTCTGAATGACTCGTGTGCTGTGTCATGATGTAATGATTGATTGATTGATTATATTGAAGTAGGCTAAGTTACGTTAAGACAAATATAACAGGACGTGCTCGTACAGCTCGACGGTGGATAAATCAAGGCTAATACAGGAGTCAATAGCAAAATAATACACTTGATTTCCTCTACATTATTTCATGCTCTGTGCTTCTGATCAGTGATAGATGAGCAAACAAGTAAATCAGCTACCACCTTCACTTGCACACCCGAAAAAATCAATAAACCAAATATACAGACGGAGATTCAGTAAAGCAAAATCACATTGATTGATTATCAGACAAGTCACAGGCTTTCGGTTGAGAGTTGGACAGCCTACTACGCGACTGAAGAGCAAAATCCACTTGTTAAACTACATAACATGATAGCATTATGTTCTGATCAGCTATATGTGTATAATTCAGTCAATCATAACTAAGAGTTTTCCACCCTGCGCTTTTTCTAGGCCCAAGGGCTTTCTCCTCGTCTCCTCGTCTCCTCACTCCGATGCCGCCCACCTCCGCCGCATTATTCTCAACACCAGTTTAAATCAATATACTGTTTTCTAGAAATCTGTATTTTTTTGGTGTTCGGGCTCATTTAATTTCTGTGATGATGTACCGGGCCTGGGTTCCTGGCTTCAGCTCACCGGGCTTGAGTTGGACCGAGCTCAAATTTTCAGGTCCAATGAGAACTCTACTGTATAAATGTGTGTGACATGTATGAGGCAGCAACATAGGCTCAGAAACAGCTGTGTGGACTTTTTCATCGCATATGCAACTTTATCGATGGCATTGTAACGCATAGGATCACTTTCATTACCTAAATCGGCTTAGATGTTGATCCGTGCATTAGAGAGTAAAAACATCTTATCATAAATAGTCAGAGGATATTTTTTTATGAATCATGCATTTTTAAATGTTACCCACAAATAACACATACAGTACAGGCACATGAACATTTATGTTTCCCATTAAATATTTGATGCGTACAAATTACATCATTAGTTTTCTACTATAAAATGGCCTATGTTGCCTTAGATAAAAGCTAAATGAGTATGTAGTAGAGTTGTTAGTCCTACCTTGCTGTACAAAGGCTCCATAGACTATCCATATAGCACTGTACAGGGAGTTGGACGCCTGTGTGGCGGGCTGCTGGTGTGGCACTGGAGGATTCTGGGTCCTCAGTGACTGCATCTTGCTTAGCAGGAAGATGAGAACTCCCACCACGGGGATGGCTGCAGCGATACACCCCCACACGGCCAGGTCAAACGGA
The DNA here is from genome assembly GCF_034236695.1 of Oncorhynchus nerka. NCBI lineage: Eukaryota > Metazoa > Chordata > Actinopteri > Salmoniformes > Salmonidae > Oncorhynchus > Oncorhynchus nerka. The sequence goes on along the minus strand of NC_088411.1, from coordinate 11,693,311 downwards.
GCGAACAGTGAGAAGATGTTGATCTTCTCCTCTGGTTTCCTCAGCAGGATCCCCACAGAGTAGTCCATGTAGCGCTTACTGAAGTCCACCGCACTCTCCCGCTCTGGAGTGATGGTAATGGCTGACACGGCCAGGTCAGCTCTCTACGGGGACAGACAAGAGAAGAATGATAGCAAACATCCCCCAGTCAATCAGGGACGAGTTGGGACTGAAACCATGTTGAAACTGTGTTTGTTAATGGTCTCCAATGGCATTCTTTTCCTTGGGTTAATGTGGCAGGTTGGAAGGTTACACGGGCCATATAGAAAGCCTTACTTTGTTTATAAGCTCCCCGATCATTCCATTCCAGGAGCCATTAGGCAGCTGCGAGCCGTACTTGCTGTCGGCCACCTGGTAGATCTCGTACTTGAAGCCCAGGATCTTGGCCAAGGCGTCGAGCACGTCGATGGAGAAGCCTTTGTACCGCTTGGGCTGACCAAGGATGTTCTCAGCAACCATGACGAAGGGATCCTCCTATACCAAATCAAACACAATATCACATCAAAAAGGTTACATGAATTCGGGTGAATGTGCTGAATCAAATACTTATGTTTTCGGGCAGCAGAGTTCCACACATGCGGAACCCCATTGATCATGTTTGCAATTCACAGCACAACACAGTCACAAGTTGTTCCTTACCAGTAGTGTTACTACTTTGACCGTCACTCCTTGCATGCCGTTCTCAATGCGACTCTCCTTCAGGCTCCCATTCAGACCATGGACTGAGTCCCACGTAGCCAGCTAAGAGAGAGAAGAGAGAGATCGAGACTTTCATAAATGTGTGTCGATAACAAGTGTTCAATTATGTTTTTCCCAGAAAAGAGAGCAATCTCTCCATGACCTAGTTCTATCTTTCAGGCTGTCAATCACACAGAATTACCCACCAAAATCCATCTCCACCAGACACCTTTTGATATGCCAACCAAAGAAAAGCTGATATTAAAGCCTCTTAAAGATTCCCCAGTAATTAATTTCGTAATATGAAAAGGGCATCGTCGACTACTAATTTAATCCATTTACATGTTTTTTGGAGGTGGCCGGTGAGTGATAGATAGATAGATAGATAGAAGGGGGGAAACGGTTACCTTGGTAACAGCTGACTGAGGTAGAGCCATGCTAATGCACAGAGTTATAGTTACAGAAGAAAAAAATCAACTAAATATATTTCCCTCTCTTGATCTACGCTAGAGTGTGTGTGTGTGTGTGGTGTGTGTCCTGCAACCATGTTTGATCCTGGTGAGAAATCTGCTTTGCTCAGGTGGCCTATTGCAGTCCCCCTTCAAGGCTGCTTCATTGATTACTTGATATGACATTTGTATTTCTGACAGCATGGCCAAGTGGACAAGTCCTCTGGCTGAAATGAAACACAAACAGAGAGGATTGGGCTCACTGGTCAAACCGTTCGGTCAGTTGAAACTGTACAGACCACCTCCATACGCTGGGTATACCAAACGTTAGGAACATCTTCCTGATATTGAGTTGGCACCTACTACCATACACCGTTCAAAGACACGTAAATCTTTTGTCTGGCCAATCCACCCTCTGAACGGCACACGTGCACAATCCATCTCTCAATTGTCTCAAGGCTTAAAAATCATTCTTTAACCTGTCTCTTCCCCATCATCTTCACTGATTGAAGTGGATTAACAAGTGACATCAATAAGGGATCATAGCTTTCACCTGGATTCACCTGGTCAGTCTATGTCATAGAAAGAGTAGAGTTCTAAAGTTTTGTACATTCAGTGTATGTGTGTCATGGATACCAGATCTTATCATGGGTTACCTACAGTATAAAGAGGTCCATTCACGGGTTGTGCGGGCGTGTGTGCGTGTGTGCGTGCGTGTGCGTGTGTCTGTTTGTATGCGCATGGGTGAATGCGTGTGTGACCCATCACCACAGCAATAACAGCTGATTAAACTCATATCATTTTATGAACAATTTCACACAATGATGTGACACACATTCAAAAATCAATAAACACAATCCAGCCCAATAAAACGGTTCACTTTCGTTTGAAAGAATGCTTATGACCAGATTTCGAAGATTAACCCTCAGATTTAATAACAGTTCATTTCCAATTGAATCTTCAGCCTAATGTTATTATTACGCTATTAAACGGACCACGTAGGATAATTGTTATTTTACAGCACTTCCAAGCATAGAGGCATGCAGTACACAAACATAAACAAGCATAGGGCGATACAAACACACATACACTCAGTTATAAGCCCTACGCATGCAGTCACTCTACAGATGTTTACTGAACTACACCCAGTGTACAACACATTGACATAAATGACATAGGCTGACCAGAGGAATCCAGGTGAAAGCTATGATCCCTTGTCAATGTCACTTTAATCCACTTCAATCAGTGTAGATGATGGGGGGGGGGTTTAAGCCTTGAAACAACTGAGACCTGGATTGTGGATGTATGCCATTCAGATGGTGAATGGGCAAGGCAAATATGTAAGTGCATTTTGAAGAGGTTACGGTAGTAGCTGCCAGGAACACAGGTTTGAGTCAAGAACTGCAACGCTGCTGGGTGTTTCCCCGTATGTATCAAGCATGCTCCACCACGCAAAGGACATCCAGCCAACTTGACACAATTGTGGGCTGCGCTGGAGTCAACATTGGCCAGTATTTCCGTGGAACACTTTCGACACATTGTAGAGTCCATGCCCCGACAAATTGAGGCTTTTCTGAGGCCAAAAGAGGTGACAACTCAATATTAGGAAGGTGTTCTTAATTTTTTGTACACTCAGTGTATATTACAGCACAATATATACAGTTTATTAGGTTCACAAAAACGTATCGCTCCTACATACAGTGAGTCATGTGGCCGTGGCTTCTTAAATAAAGCAAGCAGACAGGCATCGAGGCATTCAGTTGGAATGGGCAAAACGAGTAACCTTAGCAACTTTGAGCGTGGTATGCTAATCTGTGCCAGGCGCAACGGATCCAGTACCTCAGAAACGGCTGCCCTCCTGGGCTTTTCACGTATGACCGTGTCTAGGGTTTACCTAAAATAGTGCGACAAACTAAAAACATCCAGTCAGCGGTAGTCCTTTGGGCGAAAACAGCTCGTTGATAAGAGAGGTCGAAGGAGAATGCCAAGAATTGTGCAAGGTAACAGGCAGGCCACAAGCAGAACGACATCTCAGAACGCACAACTCGTTGATCCTTGTCACGGATGGGAAGAATTCAGGCTGTTCTGGAGGTGAAGAGGGTTCCGACCTGGTACTAGATGGGTGTACCTAATAAACTGGCAGGTGAGTGTATATTACCATCAATTTCACCAGTTAGTGAAAACCTCACCATGGTAACCATCTTAAATGTAAAGGGTTCCATGCTTTCTTCATATACTAATGTACACCTTTTCATCAGGATGAATGTGCCTGAGCTACTGTAGCCCCACAGGCATATAAAGAAAGGCTAACTAGGAAAATATTGCTTCCCTATGAGCAGCCTGAGCTCAGAGAGAAGACCATTATTCCGATGCAGATATTCTCAGCCGTCCTCTTGGTGATCTCTAAGTCATTAGGGATTTATGTACATTAGGGCCTGCAGCAGTACCAAACACCATGGAATTGTTGAAACCATACATAAGATGCCGAAACTACTATGTCAACTAATGAAACTATAACCTACTACTGTACCTCTGTGATTATGAGTATGATTAATTTATTTCTTTAATTAATTGAAACAATTACTTTCCAAGCCAGAGGCACAGGGAAAATGATACACTTTAAAAAGGCAGCTAATTTAGTGTATCACATTTTGAGTGAGTCACTTTACAAATGTGTTATTGGCACTGTATGCCCTGCAGTCACATTACAAACTGCAACGTATTCATCAAAGGAAGCGAGTTTTCTTGAAGAACAAATACATGGATCTCAGTAAACAGAAATAGCAAAACACCTATCGAAAATCATAGAGAAATCAGTGGCTCTGTAGCCTACTGCTTTAAACCCATGACAGTCTCACAGCATAAAGTCAATATCTATTACAACCTCAGCCTCAAAGTCAGGCCTCAACCACAATGAAGGCCTCATAATAACGGTAGTGAGGAAACAGCATAAATCATCCAATCAGATCGCATGGGTCACTTTTCAATGGCTTTCATTGTGATCCGCCATGTTGAACTTCATAATCTATATCGACCCGGGTACATTTCAATCCTGCACATGAACGGACCATGGTTTCTGCCTCGGAAGGTAACTCAACTGTGATGTCGTGTCAAACTCTAGGGCTCTAACAGCTGTTTGAACAGAAATCATAATGAACTCTGTGCACATAATGTAGAATCTCAGACATGTGCAAAGGACAGAAAATCATTTCATAATGTAGCCTTATGTTTTAAGAGGAAAGTCAGTTCCGCTAGCTTTTCCAGTGCCAAATGCTTAGTGGGCAATGGTCACCATTAGCCTCTAGCATTGTACTTGACGCCACTGACTCTCAGTACGGCCATGATAGTACTCTTTCCTGTTCTACAGGAAGTCCCATATCCTCCTATTGCATGGGAGTGCTCTATTTTCCTTTTAAAGGAATGGGGAAGTCCCACTACTCACATATTTTTTGGTTTGATTGGATAGGACAGAGGTCGAGAGGAAATATAAAGGAGAGTGTGCTAAATGAACAATGGGCTGGATTGGAACGCATGCTGATATGTGATCTGGAGGCAGCGGCTTAAGGCGTCCGCATGCTTCCAAGCCGAAACAGTTCGGTAGAGTTCGTGCATGTATGATGACGACGTTGTGATGCGTTTCTTTGTTTTGGACTTCGATCAGGGGTTGTTCGAGCGCACACATTTTTTTTTCTGGAGACAAACCGAAGTTTGGAGCCGAAGTCTACGCCCCTTCGTTGGTGATTCTTCAATAAAATCTTTGTTGTCATTCACTGAACTGAAGCATGCTGACGCCATTAGACTGCTATCCTAGTCCACAGGGAACACTTTCTGATCAGCAGACAGGTCAGACAATACAGCCCAGACAATCAATCAATCAAATGTATTTCTAAAGCCCTTTTTAAATCAGAAGTTGTCATAAATTACTTATAATGTGGCTAGGAAAAACTCCCTAGAAAGGCAGGAACCTAGGAAGAAACCTCGATAGGAACTAGGCTCTGAGGGATGGAAGCGCATCCTGCTCTCAAGGTGGACAGCTCAATGGTGGGTCTATGCCTTGCCAAGCATGCGCTTCCATTCCTCTTCCCTTTGTAAAAATGTCAGGCCTCTCAGTCATCTGTGACGCTGCTTTGAGTGGGCGACGGAGCTAAATGCCCCGCTTGCCTCCACTTCACACCTGCTGTGCCCGTCCTTTAATACATGTCCTTTCACAGAAATGATCTAAAAACTGCTCGAGGCGGAGAGGATACTGGTGTGACTATCTGTCAGGATAGCTGAACCCCACGTCAATGTATCACACGCCCGCTGGCCAACTCTTCCCGGATGATCAAAATTACATTGAGGCTTTGATGGATTACTGCTATGACAGAGAAGATCGTCTGGATGAATGTGTATAACAATTTCATAAAACCAAAGGGGGAGTTAGGAATATATTTGGATTGTTAGAAGACAGAAAATCACTCGATTTTGTGTTAATAGTTCATGGAAATAGACAGGCTATGTAAGTGTTGGTCAAACTGTGTTTGTTTACAAGTAACGAACCGTAGTGAATGATTAAATGCTTCCCTTTAGCCATGTGGCAGCGCTGCTTAAGTTTGCATCATCAGGTCCAATGTCGCTCAACTCAGTCACGCTCTGAGTCTAGGCGGAGAGAGAAAAGCACAACCATTTAATTGATGTTCTCTTCCATCAATGTTTATGAACCCCCAGCCTTCTCTAACAGTGTAGTCAGGCAGGGCACCTTCATTTCTAGCTATAGAAAGTATAGGCTTAAAGAGGAATATCAACTCTACTCTCCACTTCTTTGGAAAGCATACAGAAACCACTCTGAGAAGACAAAAAATATACTGTTGATGAAATGGTGTATTCGTGTTGAATCCACTCCTGTGTATTTCATTATTATGCTGTCTCTGATCTTTGATTCTCCCACAGGAAGTTACATCTCTGGAGACAGTTCACAGAAAAGCCAACTAAGTGTAATTAGTGTGTGGCAAGAATTGAAATGATTAGAACGCTGGTGGTGCTTTGTTTATTTAAATGCAGGCGGGGGAGTAAAAATAACAATACTTAGATGCGCTGTTTATTCTTCTCTAATTACCGCAGCACGAATTATTGCAGATTCAAACGTATCAGAGATATTCAATATCACTTCTATTACAGTGAGTTTAAACAAATGATCAGGCTCGTTTATTTTCAAAACTTTGCAGACCTAGCTCAACTCATCAAGAAATCACAAAATATTACTAGGGACTAACAAGTGAAAAGCAAAATCAACAATATCCCCATGTCATTATTTTGCATATATTACTGAGGATTTCTGAACAGCAAATTGTTTTTGTTAGATATTTAAATGGTCACGAAAGCCCTGCTTTTTCTTCTCCTTTGAAATGCACTCATTTCAGAACGACTTCTATTCAGTCAAATCCCATTATGTTCCAAATGACTGTCTGTGTAATTCAGCTCTGCTCCAGGAAAGAGAAGCACATCAACCTGTATATTTTGGTTGTCGGTGGGCAGAACTACCACTGTAACAAGCCTATCAGGCTTCAGAGCCAGCAGGATCCCTGCAAATCTTATCAAAGCTGTGCTACAAGGCGATAAGCCCTTTTAATATTTGAAATAGCCCACTGATGGATCCCTATCTCCGTTTCTCCATTGAAAGACCACAAAGACACCTATGTACAGAGACCGTCTGACACACTTGTGACTCCCATCACTTTCTCCCCCTCTCCTTTAACCCCAATCAAAAACGTTATCGCTGTGTCAAACCAACAGAGATTACACCTCTCTGTCCTGGTTGAGATCTAATCGACAGGCCTAGAACCACCGGTGGGATCCATTCTTGCTGTGTGACTGAGCCATGTTGTGTTGTACTATCTCTCCCAGTAGGGACTCACCATAATGCAGACAAAAGGCAACACCGACCTATCTGCTCCACACAGCTCTAGTACACCACATTGCATTGTACCTGCTAGCCTAGTCGCTTCAAAGCACGTAATTGCGTGATGTGAATGATACACGCAATACTTGACTCACGCTGTTAGCCTACCAGTGACATCACGGCTTAATTTTTCAACAGATAAAAATGGTCTGTATCTCAAAATGCATACTACCGTGCTCGGAGCATGCAAATTGGAGCATGGGAGGGTCGGAGTGTGAGTCCAAATCAAAGTGTAGCTGGCTAACTAGATCACAATTCACACCTATCTGTCACACCCTGATCTGCTTCACCTGTCTTTGTGCTTGTCTTCACCCCCCCTCCAAGTGTCACCAATCTTCCCCATTATCCTCGGTGTATTTGTTCTCTGTGTTCTCTGTTGCCAGTTTGTTGAGTTTGTCAAGCCTACCAGCGTTTTCCCCCTTGCTCATGTATTTTTCTAGTTCCTGTTTTCTAGTTTTCCCGGTTTTGACCATTCTGCCTGCCCTGACCCTGAGCCGGCCTGCCATTCTGTACCTTGTCACACCACCATGGATTATTGACCTCTGCCTGCCCTGACCCCGAGACTGCCTGCCGTTCTGAACCTGATGGACTCTAATTACTGACCTCTGCCTCTAATTACTGACCTGTCGTTTTGCCTGCCCCCTGTTCTAGTAGTAAACGTGTGTTACTTCGACACTGTCTGCATCTGGGTCTTCTCCTGAAACGTGATAATATAGAGCTGATAATTGTACAATTAAACGCTTGCTTTGTGTATACCTTATTTTGTCTCTATTGTCACCACTGTCCTGGCTGGTATAAGGTTCAGTGAATGGGGAGATGCAGCGTGAGGTAAAACAGTAGGGAGAGTGCGAGTGTTTCTCAAATGAAAGGTTTCATGCGTTCGCCACACTCTCCTCCTCACAACAACGTACTCAAGACGACGTCCTCGGAGAATGCACTTGGAGCAAGAGAGTATGGAGCACGATAGTATGCATATTGAGAAACACCCATTGACTGCTAAATAGAATTGAAGAGTGATCTGATTCTCTGTCTTTTTTTCCCCTTCTAGTTTCCTACCCTCTATGCGCTTGGTTTTTCATTGCAGTTGTGCTAATCCTCGTACTGAATCATCGTTATTCTTCTGAATACATGACTCGGGTTTTTTAAAATCCCACTGTAATAAAGGGATAAGCATTATTGCACGTTGCGTAGGGAATAGAGAATGCGTTGGTAGTTAGTGTCATGACTTTAAAAGAAGATAAATTAGGCTAATTATTAGTGGTCAGCCCCTCTTCGTCTACTGCCCTGACGGCCTAGTCACAATCCCGAGAGGTTAATGACGGTAAGGAGAGAATGTTGGAGTGACGTTTCCATTTTTAGTAAGGTCTTGCCAAGCTTGGGCCAAGTACTGGGGACTACTAAGCCTGGGGAAGCAGATGCCGTATGTGTAAACATGTACTGTCGTAAACAATGTGCATCATGACGCATCCTCTGTTCTAAGTCTTCTAATTCACGGTTAACACTTACAGGGGCTTTCACCTACCTTCCTTCCTGCACTCAACTGTGGTGAGCTTGAACTTTAACACTTGGGGCTTAATGCTGGGGATTACTAAGCAAACACATGTACAAATCATTAGGAACACCTTTCCATGACATAGACTGACCAGGAGAATCCAGGGTGACAGCTAGGATCCCTTATTGACGTCACTTGTTAAATCCACTTTAATCAGTGTAGTTGAAAGGGAGGAGACAGGTTAAATAATGATTTTTAAGCCTTGAGACAATTCAGAGGGTGAATTGGCAGGACAATTTAAGTGCCTTTGAATGGGGCATGGCAGTAGGTGCCAGGCACACTGGTTTGAGTGTGTCATGAACCGCGCAACAGTTTCCCGTGTGTGTCAAGTTGTGGTCCAGCACCCAAAGGACATCGAGCCAACTTGACACAACTGTGGGATGCATTGGAGCTAGCATCCCTGTGAAACGATTTCTGCACCTTTTAGCCCACGACCCGATGAGTTGAGGCTGTTCTGAGGTGCAAAAGGGGGTGCAACTCAATATCAGGAAGGTTTTCCTAATGATTTGTACACTCAGTGCATGTGTATGTGTGAATACATATTGGTGTAAACAACATGCATCATGACGTATCATATATTCGAATAATGGTTCGTATTAAGAAAATACAGAGGTTTTGGGTGTTTATTTACACTCAACGACAATAGTGCCGAGCTCAAAGCCTGAAACGTTATAATGCAGGGTGAAAGAGGATATAAAATAAAACTGTAGGTGAGAAATAGAAGGGTAGGTCAGAAATAGAACAGTCGAAATAAGAAACTGGTAGCAAAGCGAGAAATGTCAACCCTGTTGTGGTTAAAAGGGAGAGAAGTCAACAGACAGAAATAGGGACTTTACATCTCAATCTCCATTTAGGTCTAATCTATGGAGACGTTTCATCGGAGCGAAGCGTTTGATTTGTGAAAAATAGCCTGGTAGAGGCGCCGACAGGTACAGATGGAGATGGAGATTTAGATAAAGAGAATGTGAAAAATCAAAGATGAGGAAAATATTAAGAAACCAAACAGATATTTTCAGCTTGGAACATGTAACACAACATTAAAAACCTCTCAGTATATGTAACCACTTGGTCACGGGTTTATACCATTGTGTGTTTACAGCTCCACACTTCTGAGGTTACGTGACGGATGTCAAACAACAGACATAGGACTATTAGAATCCATACCAGAGGCAGGATTAAGTTAGCTAAATATATTCATCTCTTCTCAGGGGGTAATAGCCTAGTTTGTTGGAAAGTGGTGGAGACCGGCCCAGTAATAATGAACAACAACAGGACTGAGTGCACTTGACGTGCCATTAGCTGTCCTTTCCTTTCAATACAAGTAATACATGTCCATGGGATGAAGGGGAGCCACAGCAAAATGTGTGTGTGTGTGTGTGTGTGTGTGTGTGTGTGTGTGTGCGCGTGCGTGTGTGTGTCTGTGTGGCTTATGGCTTTGGGCCCGTGGACCCTAATGGCCATAATGTGATACACTGGGTTCATAATTCAAGTTGGAATGCCGGGTGATTAAATCTTCATTACCACAGGTCTGACTCATTCCACTTCCATGTCATTTATTTGACTTATATTCTCCATGATGGAAGGTACACAAACCAACCAATACGAAAAACCTATAAAACGTCACAAAAGAACAAATATATAAAGAAGAAAAGCACTTGAAACCAGGCTATTTACTAGACACAGTACTCTTCGACACTTTCTCCGCTAACAATTGAAAGACAAATCGCCGTTGGGCGAAATGGCTGACATTTCTCCCAGTCATGGAGCATGGCCTTGTTATTTGGGGAGTCATATGGAGACGTTTACATCTGACAGGCATCCCTCCTTTTAGTGATGGCTGTCCTCTCCTGAGCAAGCGCCAGTGAAGGCATCTCACAATAAGAGTGTAACCGCATAATACACTCTAGTCGGGAGACACAGAGGAGTCTCCCCAATGGGACAGAGGAGCAGACAGCGTCTGTGTCTCAATTAATACCCTATTCCCAAATGAGTGTACTTCTTTTGACTAGACACACAGAGGGTTCGGAATCGGACCCTTGACGAAAATAATGCCGTATATGGGGAATATAGGGTATTATTTGAGAGACAGCCTACAGTGTGTGCTTCTCCGGCCATATACAGTGTGAGCTGTGTTGACAGTGACCCTGTTGCTGCTTGTCCTACAGTCGTCATTACAGGATGATTGACACTGTATTGACTGGCGTTTGATCAGAAAAAAGCACAGTACTACATTAGCTGAAATAATGTGTACAATAGAAATGCAATAATGGCACAGCAGTATAGGAGTATGTTAATATATGAGAGGCTACACATTGGTGTGTTTATGTCTTAAAGTCCCAGTGCAGTCAAAAAAAACAGATTTTCCTGTGTTTATATACACTGAGCGTGCAAAAATTTAGGAACACTAATATTGAGTGTCAAGATCTCCAACACTGCTGGGTTTTTCACGCGCAACAGTTTCCCATGTTTATCAAGAATGGTCCACCACCCAAAGGACATCCAGCCAACTTGACACAACTGTGGGAAGCATTGGAGTCAACATGAGCCAGCATCCCTGTGGAATGCTTTCAACACCTTGTAGAGTCCATGCCACAATGAAATGAAGCTGTTCTGAGGGCAAAAAGGGGGGTGCAATTCAATATTAGGAAGGTGTTCCTAATGTTTCTATACTCATATAACGTTATGCATTATGTCATTTCTATTTTTGTTAAGAAAAACACATCTTAGCATATGACAATCAGTGGTGTAAAGTACTTAAGTAAAAACACTTTCAAGTACTACTTAATACATTTTTGGGGGTGTCTGTACTTTACTATTTATATTTTCACAAACTTTTACTTCAATACATTCCTAAGGAAAATAATGTACTTTTTACTCCATATATTTTCCCTGACACCCAAAAGTACTCGTTACATTTTGAATGCTTAGCAGGACAGAAAAAAATTCACATTTTCACACTTATCAACAGATCATCCCATGTCATGCTTCCTGCCTCTGATCTGATGGACTCATTAAACACACATGTTTATTTTTTAAATGATGTCGAAGTGTGGTAGTGTGCCCCTGGCTATCCACAATTTAAAAAATAAAATACAATTGTGCCGTTTTGGTTTGCTTAATATAAGCAATTTCAAATGTTTTATACTTTTGATTCTTAAGTATATTTTGCAATTACATTTACTTTGATACTTAAGTGTATTTCAAATCAAATACATTGACGTTTACTCAAGTAGAATTTTGCTGGGTGTCACGTGTGCTCCCTCTCCGGCCTCTAGGTCACCAGGCTGCTCGTTATGGCGCCCACCTGTCGCCATCGTTACGCGCACCTGCGCGTCATCAGACTCACCCGGACTCCATCACTTCCCTGATTACCTTCCCTCTATATGTCACTCCCTTTGGTTCCTTCCCCAGGTGTTATTGTTTCTGTTCCTGTATCATGTCTGTGCATTATGACACTCACCTGGACTCCATCACTTCCCTGATTACCTTCCCTCTATATGTCACTCCCTTTGGTTCCTTCCCCAGGCGTAATTGTTTCTGTTCCTGTATCATGTCTGTGCGTTGTTCGCGTTTCTTATTTTGTATAAGGTTGTATTTATTTATTAAAACACTCACTCCCTGAACTTGCTTCCCGACTCTCAGCAAACATCGTTACACTGGGTGACTTTCACTTTTACTTGAGTCATTTTCTGTTAAGGTGTCTTTACTATTACTCAAATATGACAATTGGGTATTTTTTCCACCACCGATGACAATTTGCATTATAGAACACAGACCTACATAGAGAATTTCGATCATGCTGGTTAACCTATTTTTTTTCCATCAATGTAGAAATAACCTAGATATTCTAGAGTATATTACATTTCTCAGTACAATTTAAAGAGACAACCAACAGTATCCTGGCAGATTGTTGTGTATGCTTTGCCTCAAGGACTGCACCATGTTCCACAGGGTTTCCACACTTTCAATTTCTGTGTGCTATGAAACCCAACCCAAGACACCTCAGAAATCGCTGCCAGCAATTTATGGGCCATAACCTCCTCTGTTTTAAAGAAATGGTTTACTGACTACTTTGTAGAGGCTTGCTGTGCTGCAATACCACTGGGTAGTACCACAGAGGTCCATAGCTTCAGAACTGCGCAGAGGAGAACAAACTCAAAAATATCTGTCAGACTTAAAGCCATCTTGAGCCAAAGGAGGAATGCACATCAGTAGCGGAATCATCATACTCACCCTTTTCACGTCTTTTCCAAACGTCTCGCTGAAGCTGGTGCCCAGAATTTCAAACTGAACATGCGAATTGGATCCATTCGCTTTGAAATCCATTGTTCCTGTGAGACCTGTGATATGTCCCTGTGAGGAGAGAGAGAGGGAGGCAGAAAGAGAGAGATAATATCGTTTCAATTCCTAGAGTGAGGTCTCAGTGTCATGACAAGACCAACTGTCAAATCAAATGTGATTGGTCACATACATATGGTTAGCAGATGTTAATGTGAGTGTAGTGAAATGCTTGTGCATCTAGATCCGACAGTGCAGTAATATATCGAAAGTAATCTAACAATTCCCCAACAACTACCTAATACACACATCTAAAGGGAGGAATAATAATATCTACAGTTGAAGTCGGAAGTTTACATACACTTAGGTTGGAGTCATTAAAACTAGTTTTTCAACCACTCCACAAATTTCTTGTTAACAAACTATAGTTTTGGCAAGTTATTTAGGACATCTACGTTGTGCATGACACAAGTAATTTTTTGGGTCGGCTTCTTAGATCCACTGTCCTGGGTGGAGGTCTGAACAAAGGATTCACTTCAGGAAAGTCGTATGCCTGGTCATAATGTTGGTAAGTTGACGTTGTTTTTATATCCAATAGTTCTTCCTGGCTGTATGTAATAACACTTAAGATTTTCTGAGCTAACAATGTAAGAAATAATACATTTAAAAAAACTAAATACTGCATAGTTTCCAAAAGAATCGAAGAAAGGCGACCATCTCTGTCGGCGCCATCCTGCTTTAAATAGTCCTTTAATATCAAGTCCATAATGAAATCGGTGCACTCCCTAACATGGAACCCAAATTGGCTGTGCGCGTGCGCTATCGTGCATACATTTATTTTGTCCCCTAAACCAAACGTGATCATGACATGCAGGTTAAAATATCAAAACAAACTCTGAACCAATGACATTAATTTGGGGACAGGTCGAAAAGTATTAAACATGTAAGGCAATGTAGCTAGTTAGCTTGCACTTGCTAGCTAATTTGTCCTATTTAGATAGCTTGCTGTTGCTAGCTAATTTGTCCTGGGATATAAACATTGAGTTGTTATTTTACCTGAAATGCACAGGTACTCCGACAATTAATCCACACATAAAACGGCCAACTGAATCGTTTCTAGTCATCTCTTCTCCTTCCAGGCTTTTCATCTTTGAACTTATATGGTGATTGGCATCTACACTTTCATTGTATTACCACGACGACCGGCAAAACATTTAGTCTTTCAATCACCCACGTGGGTATAACCAATGAGGAGATGGCACGTGGGTACCTGCTTCTATAAACCAATGAGGAGATGGGAGAGGCAGAACTTGCAGCGCGATCTGCATCAGAAATAGGAATGACTTCTATTTTAGCCCTTGGCATCGCAGACGCTCATTGGCGCACGTGAGCAGTGTGGATGCAATAATTGAATAACATGGATTTCTACATTTATTTTGCGACGCTCGTGCACGCGACGTGTCCGGTCTGGTCAGCATGTGAGCCAATTAATATTGTGGTTGAATCAGTTTGCATGTTTGAACCAATGTCACTGTGCTAGGAACAGGCCAATTTCTCTGAGACAAATACAGTCAAGCCCAAAATGATTGGCACCCTTGGTAAAGATGAGCAAAAAAGACAGTGGGTGAGAAATAATTCAAATACTGAGCTATATTTTATGGAAAATAAATGGGAAAATAATATTATTTTATACTGATACAATTGCTCAGAGAAAGAGAATTTGTTAAACGAGTAATAATTTATTTTTGCTAAATGTATGTGGGGCAAAACTATTGACAACCCTATTTTCAAAACCTCATCTTGCGAGGATAACGGCATTGAGCATTTTTCTAAAATGTTTTGTGAGATTGGAGAAAACATTGGGAGTGATCTTAGACAATTCCTCCATGAAGAATCTTTCCAGATCCTTGACATCCTTTGTCTATGCTTATGGACTGCATTCTTCAATTCAAAACCCAGGTTTAAAATGGGGTTCAAGTCCAGAGACTGATGTTGATTTTGTGGACATTTATTTGCAGATTTTGATGTGTGGGGTTATTGTCTTACTGGAAGATCCACTTACTGTCAAGTGTCAACCTCCTGACAGAGACAACCAGGTGTTTGGCCAAAATGTCCTGGTACTGGGTGAAGTTCATGATGTCGTTGACCTTAAAGGGATAGCTCACCCAAATTACAAAATGACATATTGGGTTCCTTACCCAGTAAGCATTCTATGGACAAGGTATGACAGCAATTCATGGTTTAGTTTAGTTTAGTTTACCTGGCACTGTTTCCACATGCTAACATTTTAGCCTCTGTGGGACAAATCCCATTCAAGTCATCATCTATAAGTGACTATGTTGAGCTTCACAATTTTAGATACATTTGGATGATTTGTACATGATGTGCGAAAAATGCTAATATTGGTCCCATGACTTGAGTGGGATTTGTGTCACATTAGCATGTTAAAAGAGTGCCAAGGAAACTAAACCAGGGCACGGATTAGTTTCATACCTTGTCCATAGACTGCTTAGAGCGGTGGTCACCAACCTTTCACTTTTGCAGTCAACAAGCAAGCCGGACTTTTCCGCTCAGATAATTTTTCTTTGAACATGACTTAACAAATGTAAGCCTGTGCAACATTAACCTAATAAAAACATTTATTTAGGAATGAGGTTTGTGCAGTAGGCCTAATACAGTAGGCCTAATACATACTATTCTTGGCCTGAAATAATTAGCAAATAATTTGCTTTTTTATTTTACTGGGCTGATGGTACCTGCATCTGATGATGGTCAGTCTCAGTGGAAGGAGAGAACAGCAGAGGGTCTGCCTCTTATGGTCCCTGCTCTCTCTTTTCCTCAGGTGAGACTGGGGTGTATTCATTCTGCCAAACAGCTGCAAATCATTTTGTTTTGCAACTAAAACAAGAGTTTCTATTGGACAAATGGAGGTAGGTCTCTCCCCGTTTCATTCAGTGTGCTTTCTGTTTAAGAAACGTTTTACAACAGAATCGGAAGAATGAATAAACCCTGAACAGAGAGAGGGGACACCGTCTTCCACTCTAGTCGCATCGCCTTATTCCTGCTTCATGCACAAATTCATGTTGTTACTATGAAATATTCCTCAATATTAAAATAGACTCGACGAGCTGTTAATACAAATAAGAAGCACGTTTTATGTTTTGTAAAAGTGTTGACAGTGCTGAATAAAAATTTAAACATTAACTCACTCATAAAAACAGCAGCTCTTTGCTATATTCTTTGACAGACTCTTTCTGGTCATGGTTTTAAACATCATGAAATTTCCCATAGGCTAGTATCAAACTTTGCTGTGGGGTCGTGGAAGATGTAGGTATGGTAATTTGGGCTTTCCGATTGGCCAGTACAGTAGGCACACTTGATCTAGACACAGCTCTCCTGGTCATCCGGGTAAGCGGAGTTTGTTCCATCAAACAAATGACATGGTTCAAAATTTGAACACTTTGTCTTCACGGCACACAGGGCTTCTGAATCAAGTGCACCTACTGCCAACAGCGCAATACTTAATTAATAATTAATAATTAAATTAAAAAGGAGCACACAGCTTTATCATTGGCTTTTCTACAGAAACGTTTGGTGATCGGCTGGGGATGCCTTGAAGAACAACCGACCGTTTGGTTACCACTGGCTTAGAGAGTAAGGCAAACAATATGAAATTTTGTAATTTGGGTGAACTATACCTTTAACCTCACTGTTGTAGGGGGCAGTATTTTTACGTCCGGATGAAAAGCGTGCCCAGAGTAAACTGCCTGCTACTCAGGCCCAAAGGCTAGGATATGCATATTATTAGTAGATTTGGATAGAAATCACTCTGACGTTTCTAAAACTGTTTGAATCATGTCTGTGAGTATAACAGAACTTATGTAGCAGGCAAAACACCGAGGACTAACTGTTTTTTAGGTCTCTGTCTGTTCAGTGAGTTCTCACTGGGAAACAATATTTGTTAGGCACTTGTTTTCTGTTCCTACCACTTCCACTGGATGTCACCAGTCTTTGGAATTTGGTTGAGGTTATTCATTTGTGCAATGAAGAAGTAGGCCATCTAGGAACTGGGTAACACTGTTGAGAGTGCACAAGATGTGAAAAGTAGCATGGTTTGTTGTCTTCCTGTATTAAACACAGATAGACCCGTCTACAATTTGATTGATTATTAACGTTTAAATATACCTAAAGTTGTATTACAAAAGTAGTTTGAAATGTTTTGGCAAAGTTTACAGGCAACTTTTGAGATATTTTGTAGTGACGATGCGCAAATTGGAAGCTGTTTTTTTTGGGATCAAACGCGTCAAAATGGACATTTGGATATATATGGACGGAATTAATCGAACAAAAGGACCAATTGTGATGTTTATGGGACATATTGGAGTGACAACAAAAGAAGCTCGTCAAAGGTAATGCATGTTTTATATTTTATTTCTGCGTTTTGTGTGGCGCCTGCAAGGTTGAAATATGCTACCCTCTTTGTTTACTATTGGGCTATTTTCAGACAATAGCTTCTTATGCTTTCGCCGAAAAGCGTTTTTAAAATCTGACATGTTGGCTGGATTCACAACGAGTGTAGCTTTAATTGAGTATCTTACATGTGTGATTTAATGAAAGTTTGAGTTTTATGGCATTTTTTTTTTGCCGCGCTGCATTTTCCCTGTTTTTTCCCCAAGTGGGACGCAACCGTCCCCTATACCATAAGAAGTTAAAGAAAAAAATAAGCAAACACGTTTGTTGTTCGCCAAAAGGAATGTGGGTGACTCCCCAAACATATGGAAGAAGGTACTCTGGTCAGATGAGACTAATATTGAACTTTATGGCCATCAAGGAAAACGCTATGCCTGGCGCAAACCCAAAACCTCTCATCAACCTGAGAACACCATCCCCATAGTGAAGCATGGTGGTGGCAGCATCAAGCTGTGAGAGATGTTTTTCATTGGCAGGGACTGGGAAACTGGTCAGAATTGAAGGAATATATATATATATATAATTCTTGAGGGAAATCTGTTTCAGTCTTCCAGAGATTTGAGACAGAGACGGAGGTTCACCTTCCAGCAGGACAATGACCCTAAGCATACTGCTAAAGCAACACTCGAGTGGTTTAAGGGGAAACATTTAAATATCTTGGAATGGCCAAGTCAAAGCCCAGTCCTCAAACCATACAACTTGAAGGAGAAGGAGCAGTTTTGCCTTGAAGAATGGGCAAAAATCCCAGGGGCTAGATGTGCCAAGCTTATAGAGACCCAAGAGACTTGCAGCTATAATTGCTGCAAAAGGTGGCTCTACAAAGTATTGACTTTGGGGGGGTTAAATAGTTATGCACGCTCAAGTTTTCTGTTTTTTTGTCTTATTTATTTCAAATTGAATTCAAATATTTTGCATCTTCAAAGTGGTAGGCATGTTGTGTAAATCAAATGATACAACTCCCCTAAAATCAATTTTAATTCCAGGTTGCAAGGCAACAACATAGGAAAAATGCCAAGGGGGAAAATACTTTCGCAAGCCTCTGTATATATATATATATATATATATATATAGAAAAAGGTTAATATTCATGTTCTGAACTAAAATGTTGTACTATATTTACCATCTGGATGTTCTCCAGCATGGACCAGCCTCCGTTCCATGGCTTGGTGGACTTCTTGATACAGTTGAGACTGGCCATGCTGTGCCACTTCCTGTCCACCAACTTCCTGTGGAAGGCATTGGCCAGCGCCAGCACGCTGTCATACAGGTACAGGTTGGACACCTGAAGTACAGACAGTCAAAGGCATATAGAGAGAGTGAGGAGGGAGAAAACAGCATAGAATTAGATGGACAATGGACATTGGCATCATAGCAACATGACTGAAAATCAACCATCTTGGTCATTCTAGAAACGGATAAAATTGTAAAATGTTGTATTAAACAATACATTTCCAGGATCTCTGTTGAAAACACACACAACAGAGATTGGAGACCATGGAAACCAGTTAAACATTGATATGTGATTAAATCATTGTTGATGCACAACCTATTCAGTGTACAAAAGTAAAATTGAAGCTGCACCATTAAGGAATGGTAGGACTGGTGTGTTTTGATGTTTTTAATAGGACCAGGATGAGGACATGGAAAGGTACTGCACAAACAAAGCTCAGAAAAGCTTCATAAACAGAGCCCTGTGGTTATTGCTCTTAGCAGCGCCACAGATGTTGCTCTGGCTCTGATGGGGAGTGAAGGGGTGCTAATCCTAATTACCTCCGGGAATAGAAGGCACTCTGACTGGGAGTGGGACACAGCTGGGGACATCAGGAACCGCTGGGCTGAATGAGCCCCACATATGAGGCCCCCCAAAACACACATGCATTCACACTCTCAGACAGACACACACGTGCACGCGCGCCCGCATGGCGCACGCAGGCCCGCAAGACGCCCACGCACACTCACACAGACACACATACACACACGCCCCTATCAAAGTGACACACAGCATGACTGTCCCCTTGACCAGATGTGAGTCCAGCTCCAGAGTCAACCCAGCGCCATGGAGCAGAAACTAAACGCACAGTGACAAATAAGCAGCGGAGCAGTCCAACTGTTTCAGAGGCAGAAGACGCAGACATCACACTAGGCTATGATAATGACATCCTCTGCACTGACAATTCATGCCGTCTCCCTTCTCCAACACATTGGAAAAGCAACATTAAGAATCTGCCCCTTTTTTTTTTCCCCCGCTTAAAATGACATACCCAAATCTAACTGCCTGTAGCTCAGGACCTGAAGCAAGGACATGCAGATTCTTGATACCATTTGAAAGGAAACACTTTAAAGTTTGTGGAAATGTGAAATGAATGTAGGAGAATATACCACATTAGATCTGGTAAAAGATAATACAAAGAAAAAAACATCTTTGAAATGCAACAGGATGGCCATAATGTATTATTCCATCCCAGGTGCACTTGAGATGTTGGCCACTCAATGGCAGCAGTGTATAAACTGATCCAATGAACCATCACATTTCTGTTCAAAATTTTGTATCAGGACTGCCCAAATGTGCCTAATTTGTTTATTAATACATTTTCAAATTCGTAACTGTGCACTCTCCTCAAACAATAGCATGGTATTATTTCACTGTAATAGCTACTGTCAATTGAACATTGTAGTTAGATTAACAAGAATTTAAGCTTTCTGCCAATATCAGATATGTCAATGTCCTGGGAAATGTTCTTGTTACTTACAACCTCATGCTAATCACATTAGCCTACGTTAGATCAACCGTCCCATGGGGGACACACCGATCCTGTAGAGGTTTTAAACAACATGGAGCTGCATCCGCATGATAATACTATAGGCTATGGCACACATTCACCCCACATCATGATATGATAACTTAATTATTATGCCTTTTGTCATTTTAGAGTGTGAACATGACATATGGATGAGGATCAGGCCAACAATGTGCAGGCCTACTAGAGTGTAGTAATGCATAGAGCTGTCTACACTAGTCTGTGGCCAGAGTAGAAGCCTCAAGGACAACTATGAGAAGTGAATGACTAACTAAGTCGAGGCAGGGCTAAAGCTGAGCAGGGCTAACTAAGGCTGGGCTGCGGACTGCATCTGCTGGGTAGTTTGTAACTGAAGACCTGGGACAGCGACACTGGCTACAACGTCCCCATCAATCCCAACCCCCTGGACCTAAATCTCTCTATCACTGACAGAGAAGGCAAGAACATGTTTTCAGTCCTTTCCTCCGCCTAGTTGTTAGCTGTGTGTCGCCTGTCCTGATCTCTGTGTTTTTGACAATAACCTTCAGATTACTTCACTATCACAACAGGTTTGATGCAAGAGGTTCAACCAGAGATCAACAAGTGACCCCTTTAGAAGCCTCAATCAAGAGATCTGTGATCAGCGATCTCAGTCAAACTCAATGTCACCCAGAGAAGTGGAATGGAACGCCACATTGTGGAAGTGATTTGGTGTACGCCAGTACGACCTGCCACTGGCTCTGAGTAAATCAAGCCTGTGTGTCTACACTATGTTTCCGGATGACTCAACACTATACAAGTCAGCTACAACAGCGAGTAAAATCATTGCAACACTTAACAAAGATCTACAGTCAGTTTCAGAATGGGTGGCAAGGAATAAGTTAGTCCTAAATATTTCGAAAAATAAACGCATTGTATTTGGTACAAATCATTCACTAAACCCCAAATACCTCTACTAAATATTGTAATGAATCATGTGGAAATTGAGATGACTAAACTGAGGAGACTAAACTGCTTAGAGTAACCCTGGATTGTAAAACTGTTAAGGTCAAAACAAATTGATTCAGCAGTAGCTAAGATGGGGAGAACAACAATATCAACAAGGCAGGTCCTACAGGCCCTAGTTTAGTCACACCCGGACTACTGCCCTGCCGTGTGGTCAGGTGCCATAAAGAGAGACTTGGGAAAACTACAACTGTCCCAGAACAGGGCAGCACAGCTGGCCCTTAAATGTACACGTAGATCTAACATGAATAATATGCATGTCAATCTCTCATTGCTCAAAGTAGAGAAGTGAATGACTTCATCACTACTTGTTTTGGTAAGAATTACTGACATGTTGAATGCACCGAGCTGTCTGTTTAAACTACTAGCACACAGCTCGGACACATACATATCCCACAAGACATGCCGCCAGAGGTCTCCTCACAGTACCAAAGTCCAGATCAGACAATGGGAAGTGCATACTACTACATAGAGCCATGGCTACATGAAACTCTATTCCACATCAAGTAACTCACAGATGCAGTCAAATCAGATTTAAAAAATCAGATAAAAATACACCTTATGTGAAGAGTCACACACACAGGTACAAATACACACATACAAACAAACATAGCATACACACTGTACACACACGTACACCTGGATAGTGTGTTGTACTAGAGTGGTAGCCAGAGGGCACACACTTAAGTATTGTGAAATCTGTTTTAAAAATGTATTAGTGTACTGTATATTAATGCCTTAATTTTTTATGGACTCCAGGAACAGTAGTAAATGGGGATCCACAATAAATACAAAATACAAATACCGACCGAGTGAACGTGCGGATATGACTAATTTGTTAATACATGGCGAACTGACATCTTTCCAGGGGGGAAGTAGATACAGTAGTGTTGAAATTGCAAATTTTGTGATAAACCGCTGACGGGGTTCGCCGGCAGCATGAACCAGCGTTTGCCATGTCACGAAGGTGATTTAACATCAAAGAGCATTTAACCCTCTTTTTCATGAATTATTGAGATAGGAGCCCCCTGAGGAGTTGGGCCATCTGCTAACGGTTAGCGATAGCGAGAGTTCAGGTGGGTTCAAGTTTTTTTTCCATTCAGAGACACCTCTGGTTACATAAATGAGGAACAGAGGGGAGGGATGTCAGAGAGCAGCATCCGTGTGATTTTGTTGGGTGGTTGATCGATCATGTCTAGCTGCTATCTAGCTGCCATATCAAAGGGGTATCTATGATACATTTGTCATCATGCTGTACTTTTGTTGATTCCTATACTGCATGTATTCAAAAGGGGTAATGTATTCAAAAACATATTCTTGTCAATAAACTGCAGGAAGTACTCAGCGTTTACTCAACCGAGTTTGCGAGAATTCCTAGTTATATGTAAATTCCTACCTCAATTACCTCATACCCCTGCACATCGACTCTGTACTGGTACCCTGTGTATACAGCCAAGTTATCGTTACTCACTGTCTATTTATTATTAAGTCTTTTCTTTCTCTCTGCATTTTGTATGAAGCATGTGACGAATAAAATTTGATTCCATTTTTGGGGAATGAAGTGCAGGTTACTTGATGAGTAAACTAGAAACATGTATATGAGTGGGATGTTTAGTCTGAAAAAAAGATTTTTGAGAGACTCAGGAGACTGAAAGCAAAACAACTAACAAAACAAAATGAGTGTCACGTCCTGACCTTAGTTCCTGTTTTATGTATCTATTTTAGGTTGTTCAGGGCGTGAGTTGGGGTGGATATTCTGTTTTTTTCTATGTTTGTATTTCCAGGTGTTTGGCCTGGTATGGTTCTCAATCAGAGGCAGCTGTCAATCGTTGTCTCTGATTGAGAACCATACTTAGGCAGCCTGTTTTCTCCCTTGAGTTGTGGGTAGTTGCTTTCTGTCTCTGTACCAGACAGGACTGTTTTGTTTGTTCCGTTTTGTTATTTTTGTTCTAGTGTTCCGTGTAATTAAAAGATCATGAACACGTACCACCTTGGTCCTCTCCTTCTTCCACCTACGACAGACGTTACAGAACTACCCACCACAAAAGGACCAAGCAGCGTGGTAAGAAGGAGGAATGGACATGGGAGGACATTCTGGATGGGAAGGGATCCTACACATGGGAGGAGATCCTGGCTGGAAGGGATCACCTCCCATGGGAACAGGTGGAGGCAGCCAGGAGAGCGGAGGCAGCAGGAGAGGTGAACCAGTGGTACGAGGGAACACGGCTGGCAAGGAAGCCAGAGAGGCAGCCCCAAAAATGTATTGGGGGGCACACGGGGCACGGGTCCAAGTCAGGTATGAGACCTGAGCCAACTCCCCGTGCTTACCGTGGAGAGAGAGTGACCGGGCAGGCACCGTGTTATGCCGTGAAGCGTATGGTGTCCCCAGTGCGCATACATAGCCCGGTGCTCTACATCGCAGCTCCTCGTATCGGCTGGGCTAGAGTGGGCATCGAGCCAGGAGGGATGAAGCCGGCTCAGCGCATCTGGTCTCCATTGCGTCTCCTCGGTCCGTGTTATATGGCACCAGCCCTACGCATTCCCGTGTGTCTGTACAGTCCAGTGCGTCCTGTGCCTGCGCCCCGCAAGTGCCGGGCTAAAATCAACATCCAGCGAGGACGGGTTGTTCAGGCCCTTAGTTCGAGACCTCCAATGCGCCTCCACGGCCCGGTCTATCCTGTGTCTCCTCCGAGGACCAGGCTGTATCTCAATCTCCTCCCTCCAGGTTCTTCCGCCTGTCCGGCGCTTCCAGAGTCTCCCTTCAGTCAGGAGCTGCCAGAGCCGCCCGTCAGTTAGGAGCTGCCAGAGTCGCCCTTCACTCCGGCGCTGCCGGAGTCGCCCTTCACTCCGGCGCTGCCGGAGTCTCCCGCCTGTCCGCGCTGCAGGAGTCTCCCATCTATTCGGGGCCCGCTGAAAGGGTCCCCAGCCGGGGGTTGGCGGCGAGGGTTTGCCGCTCCAAAGGCCCCACTGAAATGGGCCCAGACTAAGGTGGAGTGGGGTCCACATCCCGCGCCAGAGCCGCCACCGTGGACAGATGCCCACCCAGACCCTCCCCTATGGGTTTAGGTTTTGCGGAAGGAGTCCGCACCTTTGGGGAGGGTACTGTCACGTCCTGACCTTAGTTTCTTTTTTATGTCTCTATTTTAGGTTGGTCAGGGCGTTAGTTGGGGTGGGCATTCTATGTTCTGTTCTATGTTTGTATTTCTAGGTGAATGGCCTGGTATGGTTCCCAATCAGAGGCAGCTGTCTATTGTTGTCTCTGATTGAGAACCATACTTAGGCAGCCTGTTTTCGCCTTTGCGTTGTGGGTAGTCATTTCTGTCTCTGTACCAGACAGGACTGTTTTGTATGTTCCGTTTTGTTATTTTTGTTCTAGTGTTCAGTGTAATTAAAATATCATGAACACGTACCACGCTGCACCTTGGTCCTCTCCTTCTTCCACCTACGACAGCCGTTCCAATGAGTCAATAGGAACCACAGGGTATCTAACGCCTCGCTAGCATCCTTGTCCTCTCAACCATAGAAATAGAATCACAAGAATTGGCATCCCATTCTCCTATTGATTATATTTATATGCTCTCAACCAACTTTTCTTTATCTGTCCTTCAGACCCCAAACACCTGTCACTGTATTCCAGCACATGTCAATAGCCCAGCCTTGTGTAACTTCTCATCATCCATTGTCACACAATAGGAGATACACTATACAGTATGTGCTGTTGACCCTCGGGGGCCTCAGGGGCCCCCAGGTCACAGGATCAGTGATACTCTAAACAATCAGAAGGATCTTTAATTCTGGGGCTATCACTGCCATAACATGTGACAGGGGTCACTGACTTTGTCCCATTGGCAGCATCAGATAACAGTAAAAGAAAACATTGGCATAGAACTCAAATGTATTCAATACACATACTTGTTATTTCTTATTTATTTGTTATGATCGACCTTGAACATATTAATGAAGCACAAGTGCAATTTGGCTCAGAATGTCATATGTGGGGCTAGACTTTTTTTCCTGAACAAATCTCCTGACCAGGAATAACTCGGGACTAGGGCCCCTGGTCAGGTAACATGGTCAGGAAAGATTCTCGACCCCGGGCATATACAGTAGAAGTTGAAAGTTTACATACACCTTAGCCAAATACATTTAGACTCCATTTTTCACAATTCCTGACAGTTAATCCTAGTAAAAATTCCCTCTCTTAGGTCAGTTAGGATCAACACTTTATTTTAAGAATGTGAAATGTCAGAATAATAGTAGAGAGAATGATTTATTTCAGCTTTTATTTAATTCATCACATTCTCAGTGGGTCAGAAGTTTACATACACTCAATTATCATTTGGTAGCAATTCCTTAAAATTGTTTAACTTGAAGTAAAACATTTCCACAAGCTTCCCACAATATGTTGGGTGAATTTTGGCCCATTCCTCCTGACAGAGCTGTTGTAACTGAGTCAGGTTTGTAGGCCTCCTTACTCGCACACGCTTTTTCAGTTATGCCAACACATCTTCTTTGGGATTGAGGTCAGGGCATTGTGATGGCCACTCCAATACCTTGACTTTGTTGTCCTTAAGCCATTTTGCCACAACTTTGGGAATATGCTTGAGGTCATTGTCCATTTGGAAGACCCATTTGTGACCAAGCTTTAACTTCCAACATCTTGAGATGTTGCTTCAATGTATCCACATAATTTTCCTC
The DNA here is from genome assembly GCF_034236695.1 of Oncorhynchus nerka. Classification (NCBI taxonomy): domain Eukaryota; kingdom Metazoa; phylum Chordata; class Actinopteri; order Salmoniformes; family Salmonidae; genus Oncorhynchus; species Oncorhynchus nerka. The sequence continues at coordinate 11,667,427 of NC_088411.1, read as the reverse complement.
CCTCATGACGCCATCTATTTTGTGAAGTGCACCAGTCCCTCCTGCAACAAAGCACCCCCACAACATGATGTTCTTCGGCTTGCAAGCCCCCCTTTTTCCTCCAAACATAACAATGGTCATTATGGCCAAACAGTTCTATTTTTGTTTCATCAGACCAGAAGACATTTCTCCAAAAAGTATGATCTTGGTCACCATGTGCAGTTGCAAACCGTAGTCTGGCTTTTTTATGGCGGTATTGGAGCAGTGAATTATTCCTTGCTGAGCGGCCTTTCAGGTAATGATGTCATGCAAAGAGGCACTGAGTTTGATTGTAGGCCTTGAAATACATCCACAGGTACACCTCCTATTGACTCAAATGATGTCAATTAGCCTTTCAGAAGCTATGACATTATTATCTGGAATTTTCCAAGCTGTTTAAAGGCACATTCAACTTAGGGTATGTAAACTTCTGACCCACTGGAATTGTGATACAGTGAATTAGAAGTGAAATAATCTGTCTGTAAACAATTGTTGGAAAAATGACTTGTGTCATGCACAAAGTAGATGTCCTAACCGACTTGCCAAAACTATAGTTTGTTAACAAGAAATTTGTTGAGTGGTTGAAAAACAAGTTTTAATGACTCCAACCTAAGTGTATGTAAACATCCGACTTCAACTGTAAGACCTTGATGTGAAGGTGCCAGAAAAGGTCCCTTGTTGAACTGACCTCCAGTGACTGTAGGTATCCTTCCTGTGGGTCACAGAGCAGGGAGGAGATGCGGTGGTTGTTCCTCATGCAGCGCACGTTGCTGTCCCTCCACAGAGGAAAGATCTGACGAATCACTGTCATCCGCCCCAAAGCACTGTGTGCCAGCTCCATGATCTCTGTGTCGCTGATCTCCTATAACGAGCGGGGGAGAGAAGGGGAGAGGTTGAGAGAAGGGGACAGACATGTTACAGCATAAAAAAAAGTCTATAGAGGTGAAGTTGACAAAAACTGTCCTGCCTGTAACTACTATGACAAGGTTGAACAGAGTCCCTGTGTATGGTCACCACATAAAAACAGTCTCAGTTGGACTAGTGTCAGTCTTATCAGTTGTTGTCAGTCTCCTGACAAGACCGACAAGTCCTGCTGAGACTGTCCTTATACGGACACTGTACCTGAAGAGTATTTTCATTTTGATTCAGAACAGGCATGGGCACAGTGACCAAACCCATTTAAACAGCACAATGCACATGAGAATGGAAACCCACAATCAATATTCAAGCAATTTTCTGCATGTAGAAACTGCAATATCCGCTGAGGGAAAGAGTGTGTCAGAGGGAAATTGGTCATTTAAATGTTTGACGTCCAAGTGAAAGAGTCATGAAAAGGGAAAACTTAAGCGAGAGCTGTGTCCTCAGAAATCTATGGTGTACGGTGTCCATATTAGGACAGCCTCGGTCTCAGCAGGTGGCAGTGCTGCAGGAGCTGCAGCCTTAGGATGAATCTCTTAGACTAGTAGGAATAAGGATGCTTTGATTCATGGTGAAAGAGCATATTCCTTCTGCTCTTTCGTTTTCCTTGGGTCTGCTTGCTGTTGACAACACATAGCTCACTCAGCCTCCAGGCAATCTCTGAGCTCCTGCCGGGGAGACCCACCCGACCCAGGCCCCCATTATCTCACCCACCACATCCACCCCCAGGATAGGTGCTAGTCAGCCACTGCCAGTTCCCAGGCTCCCTGCTCACCCCACCACCACAGCTGTTGGCTTGTCTTCTCATATTTCTTTGTTTTTGTGGTATTTTCTGCTTGCTTGGGCTTTCTGTCTGTCTGAAGCAGCAGAGAAGCCTACGGTTCTATATCACTTCCACATCAATGAGAGAGTTGATTCTTGCATGATTTGGTAATAATAACAGGCACATCTGCTGCTGACCGTTTGGCATGATTCATTCATGCGACAATTATAATGTGATTATAGGGGAAATAAATGCTGGTCGCAGCTTTGTAAAATAACACTCAGAGCTGACACATGAGTTAAGTGCAGATTCTCTGACAAAATTAGGAAGCAAAGCAGTGTGGGTAATGTTTAACTCATCATCACATTCTTATTTTATCCACATAAAGATGCCAAAGTTTTACACACTGAATTTTTCAGGTAAATGTACATCTGGAAATCCCCACAGCAGTGTAGGCCAGGAGGAGGGTTGGGGGTTGGTTTAGCCTCCTAAAGCTCTTCTCCACGTTCTGAGCCTGGCCTCCCATGCCCCTCCGGATTTCACACTCTGATGTGTCCAACAACTGCAGGTGCTGTACAGACTGGGCCTCTATCATGCCAACCCCTGGGGAAGACCATCTGGTCATCCAACAGGTCCAAAGACTGGAGCCAAGCTACTCTAGACTCTCAAGCCCCAGACAGGAGAGTGGCCCAGGGTAGGGATGATTGACAATAGACTATGGACTTGCAATGAGTGTACGAAACATTACGGACACATGGTCTTTCCATGACATAGACTGACCAGGTGAATCCAGGTGAAATCTATGATCCCTTATTGATGTCACAAATAGTTGTTAAATCCACTTTAATCAGTGTAGATGAAGAGGAGGAGACAGATTAAATAAGGACTTTTAAGCCTTGAGACAATTGAGAAATGGATTGTGTTTTTGTGCCATTCAGAGAGTGAATGGGCAAGAAAAAATATTTAAGTGCCCTTGAATGGTGTATGGTAGTAGGTGCCAGGTGCACCACTTTGGGTTTTGCAACACTGCTGGGTTTTTCACACTCAAAAGTTTCACATGTGCATCAAGAATGTATCAAGAATGGAAGGTGTTCTTAATGTTTTGTACACTCAGCGTATAACAGACAGATATTTGGATGGAGGACACAACTGTTTACCCCTGGCAAAAGTTTAAAAAAACACTCATGTTTATTTAGACAGAGTAGTGTTGATCTTGGCCTGGGCCTTTGCAGCCCTTGTAGCAGATGAATAAGTAATGTAAAGCTACAGCATTGTTCTGGAAGATCTGTCTGATAGTACAACACCAAGGTTAGAGTGTCTCAGCTAGGACAAGCTAGCTACACAGTGTGAAAGTGCAATATGGTGGTACTGGAACCATACATTGCAGGCTCAATATTACGATGAAAAACGATTTGCTGGTTCTGACAGAAAAGCTATGAATAGTTTTTAATAAGCAGCCTCAAAAGCAACATAATTTTTTAACCTAAATTATTAACCGTGCACACACACAGTAGGGGGGAGTGGGGTAAGCTGAGCCTAAGGGGTAAGCTGAGCCTAAGAGGTAACCTGAGACACCTTTTTTTCTAGGAAACTATACACAAAATTAATAATTAGACCATATATTTCAGAAGAGGTCATCTTTTCATGGAGGAAGAAACAACATGGACAAAGTGCTAAGCAGGTTATGTCCAAAAATGGGATTTTCACAAAGTAAAATGAAGTTAGAGGTTAGGGGTTTCATGATGCTTGTGTCTAAACCAAAGAAGATCAATTTTAGACTGTTTATACATCAATTGGGGTCTCTATACGCTTTAATATGAGGTCCTAAACCTAGCATGAAAGGCCATCATTGTAGCTGTGGGGGCTAATAGTCTAAATGTTTGCACTATGGTAAGTTGAGCTGATGGTTGAGTCAGTGGCAAGTTGAGCAAATTGAAGTGCTTTGTTCCCAGGCATAATGCAAGGCATTATTGCTGAGATATGAAGTAACAACAGGGCCATGTCTATGTAAAAAGTGTTACAAAAAAGCACAAAGTGTTTGTTAGGTCTTCAACCTGTTAAAATGTGCTTAAAATTATTAAAAGAAAAGACAAAGATAAAAAAAGATTGTGATTTTGTTGAGTTGTGGTTTTAGAAACCTAGTGGTAATATCTCATACAGTTTAGATGAACTCTGATTATTTCCAGGATATACAACATCCTGAAATATATGTAGATATCTTTGTAAGATAGAATACTATATTTTCCTTGATGGAGTGATGCTGAATGTAAAGAATTGCTTCCCTGCGTGATTCTACACAACTCTGGAACATCTGAGTCACGCAAACTTCTGATCTCTCTTTAAAGAAAATCCACATCCTAACGCTTTTCTCAGAAACATATTATTTAGAATAGTTTTTACTTATTCATTTTGACTGATATCAAATGTAATTGAACAACAACAAAGAAAATCTAAGCCTAATTAAACATATTTCTATATTATATCTAAATATTATGTCTGATGATGTTCAAAGCAAATGATCCAGTGTATGGAACGCTATTGGAAGGATGTGACACCATTCTTCCATGACAAATTCCATCATTTGGTGTTTTATTGATGTTGGTGGAAAATGCTGTCTCAGGCACGGCTACAGAATCTCCCATTAGTGTTGAATTGGGTTTAGATCTGGTGACTGAGATGGCTATGGTATATGGTTTACATCGTATTCATGCTCATCAAACCATTCAGTGACCACTCGTGCCCTGTGGATGGGGACATAGTAATCATATGGGGGCATAGACATGGTAGGCAAAATAATGTCCTGTCCAGCATTTTTATACATCACCTTAAGCATGATAGGATGTTAATTGCTTAATTTACTCAGGAATAGTGTTGTTACATGACCGTATTACCACCACACCAGAGGTTGCGAGTCATGAAGGCAGTGAAATTATACGTGACCGTTTACGGTAATTATGCTTCTCCAATTTATGATGCTGCTGATGGTCATTAGCAGCCTACCAAACGTTCTAACTGCCTGGTACTCAGCACTATATTGTCCCTGTAATCAATATGACATCATTGCAAATGTGATCGAAAATCTAATCAAACACTTCATGAGAGCCCATGAGCTCATGTTGCGCAACATTTCTATAGGCTATGCAATTGCGTCAGAAAAAAGAGTGATGGCCTCTATTAAAAAGAGGAGGATCCCATTCGCTTTCTATAGTCTAGGCCAACTGTATTTATTTAACAACTTTCCTAATATTAAGCACATTGTTTCTCTTTACAACAGTGTCACGCCTGCTCCCTCTCTCCCTCACTGGCGCTCGAGGGCGCCAGGCTGCCCTGCGCTGTGCACTCCTACCACCATCATTACGCACATCTTCTTCCCTAGTCATTCACATCAGAGATTCATTGGACTCACCTGGACTCAATCACCTGTGTTACTACCTCCCCTATATCTGTCTGTTCCCCAGCTCTGTTCCCCGCTTCAGAATTGACTAATGTATGTTGTTGGGTTACCCGGTTCTGGCCCCATTCCTGTCCTGGGTAAAATTAAATGTTCAGTCACTGTACCTGCTTCTCTACTCCAGCGTCAGTTCTTCCAGAAAGCTGAAGCCACCCAACGAAGCATCGGGGAGCGCTGGCTTTTCGGTTGGTGTTAATTATCGGTCAATTACCGTGACACCTGCAGTTCTTTGCTTGACAATCACTGGCTGACGAATTTTCATAACCGCCACAGCCTTACTCAGAAACCACACCTGTGTGGAAGCACCTGCTTTCAATATACTTTGTATCACTCAATCGCTGAAGTGTTTCCATGATTTTGTCAGTTACCTGTACATTCATGTCCACTGCTAACTTTATGCCTAACCTTATATACTGCATTTTTACTATGTACAGCCAATTTTGACTTTGCAGCAGGCCCAACTAGTGGAAATCTCGCAGCTGTGCCTCCAGAACAAGACTCATCCCAATAAATGTCAACTTGCTCTGTGCAGCTACGAGGGAAGAGTGGGGGAAATTGTTTGAAAGTTGAGCACTCACTATCGCTGTTTAAAATGGTCTGTTCCCGAGTGTGTACATTTAAGTCAAAATATCTTTCATGATAAAAAGTAGCTTAGTATTGAGAAGACATGATAAAAACATAGCTTGACCAGTCTTGATTAATCGGCTCTGGAAGGTCATGGATCATTACACATGTTACATTCTTGTTAAGTTTTAATATCCCCTTTCACCTTGTCTATCCTCAAACCTTGCCCCAGTTCAGCTCAGCAGGCAATATACTCCAAACATTTATTTAGTAGGCCTATAACAAACAGTTAAGAACATAACTACTGTTCCCTGAAAGAGGGAACGAGGTATAACATTCGATGGGGAGTCAGCAACCAATCACATTCTCCTGAAGAAAACTGAAATCATGGCCACGGGCAAATGGTTGTCAAACCTGCCCTCGGAAGCCCCGCCTTCCTGGCTCTGATACCAGGGATCGCATGAGTTTCCTCAATTTAGCACAGGTCTTCAGCGAGCCCAAATTCCCCTCCTTCAGGGAACAGTAGTTATATTCATAACTGTACGTTCCCCTTTAGTCGGTCACTCTGTATAACATATTATGGGGGCATACAATCACGCCCCAAGCCATCTCAGAGGGTACCTAACTAGGAAGCTCACGGTAGCCCAAGCACACACAGGTTCCACCAGCTCCAAAAAGGGGTTGGTGGGAACTGGAACATGCTGTCATACACATCGATCCAGAGCATCACAAACATGCTCAATGGATGACATGTCTTATGAGTATGCAGGCCATGGAAGAACTGGGACATTTTCAGCGTCCAGGAATTGTGTACAGATCCTTGCAACATGGAGCTGTGCATTATCATGCTGAAACATGAGGTGATGGCAGCGGATGAATGGCACGACAATGGGCAGGATCTCGTCACGGTATCTCTGTGCATTCAAATTTCCATCGATAAAATGCAATTGTGTTCATTGTCCATAGCTTATGCCTGCCCATACCATAACCCCACCGCCACCATGAGGCACTCTGGTCACAACGCTGACATCAGCAAACCACTCACCCACACCGGCCATCTGCCCAGTACGTCGAGCACGCAGATGAGCTTCCCTGAGACGGTTTCTTACAGTTTGTGCAGTAATTGTTCGGTTATGAAAACACACAGTTTCATCAGCTGTCCGGGTGGCTGTTCTCAGACTATCCCACAGGGGAAGAAGCCGGATGTGGAGGTCCTGGGCTGGCATGGTTACATATGGTCTGCGGTTGTGAAGCCGGTTGGACGTACTGCCAAATTCTCTAAAACAATATTGGAGGTGGTTTATGGTAGAGAAATGAACATCCAAATATCTGGCAACAGCTTTGGTGGACATTCCTGCAGTCAGCATGCCAATTGCATGCTCCCTCAAAACTTGAGACATCTGTGGCGTTGTGTGACAAAACTGCACATTTTAGAGTGACCTTTTATTGTCCCCAGCACAAGATGCACCTGTGTAATGATCATGCTGTTTAATCTGCTTCTTGATATGCCACACCTGTCAGGTGGATGGATTATCTTGGCAAAGGAGAAATGTTCACTAAACAAATTTGTGCACAAAATTTGAGAGAAATTGGCTTTTTGTCCATAGGGAACATTTCAGCCAACACTTTACATGTTGCATTTATATTCAGTGTAATACACCACACTGACTCCTTAGATGCAAATCGGTATTGGACTGAAAGAGAGAGGCATAAGTCGTCGGACACCCCAGAGAGAGCAAAGAAACAGGACATAAAAAAGCGAAGGCGGTGTCGCCAGAGACAAGTTAGTTTATAAATGTAAAACAATCCATACATTCTAAATACAGTATTGAGTTTTGAAATGTTTAGACTTGTTCCACAGATTTTAGTGTTTTCTTTTTCAGCTTTTCGATTCCAGTGTTCAAGAAAGTTAGATTTTTGGGCAAAATAAGTGATTGTCTTCTGTAATTTCACAGGACAGTCAGCATTTTTAATCATCTCCCCTCCTGGCGTTCCCCTTAGTTTGAGGACTTGATCGCAGAAGCATTCCGGAGAAGAAGGGCCAAGCGGGCTTATGGGAATTAAAAGTGGCATCAGAATGAAAACCGGAGCAACAATCCAAGTTTACCGCCGCCCTTCCCAAAACATCTGATGTGGAATAGACCACAGACAATTACTTGCACCTTAGAGTCTATTTTCACTGACTCTTCACACCTGCTTCTCAAGACACTTTTTGAGAAGCAAACACTTACCTACAGTGCCTTGCAAAAGTATTCATACCCCTTGGAGTTGTTCCTATTTTGTTGCATTACAACCTGTAATTTAAATAGATTTCATGTGATGGACATACACAAAATAGTCCAAATTGTTGAAGTGAAAAAAATAATAATAACATTGGTGCGTGCATATGTATACACCCACTTTACTATGAAGCTCCTAAATAAAATCTGGTGCAACCAATTACCTTCAGAGGTCACATAATTAGTTAAATAAAGTCTACCTGTGTGAAATCTAAGTGTCACATGATCTGTCACATGATCTCAGTATATATACACTTGTTCTGTAAGGCCCCAGAGTCTGCAATACCACTAAGCAAGGGGCACTCCCAAGAAAGCGGCACCGTGGAGACCAAGGAGCTCTCAAAACAGGTCAGGGACAAAGTTGTGGAGAAGTACAGATTAGGGTTGGGTTATTAAAAAATATCCGAAACTTTTAATATCCCATGAATCACCATTAAAATAATTATCAAAAAATGGAAAGAATATGGCACCACAACAAACCTGCTAAGAGAGGGCCACTGACAAAAACTCATGAACCAGTAAAGGAGGGCATTCATCAGAGAGGCAACAAAGAGACCAAAGATAACCCTGAAGGAGCTGCAAAGCTCCACAGTGGACATTGGAGCATCTGTCCATAGGACCACTTTAAGCCGTACACTCCACAGAGCTGGGCTTTTACGGAAGAGTGTCCAGAAAAAAACATTGCTTAAATAAAGAAGAAAATAAGCAAATACGTTTGGTGTTCGCCAAAAGGCATGTGGGGAGACTCCCCAAACATATGGAAGAAGGTACTCTGGTCAGATGAGACTAAAATTTAGCTTTTTGGCCATCAAGAAAAACGGCATGCCTGGCGTAAAATCAACACCTTTCATCACCCCGAGAATACCATCCCCACAGTGAAGCATGGTGGTGGCAGCATCCCGCTGTGGGGATGTTTTTCATCTGCAGGGACTGGGAAACTGGTCTGAATTGAAGGAATGATGGATGACGCGCTAAATACAGGGAAATTCTTGAGGGAAACCTGTTTCAGTCTTCCAAAGAGACTGGGATAGAGGTTCACCTTCCAGTAGGAAAATGACCCTAAGCATACTGCTAAAGCAACACTTGAGTGGGGAAACATTTACATTTCTTGGAATGGCCTAGTCAAAGCCTAGACCTTAAACCAATTGATAATATGTGGTATGACTTAAAGATTGCTGTACATCAGCAGGAACCCATCTAACTTGAAGGAGCTGGAGACATTTTGCCTTGAAGAATGTGAAAAAATCCCATTGGCTAGACGTGCCAAGCTTATAGAGACATACGCCAAGAGACTTGCAGCTGTAATAACTGCAAAAGGTGGCTCTACAAAGTATTGACTTTGGGGGGGTAAATAGTTATCCATGCTCAAGTTCTGTTTTTTTGTCTAATTTCCTTTTTGTCTCACAATAAAAAAATGCTTTGCCACTTCAAAGTGGTAGGTATGTTGTGTAAATCAAATATACAAATCCCCCAAAAATCAATTTTAATTACAGGTTGCAACAAAATAGGAAACATGCCAAGGTGGGTAAATACTTTCGCAAGCCACTGAAAATACAGAACACCCACGCTTACCTAGAGTTGAAGTCGGAAGTATACATACATTTAGGTTGGAGTCATTAAAACTCATTTTCAACCACTTCACAAATGTATTGTTGACAAACTATAGTTTTGGCAAGTTAGTTTGTGCACGACACAAGCAATTTTTCCAACAATTGTTTACAGACAGATTATTTCACTTATAATTCACTCTATCACAATTCCAGTGGGTCAGAGTTTTACATACACTAAGTTGACTGTGCCTTTAAACAGCTTGGAAAATTCCAGAAAATTATGTCATGGCTTTAGAAGCTTCTGATAGGCTAATTGACATCATTTGAGTCAATTGCAGGTGTACCTGTGGATATATTTCAAGGCTGACCTTCAAACTCAGTGCCTCTTTACTTGACATCATGGGAAAATCTAAAGAAATAAGCCAAGACAAAAAAATAAATAATTGTAGACCTCCACAAGTCTGGTTAATCATTGGGAGCAATTTCCAAATGCCTGAAGGTACCACGTTCATCGTGTACAAACAATAGTATGCAAGCATAAACACCATGGGACCACGCAGGCGTCATACCGCTCAGGAAGGAGATGCTTTCTGTCTCCTAAAGATGAACATACTTTGGTGCGAAAAGTGCAAATCAATCCCAGAACAACAGCAAATTACCTTGTGAAGATGCTGGAAGAAACAGGTACAAAAGTATCTACAGTGTATATCCACAGTAAAACAGGACTATATCGATATAACCTGAAAGGCTGCTCAGCAAGGAAGTATTCACTGCTCCAAAATCGCCATAAAAATCCAGACTACGGTTTGCAACTGCACATGGGGACAAAGATCACACTTTTTGTAGAAATGTCCTCTGGTCTGATGAAACAAAAATAGAACTGTTTGGCCATAATGACCATCGTAATGTTTGGTGGAAAAAGAGGGAGACTTGCAAGCCGAAGAATACCATCCCAACCGTGAAGCATGGGGGTGGCAGCATCATGTTATGGGGGTGCTTTGCTGCAGGAGGGACTGGTGCACTCCACAAAATAGATGGCATCATGAAGAGGGAAATTATGTGGATATATTGAAGCAACATCTCAAGACATCAGTTAAAGCTTGGTCGCAAATGGGTCTTCCAAATGGACAATGACCCCAACATACTTCCAAAATTGTTCTTAAGGACAACAAAGCCAAGGTATCGGAGTGCCCAACACAAACCCCGGACCTCAATCCCAAAGAAAATTTGTTGGCAGAACTGAAAAAGCGTGTGCGAGCAAGGAGGCCTACAAACCTGACTCAGTTACACCAGCTCTGTCAGGAGGAATGGGCCAAAATTCACCCAACTTATTGTGGGAAGCTTGTGGAAGGCTTCCCAAAATGTCCTAATTGACTGTATGTAAACTGCTGACCCTCTGGGAATGTGATGAAATAAATAAAAGCTGAAATAAATAATTCTCTCTTAAATTAATCTGACATAAAGTGGTGATTCTAACTGTCCTAAAACAGGGAATTTGTACTAGGATTAAATGTCAGGAATTGTGAAAACTGAGTTTAAATGTATTTGGCTAAGGTGCATGTAAACTTCCGACTTCAACTGTATATACAGAACATTACCCTCTTCTTTTTTCTTTTTGACTCCTTATTACTTATGGTTTAGAAAATGGTATTGATATTGTGTTATTGTTTTTATAAATGTTTATGGCATTGTTGAGGAGAGCTTGCAATTGTAAAACATTGTTGTGTCCCTAACTTTGTTTTTTGGAAAGGGGTTTGGAATATATTTTTTAACTTATGACTTATGTTGTACACAGCTGTCTAAGGCACAGCATGTCGGTGCAAGGGGCGTCCCGGCATTACAGTGCAATTGTATATATTTTTACAATTGAATCTAACTTATTTCATAACTTTAAAAAAAATTGTACTTATGTCTTGGCTCATCTTGAATACTTGTTTTTAATCATGTTTTATTTAATTAGATATGTTATGTTTTACCATTTGACTTTTGAACACTTTTTTTGGGGGGGGCTGTAACAATGGTGAGGTGTGAGCATAAGGATAACGAAATGGCATGTCTCAGGCTGAACACATTGGCAGTCGTTGATCTCTAGTTTCCACCTTAGTGTTGTTAACACCCCATGGTTCCCGTTATCCGACAGTCGGTGGAGAAATCAGCTTTTGAGTGTTCAGAGACAAAACACCTAAGTTCTTCCGACTGGCATGGAAGTCACGTCTTCAGAGGTGTAAGGATAATTAGGAGTCTGAAACTAGAGTATTTTGGTTCAGTGTATTAGTAAGGGCAGACTGAGGAAGTTGTTATATATTTTGTCTTTTTATCTATTATTTAGAGACCCATTTGAGTTAGTGATCATTTTTAGAGTGGCTCTTTATTTTCTCTCAGCATGCATTATGTCACCATTTTGAATGTCTAAAGATACGGATACGTTCTTCTGAAATATGAACGCAGAAATACTAGATTAGATTTGCATTGTTCTGATCTTGGTCTTGACTCGGTCTCGGGCCCCCTCGCCCCCCTCCCGGTCTCAGTCTTTCAGCCAATACTGAAAAACAAGTGTGGCATCCTAGTGGTCCAGAGACCCAGACTATGTCTATGGCAAAGATCTCTGAGTCATAAAAATGGCATCCTATTCCCATTGGGCTCTGGTAAAAAGTAGTATACTATATCGGGAAAATACTGCTATTTGGGACGCACACCTAGACTCTGTGTGGTGGCATACTTAAATAAGTGTATTGCGGTACCAGAACTGTTAAAACAGATCTTTCTGGAATTTAAATTCTTAATTTGCAACTGGCAGAGTGGCAACACCGGCAAATTAAGCAAGGGATGACAGTTTAGAATTTATAATTCATAAAATGAGAATTGTTTTTCCAGAACTGCAAATGCTTAAAGTGGATGTGGGAGAATCAGGCATATTGAAATGTAAACAGACAAGAGGAAACGCTCAGGCATCCTTAATTAACCACTTGGCAATGCTTGTAATGCGCTGTATCAAACAATGAACACTCCTTTTGTTAGAGCTCAGTGTGCATTGACTGAACATTGTAAGACACGCACATTGCAAGGTGCTACTGAACTTCAGTCACTGTGGGTGACTCCTGAGCTAAAAGATGTCGAAAGGATGTTCCCTTAATCATCAACTCACTGTTTTTTATTGTTGTGGGTATATAGAGGGAGGGCAAAGATAGTAGTTAGGAGGAGAAAGAGAAAGAGAGAGGGGGAAAGAAGCAAAGAGGGGACCAGACAGCGATAGAGAGAGATGTAAAAACAGCATTAACATAAATACTCTTGTCTTTGCCTACCTCATTGACAAACACCCAGTGACTGTCCTTGGAAGCCAGGTTGGTTTCAACAGCCTGCAAAGAAAGAGAGAGAGGAAGAGAGAAAGAAAGAGGTTACCATACTGCAAGTGAACAGCTAAGGCCGTGGAGGGAACAGGCAGATTGAGGGCAGAAGACTTGGATGTTTTGCCATTGTTTCGATCCAACAGAACCCATGTAAAATCCTCTACAGTCTTGTCATTATCCAATTATACAAGGGACAAACATAACACCCATGTGGCTTGGCAAACCATGGTGGACAGACAGCATTGGGTCCATGCAAGGCTCACAGCTAAAGACCCTCCAAAAATCCATCCACTGGACTGGAGCTTAAATCTGTCAAGAACTGGGCTCAGAATGTTCACAGAGAATGACTTGACTGTGGAAATAGTGTTGTTAAAATGTCCTTTGTTGTTCTCCCGTTTGTTGTTCTCCTGGTGGTACTGCCTTTTCCCACAGTCCATTGTGTTGGCAGGCCGTTCCAGCAGAGAAGTGTACTTTCCAAACCACAAGCCTTTTGTACACCTTAGAGCTGCAGCTTAGGCAGTGCCAAAATGTTTTAGCACCTAACATCCTAGCCTTTTGAAATACTATAATTGCTCTGTGTAAGCCTACATTTGACATCACATTGCTTGCTTGGTCCTATGTGTCATGGCTGCCTGTTTGGGTCAGGTTACCGTGGACCACAATCCGACAGAGACATCTCTCACACCCACCAGCGGGGGATCGAGAGGTATGGAGGTGGGGGAGTTTATGACACCTCCAGCCCATTGTAAATCTTAAAGCAGCAGATCAAATCCCTTTGTCCTCTCAGTGTGGAAGAATGGAATGTATGATGAGGCTATGGAGAACCTACCTCAGAACAATAAATGGCAAATGGTTGGACTTTAAATGGAATTTGGGACAATATGCTTCATCAGCCAAAATGGTGGTAATGACGATATATGGAATATGAAAATGAATGTTGTTTTTGTTATGTGATTAAAAGTTAAATGACGACGCTATAACGAAAACATTGTAACTTGAAGAATTTTCCTAATATGTACCTGATGTTTGCATACTGTAAGTTGTGTGGAAAATTTCCAGATCAAAGAGAATGTTTTTGTAAAGATGAAATGTAAAGTTAGTTGTCTAAATTGGATCAGAGTCAAATCCAGACCAAGCCTCGTAACTAGTTATGCCCAGAGAACTTGCCATAAAGACGGAAATGCCCCTTTCTGACCCAAGGGTATAAAACATGTGAGTTAAGAATTTACATTCAGACGAGGTGAACACGTGCTGCAGCCAAAGTCCTAGTTAGTCGCAACCCAAAACGCAACACAAGGTTGAAGAAGATAAAGGAACCGTTTAACAATCTAAGAGGGTGAATTCAAGCAGGACCACCGGTTACCACTCTCCAAGGAATTGTGTGTCTACACTGCTTTCATTCCAAGGAATCGTGTGTCTACACTGCTTTCATTCCAAGGAATCGTGTGTCTACACTGCTTTCATTCCAAGGAATCGTGTGTCTACACTGCTTTCATTCCTGAGTACGGTCAGCTACACGGCTGACCGTACTCAGAAGAACCCCTTTCAGAACAAGGGTGAGGAAACGGACCACTAACAGAAAGGACACTGACATCGTGTGGACAATCAGAGAGTTACACCCGGTAACCAAAGAAGTCCGTCATCAGAGGAGAAGGCGAACCCGGTCCACGAAGAGACACCCCATCGGAGACCTTTGACAAATAATTACATTATATTCTGACCCATAAGAGCCGCAGTTCAGGGCAAGGTGTTACGGAAAAACTAAGCATAGTTTACAGATGTCCTTTTCTCTTGTGCACTCTCTCTTTGTCTCTCTTTTTAAATCCCCATTTTGTGTAACACGTGTCATATTGTTTTGGCCCACTAGGGACCTGTTTCATTGTACTAAGTTCTAATCAATAGCCTAGACTGTGTGTTTGTGTACGTGTACCTTATAATATCATTTTAGCTTGTTAGTAAATAAATAATCAACTAAATTGGTGTGATACGGATTCATTTAGTGGGACTCGGGTTTGTGCAGATTCCCGGATTATGCGATGTTAAGGATGAGACTGTAGAGGAAATGAATGAATTAGCGACTGTTGTAAATCAATATCCTCATATTCTTTGAGTTAATTTGGGAAATGGAAACTCAATAAAAACAAACTTCTCATGGTGCCCCAGGTTACTGAGTTAATGAATACCTGATTCATTGAATCACGTAATTATAAACAGTTAATCATACGATGAACAGCACTCGTCACATTAATCAATACAACGTCACGACATACACCCTGTGTGGTAGTCACAACAGAGACTTTCTTGTAGTGCAATAAAAATTGTTGTTTAAAATGCCATTTGCAGAAAGAAAGGCCTGCACATGGTTTAACCCTTACCCTCCCATACTGTATTCATGCTCACCTATAAAACGTTCTGTTTGTACAGTGTCTATATTAGAAAAGCTTAGCATATTGCGTTATAGAGAACAAAGAAGACGCAGCATCTGCCAGCTGAGGGGCCCTATACAAAAGCTATGGATCACTCTGCGTGATCCTCCTGTCCTCAGGTTGGTTAGGCCTGCCAGATGTTCTCAAATGGCTCCTCGTTTGCCTCCCTTACCATAAGATGGCTGTTACATATGTAAACACTTCCGTGGGTTCATGTTGACCATAAATACGCAGTGTTCTCTCATAGAATGTCACGGTGTATGCTACACTGCATGAATAACTCTGTTGACTGCTCTAATATGGCTAGTTTGTTGCAATCACATGGAGGTGGGATATGGCTAGTCGTCAATTAGTTAACATGGGTTTGTATGCAATTGTTAATATATCATTGGTTGTACTGTCAAATGAGGCAACTTTGAGTCATATCCTTTGTATTAAACCACAACATTGAACCAGACAGAGCTCAGTGGTTCCAGACCTCATACAGCGGACCTCATTAAGATACCCAAGTCCTCGCTAATCGAATCTCCATCATCGTTCGACCTCTGTTTATCTTATATGCATAGTCACTTTAACTGTACATTCATGTACATACTACCTAAATTGGCCCGACCAACCAGTGCTCCTGCACATTGGCTAACCGGGCTATCTGCATTGTGTTCCACCACCCACCACCCCCTCTTTTACGCTGCTGCTACTCTCTGGTTATCTTATATGCATAGTCACTTTAACGATACCTACATGTACATACTACCTCAATAAGCCTGACTAACAGGTGTCTGTATACAGCCTTGCTACTCTTTTTTCAAATGTCTTTTTACTGTTGTTTTATTTCTTTACTTACCTACACACACACACACACACACACACACCTTTTTTCCCCCACACCATTGGTTAGAGCCTGTAAGTAAGCATTTCACTGTAAGGTCTACACCTGTTGTATTCGGCGCACGTGACAAATAAACTTTGATTTGATTTGATTTAAGCATTTGATGACCTGCTCAGGTACCTGTCTAAACCCAATAACCAGAAGGTACAACACCTCATAAAGAGGCATTCGAGTCAAAACCTTCCCCTCTCTGTCCAATCCAGGCCTGTGTCCCAAATGACACCCTCTCAACTACATAGTGCAGTATGTAGGGAAAAGGGTGCCATTTGGAATGCATCCCTGAAATCTCCAGCATGGGGTTCTTGATCGTGGCACTGGGCAAAGTGGGTGTTGGCATGGCTGGTCACCACTTGGGCAGCAGCTGATGGGTGATGATGTTGAGTGTGGCCTCCAGGGAGGTTGGCAGAGTGGATTAGACCTGATAGATCTGACCGCCTATAATGAGGCAGGGACTAAGGGAGACCACTGAGGGGGTACCTGGGTGGAGGCACTGGGGAGAAACTGCTATTAACACAGTGAGAAGGGTCTGATCTAGAATTCCATAGAGATTATGTGTGTTATTCTATGGGTCAGGCCAGGCTACTCTGTTCAGTTCAACCAGTCATTTCTCTACACAAATGAAACATGCATAGATAGACTATTTAAAGCAATACTGTGCACTTAACTTGGCTGATATCTGTAACGTGAGGAAATGACACAATCAATGTTATCAATTCGGTAATAAAACAAAGAAACATGTTGAACACATTCTAAAATCCACTTTTCGTTCACATCCTATCTTTTTTCAAGCTAAAGAAATCAATACATGCAAGGTTTTCTGGCCTCAAACTAAAACACAAAAGTCTACCTAAGTGAGAATATATATACAGTGGGGGAAAAAAGTATTTAGTCAGCCACCAATTGTGCAAGTTCTCCCACTTAAAAAGATGAGAGAGGCCTGTAATTGTCATCATAGGTACACTTCAACTATGACAGACAAAATGAGAAAAAAAATCCAGAAAATCACATTGTAGGATTTTTTATGAATTTATTTGCAAATTATGGAGGAAAATAAGTATTTGGTCACCTACAAACAAGCAAGATTTCTGGCTCTCACAGACCTGTAACTTCTTCTTTAAGAGGCCCCTCTGTCCTCCACTCGTTACCTGTATTAATGGAACCTGTTTGAACTTGTTATCAGTATAAAAGATACCTGTCCACAACCTCAAACAGTCACACTCCAAACTCCACTATGGCCAAGACCAAAGAGCTGTCAAAGGACACCAGAAACAAAATTGTAGACCTGCACCAGGCTGGGAAGACTGAATCTGCAATAGGTAGGCAGCTTGGTTTGAAGAAATCAACTGTGGGAACAATTATTAGGAAATGGAAGACATACAAGACCACTGATAATCTCCCTCGATCTGGGGCTCCACGCAAGATCTCACCCCGTGGGGTCAAAATGATCACAAGAACGGTGAGCAAAAATCCCAGAACCACACGGGGGGACCTAGGCAATGACCTGCAGAGAGCTGGGACCAAAGTAACAAAGCCTACCATCAGTAACACACTACGCCGCCAGGGACTCAAATCCTGCAGTGCCAGACGTGTCCCCCTGCTTAAGCCAGTACATGTCCAGGCCCGTCTGAAGTTTGCTAGAGAGCATTTGGATGATCCAGAAGAAGATTGCGAGAATGTCATATGGTCACATGAAACCAAAATATAACTTTTTGGTAAAAACTCAACTCGTCGTGTTTGGAGGACAAAGAATGCTGAGTTGCATCCAAAGAACACCATACCTACTGTGAAGCATGGGGGTGGAAACATCATGCTTTGGGACTGTTTTTCTGCAAAGGGACCAGGACGACTGATCCGTGTAAAGGAAAGAATGAATGGGGCCATGTATCGTGAGATTTTGAGTGAAAACCTCCTTCCATCAGCAAGGGCATTGAAGATGAATAGTGGCTGGGTCTTTCAGCATGACAATGATCCCAAACACTCCGCCCGGGCAACGAAGGAGTGGCTTCGTAAGAAGCATTTCAAGGTCCTGGAGTGGCCTAGCCAGTCTCCAGATCTCAACCCCATAGAAAATCTTTGGAGGGATTTGAAAGTCCATGTTGCCCAGCAACTGCCCCAAAACATCACTGCTCTAGAGGAGATCTGCATGGAGGAAGGGGCAAAATACCAGCAACAGTGTGTGAAAACCTTGTGAAGACTTACAGAAAACATTTGACCTCTGTCATTGCCAACAATGGGTATATAACAAAGTATTGAGATAAACTTTTGTTATTGACCAAGTACTTATTTTCCACCATCATTTGCAAATTAATTAATTAAAAATCCTACAATGTGATTTTCTGGATTTTTTTTTCTCATTTTGTCTGTCATAGTTGAAGTGTACCTATGATGAAAATTACAGGCCTCTCTCATCTTTTAAGTGGGAGAACTTGCACAATTGGTGGCTGACTAAATACTTTTTTGCCCGACTGTATTTGTAATAAAGGTATCATTACTAGGTCAGTGGGACTATCAAGACATCATGCAAATGTTCCTTATGCAAACAGTGTGTGCGTGGGTGGTGGAATTTGAAAGCTGGGGGGGAATCCTATCAGGGAATCTGGATCTCTAGAAATCTGTGAAAGTATGTTTGAACTCTGCTTCCAATCAATGTGTCTTAGCATCCGCCTCAGCAGGAATATAGAACAGCCTTCCTCCATTTCACAAAGAGACACATCCTGATTTATATATAAATTACAAAAAGTAATTAAGACACTGCTTTGAGGGAGATGTATTTCAGGGAGAATCTGGTTGCTTAACATATAGGCTACATGTGAAGAATTCACACCAATTTACTGAACAAAACTAGCATTCTTTGATGTTTCAGATGTCGGATCTTAATTTGATCCCTTTTTGTTGCAGGAGGAAAATAATTCAGGAGCAGGAGGATTTAAAAATCGGAATAAATATTTAGAATCGCCACCAGGGGGCAGCTGGAAACACTGTTTGTATACAATGCACACCGTACCTACATGGTACCTAATGTAGGCTACGTGCAGGCTACAGCGCGTCTCGAGTGAATTCTTATGTGGATTATATTAAATTGACGTACAGTACTGTGAAAAAGTTTTAGGCAGGTGTGAAAAAATGCTGCAAAGTAAGAACGTTTTCAAAAATAGACATGTTAATAGATTATATCTATCAATTAACTAAATGCAGTGAGTGAACAGAAGAAAAATCTAAATCAAATCCATATTTGGTGTGACCACCCTTTGCCTTCAAAACACCATCAATTATTGTAGGTACACATGCACAAAGTTAGGGATTTTGTAGGCATATAGTCAGGTGTATGATTAAACAATTATATCAAACAGGTGCTAATGATCATCAATTCAATATGTAGGTTGAAACACAATCATTAACTGAAACAGAAACAGTTGTGAAGGAGGAATATAACTGGGTGAGGAACAGCCAAACTCAGCTAACAAGGTGAGGTTACTGAAGATAGTTTACTGTCAAAGGTCATACACCATGGCAAGACTGAGCACAGCAACAAGGTAGTTATACTGCATCAGCAAGGCAGGCAGACATTTCAAGGCAGACAGGGGTTTCCAGATGTGCTGTCCAAGCTCTTTTGAAGAAGCACAAAGAAACGGGCGACGTTGAGGACGGTAGACACAGTGGTCGGGCCAAGGAAACTTACTGCAGCAGATGAAAGAGACAACATGCTTACTTCCCTTCGCAATCAGGAGATGTCCAGCAGTTCCATCAGCTCAGAATTGGCAGAAAACAATGGGACCCTGGTACACCCATCTACTGCCCGGAGAAGTCTCGTCAGAAGTGACCTTCATGGATGACTTGCGGCCAAAAAGCCATACCTCCGACGTGGAAACAAGGCCAAGTGGCTCAAATATGCACGAAAACACAAGAACTGGGGTGCAGAAAAATGGCAGCAGGTGCTCTGGACTGTTGAGTCAAAATTTGAAATATTTAGCTGTAGCTGAAAGCAGTTAGTTTGGAGAGTGGTACACAAATGAGTGTCTGCAGGCAACAGTGAAGCATGGTGGAGGTTCAACAGTGAAGCATGGTGGAGGTTCAACAGTGAAGCATGGTGGAGGTTCTTTGCAAGTTTGGGGCTGCATTTCTGCAAATGGAGTTGGGGATTTGGTCAGAATGAATGGTCTCCTCAATGCTGAGAAGTACAGGCAGATACTTATCCATCATGCAATACCATCAGGGAGGCATCTGATTTGCCCCAAATGTATTCTGCAGCATGACAACGATCCCAAACATACAGAGAACGTCATTAAGAACTATCTTCAGCGTAAAGAAGAAGGAGTCCTGGATGTGATGGTATGGCCCCCACAGAGCCCTGATCTCAACATCATCGAGTCTGTCTGGGATTACATGAAGAGAGAGAAGCATCTGAGGCGGCCTAAATCCACAGAATAACTGTGGTTAGTTCTCCAAGATGTTTGGGCCAACCTACCTGCCAAGTTCCCTCAAAATCTGTATGCAAGTGTACCTAGCAGAATTGATGGTGTTTTGAAGGCAAAGAGTGGTCTCACCAAATATGGATTTGATGTAGATTTTTCTTCTGTTCACTCACTGTGCATTTTGTTAATTGATAAATATAAACTATTAACATGTCTATCTTTGAAATCATTTTTACTTTACAGCAGTTTTTCACACCTGCCTAAAACTTTTGCACAGTACTGTATTTGTAGGGGTTGAAATAATTATTTTGGTTGCCTCAATGCCGTGTGTTCTTGCGGTTAAGGCCACTGAACCCAAAACACATATGCCAGAGTCAGCCCACTGCCCTTTGACCCATGGATGAACATCTCATTTCTACATATTAATTCTCTGTGGTTACAGGGTTCAAACAGGAACAACTCAAAGGTTAACAGTTTAGGCATTCATTCTGAGTGGTTAAGGCTATGGATTGGGGAAGGCTTAAAGCAAAATGATTAAAACAATGCGCCTATGTATCATCAGTATTCATGGTATTCTTAGTGCTTGCAAGAGCATTGTGATCTGCCGTAAACGCAGTGGTCTAAGCAGCGCGCTCCGGCTCCAAGCCTCATGAGTGCTGGGCGATCTAGTGACCAGCCTGAGGCGCAAGTTAATTGCATTAATTTAAATGTTTTCAATCAGTAAAAATGAATAGTCTGATAATGTACACATCAAAGAAAAGTGTCTCAGCTCAACAAAATCGTCTTTGGGTAGCCTGAAATGAATAAACACCTTGACAGCTTTACGAAATGAAAAAATAAAGCCACACAATACAAGCTTTCAGTCCACACTAAAGACGATAACGACACTGACTAAAAATATAAACGCACCATGCAAAAATTCAAAAATATTTCTGAGGTACATTACATATAAGGAAATCAGTCCATTTAAATGAATTCATTAGGCCGTAATCTATGGATTTCACATGACTGGGAATACAAATGTGCATCTGTTGGTCACAAATAACTTTAAAAAAGGTGGATCAGAAAAGCAGTCAGTATGGTGTGACCACCATTTGCCTCATGCAGCGAGACGCATCTCCTTCACATAGAGCTGATCAGGCTGTTGATTGTGGTCTGTGCAATTTTGTCCCACTCCTCTTCAATGGCTGTGAGTAGTTGCTGGATATTGGCGGGAACTGGAACACGCTGTCATACAAGTCAATCGAGAGCATCCCAAACATGCTCAATGGGTGACCCGTCTGGTGAGTATGCAGGCCATGGAAGAACTGGGACATTTTCAGCTTCCAGGAATTGTGTACAGATTCTTGCGACATGGGGCCGTGCAAGATTATGCTGAAACGTGAGCTGATGGCAGAGGATGAACGGCACGACAACGGCCAACATGACCTAGTCACAGTATTTCTATGCATTCAAATTGCCATCGATGAAACGCAATTGTTGTCTGTAGCTTATGCCTACCGCCCACCATGGGGTACTCTGTTCACAACATTGACATCAGCAAACCGCTCGTCCACACAACGCCATACACGATGTCTGCCATCTGCCCGGTACAGTTGAGACAGAGATTCATCCGTGAAGAGCACACTTCTCCAGCGTGCCAGTGGCCATTGAAGGTGAGAATTTTGTGCAGAAATTATTCGATTGAGCAAACCCACAGTTTCATCAGCTATCTGGGTGGCTGGTCTCAGACCATCCCACAAGTGAAGAAGCCAGATGTAGAGGTTGGCTGGCGTGGTTACACATGGTCTGCTGTTGTGAAGCCGGTTGGACGTACTGCCAAATTTTCTTAAACGATGTTGGAGGTGGCTTATAGTGGAAAAATTCACATTTAATTATCTGGCAACAGCTCTGGTGGACATTCCTGCAGTCAGCATGCTAATTGCATGCTCACTCAAAACTTGAGACATCTGTGGGATTGTATTGTGTGACAAAACTGCACATTTTAGTGGGGCCTTTTATTGTCCCAAGCACAATGTGCACCTGTGTGATGATCATGCTGTTTAATCGGCTTCTTGATATGCCACACCTGTCAGGTGGATGAATTATCTTGGCAAAGGAGAAATGCTCACTAACAGGGGGTAAACAAATTTGTACACAATTTGAGAGAAATACGCTTTTTGTGCGTATGGAACATTTCTGGGATCTTTTATTTCAGCTCATGAAACATGGGACCAAAACTTTACATGTTGCATTTAAAGAATATACATACATAAATATAAACTATAAAATGTTGTTGAGCATCCACACTGGAGGACAGTTTATTGTGCTACAGTAGGCCTACATCTGTCAATCAATTGATGGCCCAAATCAGCTCATCACCTCAGCCAGGGAAACACAAACAGTAGGCTAGCCTATTTTTGGTTTTCCTACCTTTTATTATGTGACTATATATAGCCTACAGAATTTAGCCTATTGGAATATAATCAAATAACAAGGGGCCTGTGGCAACCATCGATGTCACTAGATTATTGCCAGCTGATGTCTCGTTAAACCATCAGTATGCGCTAAATTCCCCCACACAGCTGGTCTCAATTGCAACAACTTTTGGGGGGAAAAAGACGTCTGTGTTATCTTAATGTTAAAGTCTTGCTTTGCATCCAAAGTCTTTCAAGATATGTTTGCCCTCTGGTTTGGTATTTACAAATTGGAACAACATAGTACTTGTTGAACAGGCTAAGGGCGATTTATCTATTTGTCAAGCATTCCATACAATATAAAGAAAGTACTTCCTAGAATTTTGTCTTTAGTATACGCTTGACACTTGTATGTCTATCTATCTTGTGTTATTAAGCTTTATAAAACAACGGTTGTTTATGTGTATTGCTGCATTTCAGATACATTTTTGTACATTTGCATGTTGCAGTAATAGGACGTAAGCCTAGCGTATGAGCGAGCGAGTGTGACAATTATTTCGATAGCGAGCCCTGATCCCAATGACTCGACCTCCGCCCATGACGAGAAAGAGAACTGCTCATTTTCAGGGACTCACAGGGCTCATTCGAATTTCCTGAGGCGCCAAGAGTGATCAAGTTAAGATCTGATATCTGTATATGATTGAGCTATCCATGTTGCTGTTTAATTCAAATGTGCCATAGCATGCTTCCTATTAAAGTCGAAGAAAAAAGAAATACATTTCCACCCATCCACAGGTTTCCATATATTTCCTAATTAAGCATGCATATGCAAACCACACAACTCCCGTAGAACGGAAACCAAAGAAAAGAAGGATGAAGATGTGTTTTGCATCAAGATGAATTAACGCATGAGTTTAGGTCATTAGGTGTGCAACATTGAAAATGTGTTTTAAACTCAGTTCCTTACATGCCAATGAATGCTTCTGATTAACATATGTGACCGATTGGTGTTTGAATCCTGGTGTCCTTGCGCTCCACACAACTGTGTTAGCCCGCTGAACAAAAGCTTAGGCTCTGGCTCGGGGAGCAAAAATAAGTCTTCAGAAGGCTATTACATGATCACGTCATTGTATGCAGATCCAGAGAGAGTGGCACTGAGAAAACCAAAACAATAGCATCACTCCCTCTCTTGCCACATGCCATTTTCTCACTCGGAGGTTTTACAGTTTTTGCTCAGAGGTGGTTGAAAAATGTCATCAACAAAACCCGCTAATAGCATAATGAACTCAGAAGAGTTGAGGCATAGAGAAATACCACATTTCAGACCAACCCGATTCCAAATGGATTTTGTTTGCTGCGTCCTTGCCCGAAAGCTGACGAGGGCCCTGCGAAACCCTCAGCAGGACCTTGTAATATATATTGTGTAACTATGGCAACAGTCTTCATAGCTGCATCCAAGCTGTGTTTTGCAGTCTTAATGATGTTTCTTTGTGGTTTTTATTGGAATAATTTCCACCAAAATCGAAGTAAACTACACGGTAAATGGACTGAATAGAAAATGAGTGACGTTTCAGGTGCAGACATTAAGGGACTGTTTCCCAGAAACAGATTAAGCCTAGTCCTGATTTTAAAAACTGTCTCAATGGAGAATCTATATAGACCATGCTTTTTAGTCCTGTTTAGTGTCTGGGAAACTGGCACGAACTGTATGCAGAGTTTGGTTTCCTGTTCTGCATTAGAATGAGACACTACTCTTTAGGCCACCCGCTCATAAAGGAGGAAAGGAGCTGTACATTACCCTCAAACGTTCAAGTGAACATCTTTTAAGTGGTGTATCTATATTTCACATTTGTGGACATTTGACATATCCAATGTCTGATAATATGATGATTTGTTTGTTCCACTGTCTGTACATTTCCCCGTCCTGTTTGCTCATATACCTTCATTGAACTTACACACATACACATACACACAACTGATATTAGTCTCTAATTGGAGCAACATGTCCATCTGCCACAACAGCAAGTTGATGAATAGCCATCCCAAGAATGAGATAGAACCGGAAACTCTCCCTATCTGTACATAACCATGGTGCAATACAGAGTGCATGAAATGGCTTGTATAAATAGCTACATACTAGAACCCTTTCTACTTCTATTTTGTTCAGTGGCACAAGAGAAAAGGCAAAAGAACGCAACAAAAACCACTTGACATGTTGAACACAACTAGTGGAGAAGCCAATCATGGCATCTGGGATATGAGACCGGAACAAGAGTCATAGTTCTGAAGCCCCCTGCAGCCAGCCAGTGCTGATAACTCGAAGCTTGGCAGACTACGGTGCAGTGATATGTCACTCATTTCCCTTTTCCACTATCAATATGGATGGGCATCGAGGAGGACAGTGATTGCAGTACCTGGAAAAATCCCTGTAGTAGCGGTCCTGTTCTTTTGTTCTTGATAACGAGGACTTTTGAGCAGTGACTTCAATCTCGCCATCTACCACGAGAGGGGAACTGAAGGGTTGTCAAACGGCGAGGAATTGATGATTTCATCACTTGATTTCCCTACTCTCCGCCAGCTCATCTTTAGTTGACACGTTTCTCTGGTCATGAAGATAACTCAACACGATCTTGGGGGCTGTATTCTCAACTCTCTGGCATAAATAATGAAATTGACCTTCAGTTCAAATGTCGAGGCAACGTTAAGAAAGCACATAGAGAGTTGATATGCAGACTAGTAAGTTCTTGTGTTTGCAGGTCATCATATGGGGGTCGAATGGTTCAAGTCAATAAAGCCCACAGTATTTAAGAAGCCAACATGTACACTGAATGTACAAAACATTAGGAACACCTGCTCTTTCCATGACATAGACTGACCAGGTGAATCCAGGTGAAATCTATGATCCCTTATTGATGTCACTTGTTAAATCCACTTCAGTCAGTGGAGATGAAGGGGAGGAGAACGGTTAAAGAAGGATTTTTAAGCATCAGGACAACTGAGACATTGATTGTGTATGTGGGCCAGGCAGAGAGTGAATGGGCAAGACAAAAGATTGGTGTGCCTTTGAATGGGACGTGGTTGTGGGTGCCAGTAGAACTGGTTTGAGTATGTCAAGAACTGCAATGCTGCTGGGTTTTTCACGCTCAACAGTTTCACGTTTTATCAACAATGATCCACCACCCAAAGGAAATTCAGCCAGCTCAGCACAACTGTGGGAAGCATTGGAGTCAATATGGGCCAGAATCCCTGTGGAATGCTTTCGACACCTCGTAGAGTCCACGCCCCGATGAATTGAGGCTGTTCTGAGGGCAAAAGGGGGTGCAACTCAATATTAGGAAGGTGTTCCTAATGTTTTCTACACTAAGTGTATGTATTTTAACATGGTCAACTAAAATCAGGGAATGTGTCAAGTAGACTCCACTGATATGTAGGCCAGATGCGTCCATTTCTCAGAACAAGACATGAGCGTGCAACGTGCCCAGGCAGTATAGTTTTTGCAACACAAACTTTCGCAAAAACCACTGGCCTGTCAGGTTTGATTGAACCTTGACTTTATTCTGTACATTGAGAGAGTATGCATAAATGTGTGGGTTAAAGCAGTCTCTAGAACAAGGATGGGCAACTTCTATGGGGGTGGGGCCACACAAATCTGAACTCGTGGTGAGGGGCTGCAGCTGCACCCGAGTCTGCATGCCAACATCCATTCTATCTTTCTCTCGCTTACACATGAACCATACACAGACAAGCATGTTGGCTCTGCACACGCATACGCACGCACAACAGCCCAAACAGTCGGCATTATGATGCAGTGTACGCTTAATTGCGCTTGCGTTGCGGCAATTATAGCGGACACTTCAGACGCCAATATGTCTTAAGATGGAGGTTCTGTCCACTGTCGCGAGAGAAATTCTGTCAACGCTGTCAACTTCACTAAGTTGATTTAGCCTGTGTGTTATTTCAACGTGAGTGGAATGTACATGTATTGAAATGTAAAGTAGGTAATTAATTGGGCACATAGCGTCTGCATACTTTTTGGAGTGATGCTGAACTTACAATCACATACAGTATACTTGAAACAACTATATTCCACCCACTCAATCTGTCTCCCAGTGAGTGGCACATCAAAGACACGCAGAGATATTTCAATTTCAAATTAATATGCAGTCCAAATGACTGCCTCTGCGCTCTGGGGTTAACAAGCCTTATGAACAGAATCCTAATTTATCATATACATTCAAAAAGAGCCATTGGGGCATGTAAATAGTTAACCAATATCTACCTGGACTATCTGCATTGGCCCATTTTGCACGAACTCCTTTGACTCATCACGTACACTGCTGCTGCGGTTTATCTATCCTGTGTACATAGCCAAGTTATCATTACTCATTGTGGTTTTTTCTTTTCTCTCTGCATTGTTGGGAAGGGCCCGTGAGTAGACATTTCTCTGTTAGTCTACGCCTGTTGTTCACGAAGTATGTGACAAATAACATTTGATTGGACTTTAAAGATGATTTCACTGTCCATTTCAGATTGAGAGGTGACTTGCGTCCCCGTGAGAACCTACACCCCACACAATTCCCTCTCGACTCAAGTCACATACTAAACACCTAAAAATGGTCTGTCCCCTTTCCTTTGTTGTTGTTGACACATTCCTCTTTCTATTTGTTCTCTTTTTTTTCTCCTTCATCCATCCTACACCTACACCTAAAATAGGGTTGCTCTTACGCTCTCGTTGCAAATAGCTCGGTGCTCAATCTAACCATGCCCAATGCTACGTTTAGAGCTGGAAAAGGAGAGGAGGGGTGGAAAACATGAAGGATGGACATATACAACGCCCCGTTCTGCCAGTCGCATTCTGTTAAAGGTCCTCAAAGCACACACAATCCTTGTGTCACTCCTCTATTGAGTTGGCTGCAGCTAGCGACTTGAAAGAGCTGCAAAAAAAACCCACTCAAACTCGACTGCTTTAGCTTCATCTCTACATTCAAAGACTCAATCATGGACCCTCTTACTGACTCTTGTAGCTGCTTCGCGTGGTGTATTGTTGTCTTTACCTTTTTGACCTTTGTGCTGTTTGTTGTCTGTGCCCAAAAATGTCTGTGCCATGTTGTGTTGCTGCCATGTTGTGTTGCTGCCATGTCGGGTTGCTACCGTGCTGTTGTCATGTGTTGCTGCCATGCTATGTTGTTGCCTAAGGTCTCTCTTTATGTAGTGTAGCGGTGTCTCTCTTGTCGGGATGTGTGTTTCGTCCTACATTTCTTTATCCCAGCCCCCGTCCCCACAGGAGGCCTTTTGCCTCTTGGTAGGCAGTCATTGTAAATAATAATTTCTTCTTAATTGACCTGCCTAGCTAAATACAATGCAGATAAAACCATCACAGGATCAAATTAGTTTGAGATGGTATAAATTGCATCTTCCTAGGCCTTAGCAAGCCTCCATCCACACAGTATAATCTCAATGTACTTTTCACCTCTATTTTTCAGCCTGTTTTTTTCAATTACCAAGGTGGATGTTTTTATATGTTTCCTAAAGGAATGTTTTTCCCCCTTGTGGGTGTATTGATGGTAGTTGAAACCTGGACATGGGTTTTAAGACTCATATTTCTAGAGCATGATGTCTTGTTAGGAGTATTTTAAAGCAGTTAGGAGCATTTTAAAGCATCTCTGTCGTATGTCCGTGTGTTAGTGTATATATGCACGTGTATGTGTGTGCGTGCATTTCTTATCTCCTATACTTGGAACAAACCCGCAAACCAGCTCTTCAAAGGTTTGACATTATCCTAATGCAGGAGAGATATGCTCTGCACTTAAACCGATTTGCAGAGGAGCAGATAGGATTTGGAGCAAGAGAAATTGAGCAGATGGAACAACACTGTATTTTGGTCTCTAGTTGCCCCCTAATAAACCTGGATAAAGCTCCTTGGATACAGTGAAAAAACAAAAAATTAATATTTTAGAGATAAATATGGTCATCACTGCCCGTGGATCAAAGAAGACAATACACTTAATTTAAAAAAAAATAGGTCATACAACAGATAAGCAACTATTACAATGCTACTAGGCTGATAACAAGGCTGTACATTAAACACCATTGTCAACAATAATACTATCTTGGTGCGGCAGGGCTGCTGAATGGCTCGACTTTAATGAAAGGGTTGGAGTGAGAGGATGACAAACATGGCTCAGACAAAGCATCTAATGGGGCTTTGAAATAGATCATGACTCCTTCATTGTCTGACTGTTGAAAATGAGGCCTTTTTGCACTGATTATAGACTCAGGGCATTTTGTCCATGGTGAATCACAGAGTGGGGAACAGATTTGAGGTTGAATCTATTTAAGATAATGTGTTACACAGAAGATAATTCCATGACACAAACAACAACATACTTTGACCCGGCTAATATTTAATAGGTAAGATTGCAAACCTATGGTAATAACATTGGCCACAGTCTAATTTATTACTATTATTATCCATGCCCTACTACATTACTGCAGCTCAATCTTTCCGTTCTGTAAAGCCTACTACTGGACTGCAGTCTCCTTGTTTTTCCTCTACTGAATCCAGCCTGTATCTGCTGCCTGTTTGCCTGCTCACCACATGGCCCAGGCATCCAGACTGACAGCTATTGCATGATGCCTTCATAATTCTGTGGCTGCCTGTGTTTCCAGTGGGACATCACAGCTGCGGCACACTGTCACTCCCAGAGAGAGAGAGCACCTCATCTCCGCTGAGGGAGAGAAAACTTCCCAGCAACCTCACAATAAACACTCCCATTATTATCCACCCCCTCCCCCTCCATCATTCTCTCTTTCCCTCTCTTCCCCCTGTTCCCTCATCATGTCCCAAACAGTCCACAATGAGCCCGGGTGACTATGACAGACTCCAGACTCGCTACTCAGAGTTCTGGTTGAGGGGATAAAGGGGACAGTGTAAGAGCACAATATGACAGTAGTGACAGCTGCCTCAGACAATAAGGTGTCTATGCTATAGTCTTACACTTTCCTCCATCCTGTTGGAGCCCAGCCAGCTGGTGAGGCGGCACAGCAGCTCTTGTTATAGAGTCTGTCTGTCTGCTCAGATTCTTATTTAGATATCAGATCTGGGGTTTTGTGTCTGTGTGTGGCTGGGCTGAAAACCTCGTCAAGCTTTGGATCGGCCAAGATAATGGCTTTGACTGGTGATTGGGGTTTCTTGTTGAAATCTTTTAAGCTATTTCTCTGAATGTGTTGATGTGTCATTTCAATTTTGGGTGCGTAAAGGGATAGTTCATGCCAACGTACTAAATTATTTGGAGGCAGTGGCCATTGATTGATGTCTTAACTGTCCATAAGTTTTTTTTTTTGCGCGGGGGGAGGGGGGTGAACTATCACTTCAAAACTTTTTTTGAAGCCTATGTTGACTGTCGTAGCCTAAATGTAACTAAAACAGAGAAGGCTGGTGGGAGGAGCTATTGGAGGATGGGCTCATTGTAATGCCTGGAATGGAATTTATGGAACCGAGTTGAACATGTGGTTTCCATATGTTTGATGGATTTAGAAACCATTCCAATTATTCCATTCCATCCATTACAATGAGCCCGTCCTCCTTTAGCTCCTCCTCTGAACTAAACTGCATATCAATTTAAGAAAGTATTCTCATTGTGGGGAAGGAATTATACAGTATTAAACTCTTCCCAGGCTTGACTGAATGAAGCCGGTAGTTTTTTGCTCCGCCACAGATGTTGACGATGAGGTGCCCCTCAGACTGTAGATCATAATGAAATGGCCAGTTTCCAAGGTAAAGACCTTGTTTTCATCATCATATTCTTCCTAGAAGTCTTGGACATAGGTGAGTATATGAGCTATAGCAAATATCTATTTAGAATCATGGAGAGGCCAGTCAAATGCATTCTGGGTGATTGAATGGCCACAACCAGAGTGTTGAAATGGCAAATGTAATAAACACCTGGGTTAAGACTGCAGAAGAGAGAGGCTAGCATTGGCCTCAATTATAGCCCAATCTAGTGAAGGCTTAACTGAATGAACAACAGAGACTGAATGCAAATATGAAACCTTTTTGAAATAGATTTGGGGGATGGCCCCGTCTCCAGGGGATGACCCCCAGAGCCAGATTGCCAGGATGGAAGATAGCGCTTTGAAGGGCAGCTGCCATCAGAAACTAGCACTTGACTACATTATGCAGACAGGAGAGTCTTGTAGAGGCTAGAGGAGGCAGAGGGGAATAGAAGGGAGTGATGGATGGGGAGAGGATCAGCAGGATGAAATGTTGCCGGTTGGCTTCCAATCCCTTCAGAAAGAGGGATGAAAAACACCATCCTTTTAATGTCCTGCTGCTTTAAATCCGATATGTACAGGTAACTGCCAAAATTAAGCAAACACATGAGAAAATGCAAAGTTGCAAAGTATATTGATAGTAGGTGCTTCCACACAGGTGTGGTTCCTGAGTTAATACTTAGGGTCATGTAAGAAAATGGCCAGTTGTACAATATGTTTTGCTACCATGGCTAAGACCAATCAATGGGAAAATATCAGAATTGGGCTGGCTGTGTAAACGCAGCCAAAGGAGCATAGGGGCTTTAAAGTGTGTGTGTTATGGGAGATTCTGGAGCCGTGCCTGAGATAGCTTTTTCCACCATCCACCAACAAAACACCAAATCGCAGGGAAGAATGTTGGCCAGTGTCAACCGAGCTGGTATTTATCAATGTGTTAACCAATAGAGTTCCAGACACTTGTAGAATCTACGCCAATCTATGTTTGCCATGGCCCAACGCCCAATTAAGACACTTTATGTGTTTCCTTTATTTTGGTAGTTACATGTAGAGTGGGGTCAGGAATTACTGATACCTTTGATAAAGATGAGAAGAATTACTGTGTAAAATATATAATTCAAACACTGAACTTTATTGTATGCTCCAAAAAAGTCTGGAGACTGAAATGGTCAAATAACCATTAACATTTCAGCCAAATGCCTGGTTATCTTTTCCAGGAGACGGAAACTTGATCGCAAGAGGATCTTCCAGCAAGACAAAATACCAAAGAACACATCAAAATCCACAAAGAAATAGCTATTTTAACAATTCACCTAAAATGACATACCCAAATGACATACTCAAATGTCACTACTTCCGCCGAAGTCGGTCCCTCTCCTTGTTCGGGCAGCATTTGGCGGTCGATGTCACCGGTCTAGCCATCGCCGCTCCACCTTTCATTTTCCATTTGTTTTGTCTTGTTTTCCGCACACCTGGTTCACATTCCCTCATCAGACCTAATGTATATTACCCTCTGTTTCCCCCATGTCTGTGTGTGGAATTGTTCTTTGTGTAGGGTGTTACGCTACAGGCTGGCTTGCGCTAGGTTTGTTTATAACCTAGGTTTGTTTGTTTTGTTTAATCCGGTTCATGTTACCGTGGTTGTGCTTTGTGCTGCCTTGCCTGTGCCTTTGGGCCAGGGTGTATATTAAAGTTCTCCTGTTATCACCCATCTCTGCTCTCCTGCGCCTGACTTCCCGGCAACCAGTCACTCACCCCATTACACTAAATCTATCTGCCTGTATCTCAGGACCTGAAGCAACGATATGCATATTCTTGATACCATTCGAAACGAAAAACTTTGAAGTTTGTGGAAATGTGAAATTAATGTAGGAGAATATAACACATTAGATATGGTAAAAGATAATACAAAGAGAGAACCATGTGTTTTTTTGTGTATTTTTTGTACCATCATCTTTGAAATGCAAGAGAAAGGCCATAATATATTATTCCAACCCAGGCACAATTTAGATTTTGGCCATTGCATTACTGTTGAAAATGTTGTATCAAGACTGCCCAAATGTGCCTAATTGGTTTATTAATACATTTTCATGTTCAGAACTGTGCATTCTCCTCAAACAATAGCATGGTATTCTTTCACGGTAATAGCTACTGTAAATTGGACAGTGCAGTTAGATTAACAAAAATGTAAGCTTTCTGCCAATATCAGATATGTCTATGTCCTGGGATTTTTTGTTACTTACAACCTCATGTTAATCGCATTAGCCTACGTTAGCTCAAGCGTCCAGCGGGGGACCCACCGATTCTGTAGAGGTTAAGCACCATGCTCCGACAAACGGAGTCGTTGGACATGTCAGACACATGATTTGTCTTAGGAAACAGTATGTAAGTGACAATATGCAAATAGATATGTTGGCTGCTACAGTACCTGCCTAGCACTGTGCACAGCTGTCCACCGCCCCATATGAGTTAAATAATCAAACCATAACATTGAACAAACTCATTCAGCAATAAAAAATAAAAAACCTCCAGGTGTCGCCCAACTTCCTCATTATCCACAGTGTATTTATACCTGTGTCCTCTGTTTGTCTGTTGCCAGTTCGTTTTGTTTCGTCAAGTCTACCAGTGTTTTCCCTGTGCTCCTGTCATTCTCTAGTTCCTGCTTTCTATTTGTCCTGGTTTTGACCATTCTGCCTGCCCTGACCCTGAGCCTGCCTGCTGTTCTTTACCTTTCGGACTCTGCTCTGGATTACTGACCTCTGCCTGCCTTTGACCTGTCGTTTGCCCTGTTTTAGTAATACACTTTTGTTACTTTGAAACTGTCGCCATCTGGGTCTTCTCCTGAGCCTTGACAATTGGGTACATGACACTCATTTCAAATCAATAAGTCATACAATTCCATACTCATTCAAAATTCAGACCGTCATTCCCTTTTATTCTGGGAAATATCTGTGTACATAGTGTTTACTTTAATTTTCATGCTCAGACAGACAGACATGTCAGATACATTTGCCCAGTAGTGTCCCAAGGGATGCAGTTAGGCTATGGTAAATGATGTGTCTATTTCCTAAGGCAATTCATTCATACACACAAGACCAGAGGCAGGGAATTCAAATCAAGTGGTTAATGTTTGTGTGTGCGTGAGCATGCGCATGTGTGCGTGAGCCACTTGACCCTTTACGAGCCTCTCTGAAGCAGGACGCTATAACACGCATGACTGGGAACGAGACTCAATTTCGCACCACCTTCCTTTCCACAGCATGGGATGTGAGGGGAATATAAACATCCACCTGCCACTGGAATTAGGATATAAAATCTTTGCTCTCCTTTATTTCTCGGTGATAATCAATCACATTTATAAATACCAGCTCAGTTGAGACTGGGCCACCCATCATCACATTACTGTGAATATGAACCCAGTGAGCATAGTGCCTAAACCTGCCACTGTTCCACACACACCTCCATTACAGGGCCTGAGAGGCTGATTACCACCTTAGACACACTACGGGAGGGAGAATGGCCCATTGATTTTTACTACTGTGATCCCAAAACAGGGAACACATGGTGCCATATTAGGGGAGAGTGGGATCAGCTGAGACAAAGGGTTAGTTGAGCTACCCCCTTTTCTAGGAAACCATATACAGAAGTAATCATGTGACTAGGGCTATTGCGGTGACCCTATTACCACCACAACGGCAGTCATGTGTCATGTCCACAGTCAAATTCCAAGTGACTATTAAGTTACGGTAATCTCCTTTAATGTACTCTGGACATGCGTTGGTAGTACCCAACTCGCTAACGACCGTCATATCGCTAATGGCCTGGTACTCAGGGCTCTATTGTCCCTCTAACCACTCTGACATCAATGCAAATAAAAATGTTGACCTCACTGTGATGATCAATTAAGAATTAAGAAATTCAACAACAGATTGAAACTGAGTGGAAAACATGGTTGATGTGGATGTTGTTTCAAAGCCAAACACAACGAAATCGACAGCACTTTCTATGGTGATGATTAATTCAAACCATTTAAGATGTTGCATGTAGAACACCCATACACATATTAGAGCTTATGCATAGGCCTATATATGAGCCCAAGCCCGAAAAAAACAACTGAATTAAAATAATGATTGTGCCGTTATACAATACATGGCCTAATAGCCTACTGCATATTACGCATAGCAGGAAAACATACAAAAATAAACAGATGTAAGTTGTCTTTTGTATATAATTGGTCTAGCCTATGCTCTAAAATAAATACAAAATTACTGTGTGTACTGTATTATTACAGTATGCATACTGAATAGACCGGTTACCTTACCCTATGCTCCAAACATTCTATCCATGAGTCTGGGAGAGAACATATAGGCCTAGGCGATGCTGTTGGTTCATTGATTGTGCAGGGCGGCTTACAGAGTTAGCCTACAATTATAGTGAATTTGTATTTGATTTTAAATAGCCCAGTAATAGGTAATGTTTTATAGTTTCATAATTGATAGGCTGACACATTACCTTTTGGCTAGAGAATGTCTCACCACTGTGCGTTCCATTTCCTCCTCTCTCTCCTTCATTCCTTTCTCGAGCACAGAGAAATGGGGGCTGTCAACAGTTTCATTAAATACGTTTCATTGTGAAAACATGTTACTGTCAATGTTCCCAAACAGATTTCACTTAGTTTCTCAAATGAAGCACTGAGTAGCTGCAGGAACATGGTTCTAAAGCCCATGGCATTCAGTTTGAGCAGAATATTACCTGTCACTCAGCGAGAGGCTCCTCAAACAGTGGTTGATGCGTGAGTGAAAGAAGTGTTCTTATGAGCCCATTTCTATATGCAATCCTGTGTGAAAGCAGAGTTTTGAGTCAATAGTCAATAGCCTATAGTCACACCATGTAGCCCATGTACAGTGCATTCGGAAAGTATTCAGACCCCTTCCCTTTTACCACATGTTGTTACATTACAGCCTTCTTCTAAAATGGATATCATTGCTTTTTTTCCTCATCAATCTACACAAAATACCCCATAATGGTAAAGCAAAAACCCCATAATGGTAAAGCAAAAACTTAGAATTTGCCAAAGGTGCTTCAACAAAGTACTGAGTAAAGGGTCTGAGTATTTATGTAAATGTTATATTTCAGTTTTTATTTTTAATAAATTTACAACAAAAAAATAAAACAAGTTTTTGCTTTGTCCTTATGGGGTATTGTGTGTAGATTGATGAGGTAAATTAAAAATAAATTAAAAATGTTGAATTTTTACCCCTTTTTCTTCCCAATTTCGTGGTATCCAATTGTTAGTAGCTACTATCTTATCTCATCGCTACAACTCCCGTACGGGCTCGGGAGAGACGAAGGTTGAAAGTCATGTGTCCTCCGATACACAACCCAACCAAGCCGCACTGCTTCTTAACACAGCACGCATCCAACCCGGAAGCCAGCCGCACCAATGTGTCGGAGGAAACACCGTGCACCTGGCAACCTTGGTTAGCGCGCACTGCGCCCGGCCCGCCACAGGAGTCGCTGGTGCATGATGAGACAAGGATATCCCTACCTGCCAAACCCTCCCTAACCCGGACGACGCTAGGCCAATTGTGCGTCGCCCCACAGACCTCCCGGTCGCAGCCGGTTATGACAGAGCCTGGGCGCGCACCCAGAGTCTCTAGTGGCACAGCTGGCGCTGCAGTACAGCGCCCTCAACCACTGCGCCACCCGGGAGGCCCTGGGAAAAATATATTTCATACATTTTAGAATAAGGCTGTAACTTAACAAAATGTGGAAAAAGTCAAGGGGTCTGAATACTTTCCAAAGGCACTGTACCACACCCCCATCCATGAATTACACTTTGACCTTCCAGCACCATCACCCTCTGTCACAGGACACCATCACCCACGGACCCCAAGAATGCTCAATTTACCCTGTCCCTTTGCTCATCTTACCCCATACCCCGTAAGTTGTGCCAAGAGACCACTTTTTTTTTGTGGAAAAGCTGTTTTCAAAACTGTTATGTTTACATGAGTTCTGATTATTTCCAGGGATATACCACATCCTGAAATATATGTAGATATCTTTGTTAGAAATGATACTATATTTCCCTAATGATGTTGAACTTAAAAAGGTCTCAACATACCCCACTCTCGACTACAAGACTTGAGCCAAACGTTTGGTGGATATTCAATAAAATATGCTTTTGTAGTTGTCCAAAAGGATGACTAAATGTTGCGATCTTGCAAAATTCCGGAGTTTTTTCCCCCTCCTTTCACCCATGTCCTTAATTGGATATCTGGCCAGAGAGAACATTAGGATGTGCTGTGTACTCAAAAACCTGGAATCACAGCAACAGAGTCCTCAGGGGCCAAAACAACACCTTCATTTGCATCCTCTAATCCTGTAATAAAAGGCATAAACCATCTTAACTAAACAACTTAATACACAGGTGAGGTGTCTGAATATCCCCTGGAGGACTCCAATCACAGCCCTCTCTTGCTTTTCTCTTTCTCTTTCTCCCTCCCTTTCTCCCTCCTTTTCTCTCTCTCTTTTCCCATCTCTTTGTCACTCTCTCCACCCTCTCTTTCTGTCTCCCTCTCTCTATATCTCGCTCTACCCCTCTCCTACACCCCCCCTCCTCCACGCCCCCCCACTCTCTCTCTCCATCTTAGACAGGTCAGTGACTGTGTGTAGTGCGGTCCACAGCTGCTGTGGGAGCCAAGAGCATTGGGGGTGTGGCCTGGCCAAGGCAGCCGCTCTCCAGGAGAGGTGGAGGAAAGAGCCGTGGATTAATACTCATTCCGGATCTAATCTGATTTTAATGACAGATTAAGGGGCCAACAAGCAACAGCTTTGTTTGCTGCAGCATGGCCCGGTCAAACTAATCCTCCCGTGTTTGGTTTCTGTGAAAACGACAGGAGAGAGAGGGAAGGAGGGAGAGAGGGCTGGACAGAGAGATGGGTTGCAAGCAGGCCACTTAACGTGGAGGAAATGAGAACTAGTTCCACCAGCTTCAGAGTCTCATCGACACTTTATCTGGCATGCCAGACAGCTCCTGTTCCTACTACGCACAGGCGACTAATGACAGAGACGTCATGCACACATTACCACACGTCATTAGCTAACTGCGTTTATTTGCACCTGGACGTGGGCATTTAGTCTTGTCAATTATGCAATAACGTTCACCTCCGCTTCAGTCAGTCAACAATATCGCTCTGTACATAAACCAATGTGCATATTAGGCCATCTCTAAAGGTCTTTCACCCTTCCGGACCCGTCGGAGGTAAAAGAATATAGGAAAAAATTGCTTGAATGACTTGAATGACGGTGGCGCAAGAAAACATGATTAAAGCCTATATATCAAATCACTTACTTCTCCATTAGTATGATTAATGGGACTGGCTAGGGCCTCAGACAGAGGCAAGGCTTGAAAAATGATACAATTACCTGTTTTTGAATAGGGAATGGGGAAGCCCTACTCTGCTCAGGATGGCATGGAAAGAGATTCTCTCAGGGTATGGAGACTAGTGAGGATGGAGAATGGCCTCTCTCTATTTCTATGTTCATTCATCTGAGCTGCTAGAATAGTAGTAGAGAGATATTAGCAGGATTGCAGATAGAACAACCCCAGCCGCAGTATTGAAACATCCTTTAGAATACACATAGATTCTCCATTAGCCGATGATGGTTCCACTCCAGGTTTGGGGTCCATTCTATTTCAATTCCAGTCAATTCATAATATAAACCAGAACTTCAACTTCCACATTTTCCACATTGAAAAGCATTGGCGAAAATTGGAATTGGAATTTCAGCATTTCTTAAATTGACTGGAATTGAAATGGAATTGACCCCACTGCACTCTATGTGGACCTAGACTCGTACGAACCATCCGGCATACGAGGCTAATACTGACCCCCACCAAGATCACATTAAAACCAACATGATTGTTTGTGTGAATCAGACTAGTATTTAATTCTGAATTCATGTACTAAGTAGCAGTAACAGTACAACAGTACTTATTTTGATAGTTAATCTGTACAGGCTCAGAAAAATAGCAATAAGCTACATTAGGGTTTTACATTGGCTACACCATGCAATGTACTACCGCAGATATGTTTTACATTGGCTGTACCACAGATATGTTTTACATTGGCTGTACCACAGATATGTTTTACATTGGCTGTACCACAGATATGTTTTACATTGGCTATACCACATATATGTTTTACCACAGATATGTTTTACATTGGCTATACCACAGATATGTTTTACATTGGCTACACCATGCAATGTACTACCACAGATATGTTTTACATTGGCTGTACCACAGATATGTTTTACATTGGCTATACCACATATATGTTTTACATTGGCTGTACCACAGATATGTTTTACATTGGCTATACCACAGATATGTTTTACATTGGCTACACCATGCAATGTACTACCACAGATATGTTTTACATTGGCTATACCACAGATATGTTTTACATTGGCTGTACCACAGATATGTTTTACATTGGCTGTACCACAGATATGTTTTAAATTGGCTATACCACAGAAATGCTTTACATTGGCTATACCACAGATATGTTTTACATTGGCTATACCATGCGATGTACTACCACAGATATGTTTTACATTGTCTGTACCACAGATATGTTTTACATTGGCTATACCACAGATATGTTTTACATTGGCTACACCATGCAATGTACTACCACAGATATGTTTTACATTGGCTACACCATGCAATGTACTACCGCAGATATGTTTTACATTGGCTGTACCACAGATATGTTTTACATTGGCTATACCACAGATATGTTTTACATTGGCTACACCATGCAATGTACTACCGCAGATATGTTTTACATTGGCTGTACCACAGATATGTTTTACATTGGCTGTACCACAGATATATTTTACATTGGCTATACCACAGATATGTTTTACATTGGCTATACCACAGATATGTTTTACATTGGCTGTACCACAGATATGTTTTACATTGGCTATACCACAGATATGTTTTACATTGGCTGTACCACAGATATGTTTTACATTGGCTATACCACAGATATGTTTTACATTGGCTATACCACAGATATGTTTTACATTGGCTGTACCACAGATATGTTTTACATTGGCTATACCACAGATATGTTTTACATTGGCTACACCATGCGATGTACTACCACAAATATGTTTTACATTGGCTGTACCACAGATATGTTTTACATTGGCTATACCACAGATATGTTTTACATTGGCTATACCATGCGATGTACTACCACAGATATGTTTTACATTGGCTATACCATGCGATGTACTACCACAGATATGTTTTACATTGGCTATACCATGTGATGTACTACCACAGATATGTTTTACATTGGCTGTACCACAGATATGTTTTACATTGGCTGTACCACAGATATGTTTTACATTGGCTGTACCACAGATATGTTTTACATTGGCTATACCACAGATATGTTTTACATTGGCTACACCATGCGATGTACTACCACAAATATGTTTTACATTGGCTGTACCACAGATATGTTTTACATTGGCTATACCACAGATATGTTTTACATTGGCTATACCATGCGATGTACTACCACAGATATGTTTTACATTGGCTATACCATGCGATGTACTACCACAGATATGTTTTACATTGGCTATACCATGTGATGTACTACCACAGATATGTTTTACATTGGCTGTACCACAGATATGTTTTACATTGGCTGTACCACAGATATGTTTTACATTGGCTGTACCACAGATATGTTTTACATTGGCTATACCACAGATATGTTTTACATTGGCTATACCACAGATATGTTTTACATTGGCTATACCACAGATATGTTTTACATTGGCTGTACCACAGATATGTTTTACATTGGCTGTACCACAGATATGTTTTACATTGGCTGTACCACAGATATGTTTTACATTGGCTGTACCACAGATATGTTTTACATTGGCTGTACCACAGATATGCTTTACATTGGCTGTACCACAGATATGTTTTACATTGGCTGTACCACAGATATGTTTTACATTGGCTATACCACAGATATGTTTTACATTGGCTACACCATGCGATGTACTACCACAGATATGTTTTACATTGGCTATACCACAGATATGTTTTACATTGGCTATACCATGCGATGTACTACCACAGATATGTTTTACATTGGCTATACCATGCGATGTACTACCACAGATATGTTTTACATTGTCTGTACCACAGATATGTTTTACATTGGCTATACCACAGATATGTTTTACATTGGCTACACCATGCAATGTACCACCACAGATATGTTTTACATTGGCTACACCATGCAATGTACTACCGCAGATATGTTTTACATTGGCTGTACCACAGATATGTTTTACATTGGCTATACCACAGATATGTTTTACATTGGCTACACCATGCAATGTACTACCACAGATATGTTTTACATTGGCTGTACCACAGATATGTTTTACATTGGCTATACCACAGATATGTTTTACATTGGCTACACCATGCAATGTACTACCACAGATATGTTTTACATTGGCTGTACCACAGATATGTTTTACATTGGCTGTACCACAGATATGTTTTACATTGGCTATACCACAGATATGTTTTACATTGGCTATACCATGCGATGTACTACCACAAATATGTTTTACATTGGCTGTACCACAGATATGTTTTACATTGGCTATACCACAGATATGTTTTACATTGGCTATACCACAGATATGTTTTACATTGGCTATACCATGCGATGTACTACCACAGATATGTTTTACATTGGCTATACCATGCGATGTACTACCACAGATATGTTTTACATTGGCTATACCACAGATATGTTTTACATTGGCTGTACCACAGATATGCTTTACATTGGCTGTACCACATATATGTTTTACATTGGCTGTACCACAGATATGTTTTACATTGGCTGTACCACAGATATGTTTTACATTGGCTGTACCACAGATATGTTTTACATTGGCTATACCACAGATATGTTTTACATTGGCTGTACCACAGATATGTTTTAAATTGGCTGTACCACAGATATGTTTTTACCACAGATATGTTTTACATTGGCTATACCACAGATATGTTTTACATTGGCTGTACCACAGATATGTTTTACATTGGCTATACCACAGATATGTTTTACATTGGCTGTACCACAGATATGTTTTAAATTGGCTATACCACAGATATGTTTTACATTGGCTATACCATGCGATGTACTACCACAGATATGTTTTACATTGGCTATACCATGCAATGTACTACCACAGATATGTTTTACATTGGCTGTACCACAGATATGTTTTACATTGGCTATACCACAGATATGTTTTACATTGGCTATACCACAGATATGTTTTACATTGGCTGTACCACAGATATGTTTTAAATTGGCTGTACCACAGATATGTTTTACATTGGCTGTACCACAGATATGTTTTACATTGGCTGTACCACAGATATGTTTTACATTGGCTATACCACAGATATGTTTTACATTGGCTGTACCACAGATATGTTTTAAATTGGCTGTACCACAGATATGTTTTACATTGGCTATACCACATATATGTTTTACATTGGCTATACCATGCGATGTACTACCACAGATATGCTTTACATTGGCTGTACCACAGATATGTTTTACATTGGCTGTACCACAGATATGTTTTACATTGGCTATACCATGCAATGTACTACCACAGATATGCTTTACATTGGCTATACCACAGATATGTTTTACATTGGCTATAGCACAGATATGTTTTACATTGGCTATACCACAGATATGTTTTACATTGGCTGTACCACAGATATGCTTTACATTGGCTGTACCACAGATATGTTTTACATTGGCTGTACCACAGATATGTTTTACATTGGCTATACCATGCGATGTACTACCACAAATATGTTTTACATTGGCTGTACCACAGATATGTTTTACATTGGCTATACCACAGATATGTTTTACATTGGCTATACCACAGATATGTTTTACATTGGCTATACCATGCGATGTACTACCACAGATATGTTTTACATTGGCTATACCATGCGATGTACTACCACAGATATGTTTTACATTGGCTATACCATGCGATGTACTACCACAGATATGTTTTACATTGGCTATACCATGTGATGTACTACCACAGATATGTTTTACATTGGCTGTACCACAGATATGTTTTACATTGGCTGTACCACAGATATGCTTTACATTGGCTTTACCACATATATGTTTTACATTGGCTGTACCACAGATATGTTTTACATTGGCTATACCACAGATATGTTTTACATTGGCTATACCGCAGATTTAAAGCAGTGAATTGAACTGCAATCCAGCGTGACTGAATCGCTGGAAGTCATGCTCAGATGATGACACTTATTGTCAGGTGGCAAAGCATTCATAATCCACAACCAGAATCCCTTCTCTGTGTGTGTGTGTCTACCAGTGAGGCAATAAGAACCGTACAGAACGCTACCGCTCTCCATCCTCTGAATATTTCTGTGATCGCATCAGCAATAAGGGCGAGGAGCAGAGAGACAACGAGAGAGAGGGTGAGAAATACAGAGAGAGAGTGGAGGAGGAGGAGAAGGAACGGAGAGAGAGAGAGAGAGAGAGAGAGAGAGAGAGAGAGAGAGAGAGAAAGCCGTCTGTCTGGCACAACACTCCCCGCCAGCAGCTCGAGGAATAACCATTTTATTTCCTCGTCCTGTGTGTGTTAGCAGTGTTTTGTGCCAGTGGAGCATACAGCGAGGTAGGGTCGGCCAGAAAATAGGGCCCTCGTTGAATTGATTGTGTGAGACACTGCGGGGGCGGTAGAGTGGGATGAGTGTTGAGGGACTGGAGGGGGGCTGGTAAGGGTGTGTGAGATGTAGAAGTGGGAGAATAATAGGAGGTGTACACTAATTGTCAGTGGGTGGGTTGTGCTGCTGGAGTGGAATAGTGCTACTTCAGTACAACGACGGCTCCTTCAAGTTCAGCTGGCTACACAGTGCACGGTAGGTTGGGGCGAGCGTCACCGTCATCCCCTCCTCCTCTTTCCCAGACTGCCCCAGGTTTATCAGTCCCTGCTCAGTGTGAGCCACGGCAGGGGGTCGGCCAGGGCGCTGTGGACCACCTCATCTGTCCCTGTCTCATTTCCACCCCTGTGTTTCCACCTCACGCTCTCCCCTGCCAAGCAGGTCTACCATCACGGTGAGCCTCTGTGTGAAAGTGATTACATTCTTGTGCCTCTACCACCATGTTGTCCTCAGTATTCACGGCTCATGCTGTTTACTGCTTGGGGC
Source organism: Oncorhynchus nerka (assembly GCF_034236695.1). NCBI lineage: Eukaryota > Metazoa > Chordata > Actinopteri > Salmoniformes > Salmonidae > Oncorhynchus > Oncorhynchus nerka. The sequence continues at coordinate 11,623,293 of NC_088411.1, read as the reverse complement.
TGGGTGGTAGTTGTCATTCTACTTGATGTGCAAGTCAGCAAAATGCTCCCATCTGCCAGATGGGTAAACAAAATAAATGATAGGAGCACTGGTAATATCAGTACATGAAAATGTCAAATCAGGTCAAATAGCTCAAACCGCATGACAGAGAATCTGTTTTTGGGAGCGCTTTGGCCCGGTCAATGGCTCATGGTAAAGCCAATCAGAAGGCGCAAATCCTCAAATCCTACCCACGACAGTAAACCTCAACAGGAGATTGGCAATATTAACCGTTGCCAGCCTGTTCAATGAACTCGTTGGCATCAACGAAGAGGTTGTGTGATATCCGAGTATTTCCTCTCACGTCAAGACCTCTGGGTAGACCGGTACTGTATAAGCCCAAAGACATTTAAAACAGTATGATGGAGTTCCAAAATCACATTGCAAAAAGTGATTTCCACCACCTGAGGAAATTGGAGAGAGGCCAGAATGAAAAAGACCACACACATCCTGCAGCGTCGACCCAACAATTGGATTGTATCCTCCTCCTAAGCCATTCTCGCAAACTTCTGACCGAGTTCATTACAAAAGCCGACATCCAAAAGTCCATCTGGATAGAACTGTGTAGCTTCCGTCAAAGGGAAAGTACAGTATGAATAAACATCTCCCTCTCCGTGACAAGCAGACCAAATGCCTCCAGATAATTCCAGAAGATCCCTAGGTAACACCAAACACAAGATTTTTACTGACAATGCCATTCAGAGGGGAGGTGTGTGTGTGTGTGTGTGTGTGTGTGTGTGTGTGTGTGTGTGTGTGTGTGTGTGTGTGCATGCGTGGCTGTGTGGGATGGGAGTGCGTAGGTAGCATTGCCCCCATGGTAGTGTGTGAAGTGCGGGGGCATGGGGATGATGGCGATGCGTGGGTGATACAAAACTATCAAACATGTATGGAGATCTGGTACTGCATATGCCCAAAGACATTTAGAACAAAATGATAAGAGTTGTCTGAAAATTTCGGATCGTGTGTAATTCAGCCTGCATGCAGCATGTACTGCTGTTGTCTGAGGGAGGTACTGTCTGCAGCTTGCTGTGTAGCCAACGCCAAACTGCCGTGTGCAATGGAACAGTTTCCCTCTTGAAGGACGATATATGTGTACGTCCTGATCACACCCTCTCTATAAGCCCTACTACACGCATCATCCTGATCGAGATCAAATGACAAGTGAAAAGGGCAACGTTTCAAAAATGATTAGTCCTGATAAATAATACAGGGAGGGCCGCAGAAACAAACGTGCTTTGATAGCAGCCCTGCTGGCTTTTAGCCCCGTCCGTCCCCTAACTCCTGTACCGATGCCAAGCCTGCCATGCCAGCCAGGGCAATGAGTTCACAGCAGCTTGTTTCCTCCCTTTTACCCCCCTCCCTCTCGTTCTCCTCTCTTCCCCTCTTCCCCACCAGAAAGGAAGAGACAAAGCGAGAGGGATAACTGGGACCAAAACAAATCTGTGTACTCCAGCAGATGGTGGTTTTTTGTTGTTGTTGTTTATCACCAAACGAGGAGTCAATGAGGAAGTTTGTCTCGGGCCTAACGACACCCATGCCAATATATCCTCTAAAAACCGGGTTCTCGGGCATTATCACTGAAGCCTTAGGTTACATGTGAGAGGTTATAAGACCATACAGTCAGTGTCCAGATTTCAGTTAGTATTCCATTCGACCTATATGACCTTAAATGAGGAATAATTCAGTGTATTCATGGATACAGGGTGACTCGTGAGTGGGATATCAAAGGTGCATGTAATCACCTTATCTCGACTAAGACCTTAAGCGGGATATGAGCTAATATCCAGAATACTTTTTGCATATAAGCGTGGTTAATGAGAGAGTGTCGAATTTGGTCCAAAAAAATGTAATGGCAAATTTGCTACGCGCGGCTTATTTGATCTAATCAAAGTTTCGTAATGCTTAGGTTCTTACAAGTGCACTGATTGATATAAGTAGGACACATGACATCCAGGCAACTTTGAGAAAAAAAAACACTTTATATCGGAGTTGTGCCTGTTAATCACATGCGTATCTGCCCTCTCATTGGCTAGAATGGTCCCACCTGATCTTGCTTTCCATTTTTTTATAAGACATTTCTTTCCATTGTTAGAGAAGCCACTTGAGTATCTGGTCAATATAATGGATCATCTGTGCCCTCACTCCCTCTTTTTTCCCCCTTTTTCAAACTGCCTCCTGTTCGCCGCCCTCTCTCTCCATCTCCCCGCCCTCCTCTCTCCTTCACCCCTTTCTCTTGCCCTTCCCCCTCTCCCATCCACTTCTATGCCCCTCTCTCTCTCTCTCTCTCTATCTCCCCGCCCTCCTCTCTCCTTCACCCCTTTCTCTTGCCCTTCCCCCTCTCCCATCCACTTCTATGCTCTCTCTCTCTCTCTCTCTCTCTCTCTCTCTCTCTCTCTCTCTCTCTCCCCTCAATCCTTCACCCCTCTCTCTCTCTCTCTCTCTCTCTCTCTCTCCACTCCACTCCCTCACTCTCTTTCCCTTCCCCCTCTCCCTCTGTCTCTCCCTCCATCTCTCGCTCCCTCTCTCAGCTGCAGGCTAATTGAAAGTGAAAGCTACTGATTTCACAGAGTCACCTTGTCTGCGCACGTTGTGGCATCAGTGAGTGCCACGGGGCACCTCTGAGTCAGTGTATACAAATAAAATCAATCAAATTGTATTTGTCACATGCACCAACACAACAGGTGTAGACTTTACTGTGAAGTTCTTACTTAAGAGCCCTTTCCCAACAATGTGGAGTAAAAAAAGAGTAGAAAAAAAGAAAAAACAATAGTAACACAATAGAGGCTATATACACAAGGAGTACTGGTACTGAGACATTGTGCTGGGGTGCGAGGTAGTTCACGTAATATGTACATGGAGGTACAGTAGGGGTAAATGTGACTAGGCAATCAGGATAATAGATAATAGATAATAGATAATACACAGAGTAGCAGCAGCGTATGCGAATGTGGTCTTTGACAATTTCCCGGGCATTCCTCTGTCTCCGCCTGGTATAGAGGTTCTGGATGGCAGGGAGCTGTAGCACCATGCAGTCGAATGCCAAGCAGTTGCCATACCAAGCGGTGATGCAGCCAGTCAAGATGCTGTCAATAGTGCAGCTGTATAACATTTTGAGGATCTGAGGGCCCATGCCAAATCTTGAAGAAAGGAAGAGGCTTTTGTCTTCCATTCTTCAAGACTCTTTTGGTGTGTATGGACCATGTTAATTACTTAATGATGTGAACACCAAGGAACTTGAAGCTCTCAACCCGCTCCACTACAGCCCTTTTGATGTAGATTGGGGCGTGCTCAGCGCCTCATTTCCTGTAGTCCAGGATCAGCTCCTTTGTCTTGCTGATGTTGAGGGAGAGGTTGTTGTCCTGGCACTGACCTCCTCACTATAGGCTGTCTCATCGTCGTCAGGCCTACCATCGTTGTGTCATCAGCATACTTAATGATGGTGTTGCAGTCGTGGGTGAACATGGAGTACAGGAGGGTACTGAGCAAAGCACCCCTAAGGGGTCCCCGCGTTTTGGGTCAGCGTGGCAGATGTGTTGTTGCCTACCCTCACCACTTGGTGGCGGCCCGTCAGGAAGTCCAGGATCCAGTTGCAGAGGGAGGTGTCCAGTCCCAGGGTCCTGAGCTTAGTGATGAGCTTGGAGGCCACTGTTACAGGGCTGAGTGCTGGGTATACGAGAAAGGACGAGAGGCATGGCATCACTGATCACCCAGCCGTGATCCCCAGACCCCCAGGGCGCTCCAGTTCCCTTACCCCTGTCACCCCCACCCTAATCCCACAGCAATACCACCACCAGCCTGGGCACCAGGCAGCAGTCACCTGCCCCCACCCCCGCAACCGTCTCACCTCCTCTTCCTCTCAGTAGTCTCTCCAGACTGTCCCTTAGAACACTTTCTGTATATTTGAGTGGATATCAACAGGGCCCAGATGATCTGACGAGGACCAAGTCGGGGCTTTAATTACAGGGCTACAATTAAGATCCAGAGATTTTCCATCTCATGGTCAAGTAAAAGCCCACATAAACCATAACCGCATGGAATGTATGAGCTATTTTTATACAGCCTGTAGAATGAAAAAGTATAGTTTAATGTAAAAAGTAATTAGTTTCACACAGGCCTTGAAACAGCTGAAGGGTAGTTAACCATTCTTTGCAGCTATACACCCACTGATTTTAAAGCTTATGGATATGGAGGCTCAGAGCAGAAAATAAAGTACAGAAGACAATTGTCCTAGATGGTGTCTCACCCACAATTGAAATCCACCATGATGTAATTCATAGCTCTCAGGATTCTAGCTTAACTTGGAGCTCAGCTTTTACACATCTCATTTAGTGGCATATTGTCTATAGAACATTTTTTAATCTACCACATTATCATTTGTAGCACCACTTACGTTGAAGGACAATTTATATTGTAAAGTGCTGAAAAGAATCATTGCAATGTGAGTGTAAACATAGTCAATATTTAAGCCAAAAGTTTATCATCTAAATAAATGTTCCTGGAAATAAGAGTAAATACACTACATGACCAGAAGTATGTGGACACCTGCTCATCGATCGTTTCGTTCCAAAATCATGGGTATTCATATGGAGTTGGTCCTTCCTTTGCTGCTATAACAGCCTCCACTCTTCTGAGAAGGCTTTCCACTAGATGTTGGAACATTAATGCGGGGACTTGCTTCCATTCAGCCACAAGAGTATTAGTGAGATTGGGCACTGATGTTGGGCGATTAGGCCTGCAGTCTGCATTCTAGTTCATCACAAAGGTGTTCAATGGGGTTGAGGTCAGGGCTCTGTGCAGGCCAGTCCAGTTCTTCCACACCGATGTCAACAGTTTTTGTATGGATGTTGTTTTGTGCATGGGGGGTATTGTCATGCTGAAACAGGAAGGAGCCTTTCCCAAACTTTTGCCACAAAGTTGGAAGCACAGAATCATCTAGAATGTCATTGTATGCTGTCGTGTTAAGATTTCCCTCCACTGGAACTAAGGGTCCTAGCCCGAACCATGAAAAATAGCCCCCGACCATTATTCCTCCTCCACCAAACTGTACAGTTAGCACTATGCATTAGGTTAGGAAGCGTTCTCCTGCCATCCACCAAACCCAGATTTGTCCGTTGGACTGCCAGATGGTGAAGCTTGATTCATCACTTCAGAGAACAGGTTTCCACTGCTCCAGAGTCCAGTGGCGAGCTTTACACCACTCAAGCTGATGCTTGGCATTGCGCATGATGATCTTAGGCTTGTTCCATGGCTGTTAAACCAATTTCATGAAGCTCCCGACAAACAGTTCTTGTGCTGACGTTGCTTCCGGAGGCAGTTTGGAACTCGGTAGTGAGTGTTGCAACCGAGGACAGATTATTTTTTTGTACTGCGTGCTACGTTGTAGCAGAACGGTCCGGCTCTGTGAGCTTGCGTGGCCTACGACTTCGCAGCTGAGTCGTTGTTGCTCCTAGACGTTTCCACTTCACAATAACAGGTCTAGCAGGGCAGACATTTTATGAACTGACTTGTTGGAAAGGTGGTATCCTATGACGGTACCGCATTGAAAGTCACTGAGCTCTTCAGTAAGGCCATTCTACTGCCAATGTTTGTCTATGGAGATTGCATGGCTGTGTGCTCGATTATACACCAGTCACCAATGGGAGTGGCTGAAAAAGACAAATCCACTCATGTGAAGGGGTGTCCACATACTTTTGTATATATAGTGTATAGTGTACAATCTTTTCGTTTTAAAGCTTGTGAGTTTCTTAAATAAAAAACAAGTCCAAATAATCTCTGAAATGGCGGAATGGGCGTCAGTATACTGAGTACCTCTGTCCCCAAAAACACCCTTTAAACAGAAAATTGCTAAACCTCCCATGGTTGACTCCCCGACGTACCAGGAGCTGGAACCAAACATATTTTCTCTTATCGTTTCATTCTGACAGAACCATTCTTTTTTTATTATTGCGTTCCAATGTTCAGACCAGTAAAATAACGTTCTGAACCGGTTCTAACCAAAATAAACGTACGGTTTATATCGTTCCCATCTGTTCCTTTTTCAACCTCTGAAATCTTTTTTTCTTATTTTTTTTAAACATTAAATTACTTCGCCAATCATGCAGTGCGGATAGAGCAGCTTGCTATGGAGTGGGCAAGCTATAGCTCAGTGAGTTTACATGTGTGATGGAAAGACAAGTGTTTGGGTGTGTGAGATCCAACTGAGATTTTGCGATAGAGGGTGGAGGAGGAGGAGACTTGGCTTGAAGAGAATTTGGCCCGCAGAATTATACCTAAGGATGAGCAGCTTCTACGGAGGAACTTTGAATGTCTTTGAACTTCAGAGAAGGTAGAGCAGAACCAGAATTTTTGTAGTTGACATATTCAATGTGGTATGTGATAACTATAGTATCCCTAACTAGCATTGAAAAAGTTATTCCATACTTCTGTAATTTAATTTTTTTTTTTAAATCTCTCCCTATCTTGTTAATCACGCTTGTAACATCAGTCGACCACAGCTATGCTTCGGCGAAGCAGGAAGCCTACACACAGACACACTTGAAAAGATTTCCAGCTGGCAGACACTGGAAGAAGTTTCGGATTTACAGAGAGAGGGCTTTGCATAGGCACTTTGTTGCAATGCCCGGAACATAAAACAACGTTATTAACCAGTTCCCATGCTTTTAACGGTTCTGTTCTGGAACAGTATAGATCACTTTCATTCCCAGTTCTGATTCTGTTCCTTGAACAATTTAGTTATTTTCCTGTTTAACGTTCTGTTCAATGAACCGGTTCAAACCCCTGGTAAGTACCCATCACAATTGTATAGCTAATGAACAGTAAATACAATATAGAAAGCAATTCCAACCCCTCATCCAAAAAACTCCCAAATCCCAAAGAGAGTACAGAAGCCATAATACGCTGACCAAGAATGAGTTCAAATGAGAAATGACATGTCTGAAGAGACAAAACCTGACAGGCCAACACAACTCTGAGACTTTCTCTCAGACAATCACCAGATCCTGATAAGTCTGACTCCTTGAGTTTCCTTCTCAGGGCCAGAGACTATTCAGGCGGCAGAAGGCTACCTCACCCAAAACAATGCCGGAGCTTGCTCTTTTTCTACCCCCTCTCCCTCTCTCTCTCTCTGCCTTCTCTCCCTCTCCATCTCCTTCTCTGCTCTCTCTCTCTCCCCCTCTTTCTCTACCCTCTCTCGTCTCTTTCTCTGCTCTCTCTCCGTCTCTTTATCTGCTCTCTCTCTCTCTCTTTATTTCTCTGCCCTCTCTCCCCCTCTCTCTTTCTCTCTCTCCGCCCTCTCTCCCTTAACCAACAGTATAAGAGGGTTACGGAGACGCAGAGTGAAAGAAGCAACTTTCTTTGTGACAAGGACAAGCGGCAAATTGGTACTAGACACCAAAAGACACAGAGACCCCTCCATTCAGGGAGGTTAAGACCTGTTCAATTCAACTCTTAAAAAACTCTTAAAACTCTAACTTCAGTGCACCCCTTTCACTTTCAAATGGACTGCATCCGAGGGGTAAAGGGCACCATTTCTAAGGGAAAGTATGAGAGCCATTTGCAGAAACGTCCTCTCACTGTCAACTGTGTTTATTTTCAGCAAACTTAACATGTGTACATATTTGTATGAACATAACAAGATTCAACAACTGAGACATAAACTGAACAAGTTTCACACATATGTAACTAACAGAAATTGAATAGTGTCCCTGAACAAAGAAGGGGGAGGTCAAAATCAAAAGTAACAGTCAGTATCTGGTGTGGACTCCAGCTGCATTAAGTACTGCAGTGCATCTCCTCCTCATGGACTGCACCAGATTTGCCAGTTCTTGCTGTGAGATGTTACCCCTCTCTTCCACCAAGGCACCTGCAAGTTCCCGGATATTTCTGGGGGGAATGGCCCTAGCCCTCACCATCCGATCCCAGACATGCTCAGTGGGATTGAGATCCGGGCCCTTCACTGGCCATGGCAGAACCCTGACATTCCTGTCTTGCAGGAAATCACCTACAGAACGAGCAGTATGGCTGGTGGCATTGTCATGCTGGAGGGTCATGTCAGGATGAGCCTGCAGGAAGGGTACCACATGTGGGAGGAGGATGTCTTCCCTGTAACGCACATCGTTGTCATGCTGGAGGGTCATGTCAGGATGAGCCTGCAGGAAGGGTACCACATGTGGGAGGAGGATGTCTTCCCTGTAACGCACATCGTTGTCATGCTGGAGGGTCATGACAGGATGAGCCTGCAGGAAGGGTACCACATGAGGGAGGAGGATGTCTTCCCTGTAAGGCACAACGTTGTCATGCTGGAGGGTCATGTCAGGATGAGCCTGCAGGAAGGGTACCACATGTGGGAGGAGGATGTCTTCCCTGTAAGGCACAGCGTTGTCATGCTGGAGGGTCATGTCAGGATGAGCCTGCAGGAAGGTACCACATGAGGGAGGAGGATGTCTTCCCTGTAACGCACATCGTTGTCATGCTGGAGGGTCATGTCAGGATGAGCCTGCAGGAAGGGTACCACATGTGGGAGGAGGATGTCTTCCCTGTAACGCACATCGTTGTCATGCTGGAGGGTCATGTCAGGATGAGCCTGCAGGAAGGGTACCACATGAGGGAGGAGGATGTCTTCCCTGTAAGGCACAGCGTTGTCATGCTGGAGGGTCATGTCAGGATGAGCCTGCAGGAAGGGTACCACATGTGGGAGGAGGATGTCTTCCTGTAAGGCACAGCGTTGTCATGCTGGAGGGTCATGTCAGGATGAGCCTGCAGGAAGGGTACCACATGAGGGAGGAGGATGTCTTCCCTGTAAGGCACAGCGTTGTCATGCTGGAGGGTCATGTCAGGATGAGCCTGCAGGAAGGGTACCACATGAGGGAGGAGGATGTCTTCCCTGTAAGGCACAGCGTTGTCATGCTGGAGGGTCATGTCAGGATGAGCCTGCAGGAAGGGTACCACATGAGGGAGGAGGATGTCTTCCCTGTAAGGCACAGCGTTGTCATGCTGGAGGGTCATGTCAGGATGAGCCTGCAGGAAGGGTACCACATGAGGGAGGAGGATGTCTTCCCTGTAAAGCACAGCGTTGTCATGCTGGAGGGTCATGTCAGGATGAGCCTGCAGGAAGGGTACCACATGAGGGAGGAGGATGTCTTCCCTGTAAGGCACAGCGTTGTCATGCTGGAGGGTCATGTCAGGATGAGCCTGCAGGAATGGTACCACATGAGGGAGGAGGATGTCTTCCCTGTAAACGCACAGCGTTAAGGTTGCCTGCAATGACATTAAGCTCAGTCCGATGATGCTGTGACACACCGCCCCAGATCATGACGGACCCTCCAAATCGATCCCGCTCCAGAGTACAGTCCTTGGTGTAACGCTCATTCCTTCGACGATTAACTCGAATCCGACCATCACCCCTGGTGAGACCAAACCGTGACTCGTCAGTGAAGAGCACTTTTTGCCAGTCCTGTCTGGTCTAGAGACGCTGGGTTTGTGGCCATAGGAGACGTTGTTGCCGGTGATGTCTGGTGAGGACCTGCCTTATCCTATCTAGGACTAGCGGAACCCCAAGCCAACAGCCAATGAAATTGCAGGGCGCCAAATACAAATCAACAGAAATCTCATAAATCAAATTTCTCAAACATACAAGTATTAGGCACCATTTTAAAGATATAATTCTCGTTAATCCAGCCACAGTGTCAGATTTTTTTTTTTAAATACAGCGAAAGCTCCACAAACGATTATGTTAGGTTACCACCAACTCACAGAAAAACCCAGCCATTTTTCCAGCCAAAGAGAGGAGTCACAAAAAGCACAAATAGAGATAAAATTCATCACTAACCTTTGATGATCTTCATCAGATGACACTCATAGGACTTCATGTTACACAATACATGTATGTTTGTTAGGTAAAGTTCATATTTATATCCCAAAATCTTATTTTACATTGGCGTGTTATGTTCAGTAGTTCCAAAACATTGCAGAGAGCCACATGAGTTCACAGAAATACTCCTAATAAATGTTGATGAAAATACAACTATTATACATGGAACTTTAGATACACTTCTCCTTAATGCAACCGCTGTGTCAGATTTCCCAAAAACTTTACGGAAAAAGAATCATCTGAGAACGGCGCTCAGAGCCCAAAGCAGCCATCTGGGACAGAGTAGGAGGCAGTTCACTCTGGGCGTGCTATTCATCCAAAAGTGAAAATGCTGCCCCTATCCCAAACAAGTTATAACAGGCCTACAAGCCCTCAGTCCAGCCTATAGCGGACAGTCTGAGCACTGATGGAGGGATTGTGCGTTCCTGGTGTAACTCAGACAGTTGAGTTGTTGTTGCCATCCTGTCCCTGTCCCGCAGGTGTGATGTTCGGATGTACCGATCCTGTGCAGGTGTTGTTACACACGGTCTGCCACTGCGAGGACGATCAGCTGTCCGTCCTGTCTCCCTGTAGCTCTGTCTTAGGCGTCTCACAGTACGGATGGCAATTTATTGACCTGGCCACAACTGCAGCCCTCATGCCTCCTTGCAGCATGGCTAAGGCATGTTCACACAGATGAGCAGGGAACCTGGGCATCTTTCTTTTGGTGTTTTTCAGAGTCAGTAGAAAGGCCTCGTTAGTGTCCTAAGTTTTCACAACTGTGACCTTAATTGCCTACGTCTGTAAGCTGTTAGTGTCTTAACGACCGTTCCACAGGTGCATGTTCGTTAATTGTTCATGGTTCATCGAACAAGCATGGGAAACAGTGTTTAAACCCTTTACAATGAGGATCTGTGAAGTTATTTTGGATATTTTACGAATGATCTTTGAAAGATTTGGTCCTGAAAAAGGGACGTTTCTTTTTTCTGCTGAGCTCATGTATGATCAATATGTATGACCCAGAGTACCTCATTTAACCACACCCCTGTATTATCTGGACAGATTACTGCACACAAAACCATTCCATAGAGCAATATTGTTAATGTTTTTTTTTTTTTTTTTTTAAGTCACTGCTTTGAAGGCTATAAATATATTAAATTGAAATGAAGTGGTTGTGTCATTCTATTCCAACCAGAGCCCCCAGGAGACGGCTGACTGGTTGATCTAAATATCTCCAAACATGAACCAGGGCATGAAATTGAGAGACAATTGAGAGACACACAACCAGCACCATTCATTGTACAAAGGTTTACTGTGTATAAAGACGATCTTCCGTTACAATCCTATTCCATTACTTTGTGTTGCATGTCCTGAGGGGTAAGGAAATTCAATAGCCTCATGTCCTTTAACAAAATAACATTAGTAATGTTATCGCTCCTAGAGCTGACACAGTAGCTAGGCCTATACAATAAATTGGTCTCTCTCTCTCTCTCTCTCTCTCTCTCTCTCTCTCTACTGCGTTCGACATGCTCGTCTACAGTCAAACCTATTCCACACACTGTCATCGGGTGTTTATGCACCGAATGTCCTGTAATATCCACTGTAAATCTCTATAATAACATGAGAAATCTCATTTTTGATCCGTATACTCCGTTTCCCATTGGATGGGAGAGTAGGAAGGAACCGAACGCTAGGGTGAGTGAGGTGTGTTTGTCTTGGTGTGTATGGCAGCCAGCTTAGGCATTGCATGAGGACTGTATCATAGTAAGCACAGATCGACTGTCTCAATATCACTGCTGACTGAGATGCACATATTTCCACGTTCCTGTTGACTGGAGGAGACTACTACAGTATATCACTTACAGTGGATGTAACTGTCAGCTAACGAAACAGCATAGTTCTGAGCATTTGATATACAGCTTTATTATTTACTGTTTACCCTCAGTCCACCACTCTTACAGACGATGAGAAAATAAGGATATGATGAAAAAAAAAAGACTAATAAGTCTACGAATATGCATGAGGGTTAATTTTGAAACAAGGGGAAGGTTGTGTGTGGTTCTGTGTGTGTGGGTGTGCAGTGTGTGTGTTCGCATCTGTGCATGTGTATGGGTGTCAGTCCGCATCTGTGCGTGTGTGTTGTGAGAGTCTGTGTGTGCATCCATGTATGTGTGTGTGCGTGTACATGAATGTGCCAGAGTGCGTATGTGCATCCAAGTGCGTGTGCATCAGTATACTGTATGTATTTGTGTGTGTGTGTGTGTGTGTGTGTGTGTGTGTGTGTGTGTGTGTGTGTGTGTGTGTGTGTGTGTGTGTGTGTGTGTGTGTGTGTGTGTGTGTGTGTGTGTGTGTACGTGTGAAACATTGGCAGGGGAAGAAGACTCTATCCCGCTGTGCTTGGGGAATGCTGATGACTTGGGAGGGGGACATTAGCATTCACCCATCATAGTGTGTCTCATAATGAAGTCTTCTGCAGTGATCAGTCAATGGCAACATAACAGCAAACAACATCAAAACAGAAAGCCAGGGGTGGAATTTTAACCCTGTCCTGATGCTGTGGCTTACATCAGCCTGGGCTGTTTGCATCGTCCTCATTGTGTTTCATTTCACATACTATGACAACATACGGCTGGGAGTAAACGACCCAAACGTTGAGAGAAATGAACAAGCAGCAGATTCTGCTTATTTTCTCTCTAGAAGATGCTTACTGGGGATTCATAGGAACCTTAACATTTCCGTTTGTTGTGTATCATCCATCTGCCCAGACACTGCTGGCGTTTATCTTTGGCATTCAGTGTGTGGCCTTAGGCAGCACCATAAGTGTATATAGTGCATGTCTTTACACTCACCTTGGAAAACCCTAAGCTAAGCACAATATGCTTTGGATGGCATGACGTGTTAATTAGAAGGATAACCAGCAGACCATCTGCATTGATAGTGCCGTAAAGCTGGCTGTGTGTTTGTGTATGTGTGTGTAATGTGTGTGCGTGTGCCTGCCTGCCTGCAGCTTAACGTCCCGCCCAGTTGTGCGGCTAGGAGAAGGTGGCTGGCTGCGGTCTGCAGACTGAAGCCACAGAACAGGGCACAGAGACGAGAGAAGAGGCAGGTCAGAGCAGCAGGATAAATGGAGATTTATAAGGGACATGTTTTTTTTTAAATGTCCTTAGCCCACAGAGGCCAGGCCAGCTCGGGCTGGAGATGGTCTGAACGGCACATCCTCTCCAGGGAGAGAGATGGGGGAGATGAAGGAGGGAGAGGAGTCTGAGGAGTGATGAGAGAGGGGACAGGAGGGAGAGGAGTCTGAGGAGTGATGAGAGAGGGGAGAGCGAGAGCAGGTATGTGTGGGGGGAGATGGAGAGGGAAGGGAGAAGAGAATGGCCAGGGGCTGTGGTTGGTTTTCTAGACAAAACATTTGAGACTGTCAGCCCCTTGAAGTCGTGTTCTGCTATGACATCTAATACCCTTTCTCTGCTCCGTGCAGGGCTGAATTTAGCTTTATAATGCAATGGAGAGCACACTATTTTGAGTCGCTAGATGCTAAGAATAAACAGGGAGCTACACAAGCACACTTTATTCGGGTATCCAATTTGTAATTAGTCATCTTAAGTAGACACATTAGGCATATTAGACAATTAACATTATAAACAACACGTTAGATACTGTGTTGCTTTAGGCTACTATTTGTACTTGCTTGACCACATTTTCTCAGTGTAGCAGACAGTGCTACTTCCTGGTGGCTAAATAACACTCTTTCTGCCGGGCTGCAGCGCTGAATTTTTCAAATTGATTTATCCTTTATTTTAGAACAGATTTTTTTATTTACAATCTGCAGAGCGAGGAGACTAACATATAAAGTGCAAGGTTGTCCTCAACAAATCTCTCTCTCTCTACTCCTGTTGCTCTTCCTCCTTCCCTTCACCACAGATCGACCAGACAGCTCTGGCCCCTGACACATTTTGAGGTCTCCTTCTGTATGCACGAGGGTCATTGCAGTACGTGGCGCTCATCTTTCCAAGAACACAGTATGCCAGCTCCGATCAGTCCTCCGCCGAGCCGCTCCACCTGGCTCAGCGTGCCCAATGACCGCAGCCAGAGGAAAAGTGCTGAAGAGGGCCTCTCCTGCCCCAGAAATGCTGACGCCGCCAAGGTGGAGAGAGCACACCAACGTTTCACTGGGTGACGCAAATGTGGATGTCAGAGACGTGGGCCAGCATGCCGTGTGCCACACTCCCTACCCAGCAACTGCTGCCACTGTCACATCATTTTTGTCCCCGGTGCTACCTTTTAACAGGTCCTCTGCTATACCACAGTAGTGGCGAACCCCAAATGGCACCCTATTCCCTATTTTGTGCACCACTTTTGCACACTATATAGGGAATAGCAGTGCACTATATAAGGACAAGGTTGCCATTTGGGAGGTAGACCATAAGTAACACAATAAAGGAGCTTAGTTAAGGTGAAACAAGGTTAGAGCTTGTCATGCTGTAGCACACCCATACATCGAAAAACTGTAAAACCTTCATGCCTACATTTGATGTAAACTATAGCGGTTGTGGTGTTGGAGAAAATACTGTATGCCGTATGGGAGAACATTTCCCAACAAAATGATTGGTTCCATCCCTTTCCCCCAGAACTGAACCCCCACCTCCAGCCCTCCATCAATTTCCCATCTTGAGATCTTTAGGAGAAGGAGCTGAGGCCAAGACTCCCACTCAGAACTACAGGGTAGGAGCAGATTAGGAGAGGGTGTCCAGCTCAGGCTTAGCCTGGTGACTATAGAACCCATACGGCGACGAATCACTCCAACCCCCCCCCCCCCTAGCACCACACTGTACCGCCCTCTGGCATCTGTTGACAACTACAGCAGGAACAATCACCTCTCCAGTAGTAGAGGAATTCTCAATAACTCTCAAATTAAAAACACGTTCTGGCAAATACAGAAGGTCGAGCCGTGAACTTTCAGTGTTGCTGAGGGCATTGATTTTACTGTCAGGACCTCGGTTGTCGGTTCATGAAAAAGGGAAGTGTCAACAACAACAACAACAAAAACATTCCTGTGTTCTCTCACTCTGATTCTCTTGTTGCCTAAATCGAACTTGTGTGAAATTCTATTTGCAGGGAGCCTCTGGTAAAACTTGCCTGAGTCTGAAAAGGTTCTGGTTGGTAGACAATAGACCCATGCAGTGTGACTGAAGGCTGGCCATTGATCCATAACGTCCTCTGTTGAATCCAGCTAGACAGGCTGGTAGGGATCTATGCCAGATGCACCGCCATGCTAAGTAGAGACCCAACCAACAGGATCCTGTTCTATCCTGGGCTGTGTACCAAATTACACAATATTCCCCATGTAGTGCACTACTTTTGACTAGGACCCATAGGGGCTCAGGGCCCTTTATATGGAATAGGGAGCCATTTGGGACACAACCCTGGTGGCCCTGGGGAAGATCTGCCCTGCCGGACAGCCAGTCCCTGATTGAGGGAGAGAGAAAATGGCAGCCAGACCTGGAGCTGGGGAAGACGTCACCCACCCTGCGGTGCTTTGTCCTCAGCCTCCACAGCACAATGCGGGGCTACTGCCACCGAACACTGACACTCTGGCCCTCCACCAAACAGCCTCCAACATCCCCTTTCTGTTAACACTTCTGTTTGGGGCTCTTTTAGACTCTACGTGAAAGTCTGGGGCTTTATTATCCCCGGGAGATGACACAGGGGTGTGGGGAGCTCTGGAGGAGCTCTGGAGGATTCAAGTTTCTTCAACACCTGTGGGTGTGTTTCTGTGCACATTTACGCCTGGATCCACATGCTGCACTCCCTACTGCACCCACTCTATCTATTCCACCTGCAGTTATTCTTCCCTCGTGTTGAAATCCGATTAGGGAAAATATATCTTCATATATGACAGTCAATTTGATGTTTCCTTGAGGGGAAATGGAGACATGATTGAATGTTTCTAAATCTGCGGTTACATTGGTTCTAAGGCATGTAAATGTTTACTCATGTCACTCAGTCTGGAGTGATCTGGACACTTTATTTGAGTTAATGCACTGTGCAAGAGGAACAAATGAGTGTTTATCCATGCATGTGTGCGCATCTTCAGAAATGTGGTTAAACTAGCATTATCCTACAGCAGACTAACATCAGACAAACATCATCCTACAGCGACACACTGGGGAGAGAGAGATAGAGGCAGAGAGACAGGAAGAGGGAGAGAGACAGAGAAAGACAAAGAGAGAGAAAGAGAGAGAAAGAGAGGGGAAAATGGGGGAGAGGGAGAGAGAGGGAGAGAGACAGACGGACAGACGGACAGAGAGACAGAGAGTACCTGTCTCCTCTCATCTTTCCTCTCCTCTCTCTCTCCTTCTCTAGTGTGCCGCTTGTGGGCCGGTAGTGGCCATTCGACACACGCAGTATCGCCTTACAACCTGCAGGTGCCAGTGGTGAACAAATGTTCACCCAGTGTAATCCTTCCACAGCCTGTAGTCAGCCAGCAAGCTAAATCAACTGTGATGCTTGACACATTGTATCAGCGTTTTACCTTCAGCTTCCAATCAAACCTGGGAGACAGAATAACAATCTTACTCCCCAGAAAATAAGTTCTAGGTGTCCAGATTCAGACAGGGATGACAGTTTTCTTTGATAAGAATCTACAGAGAGAAAATAGGCATGAAGGGAATCAGTGTAAACCAGGAACAAATAACATCTCCATTCTCTGTATAAACAAAAGAAGCTCATCTAAAAGTCGATCTTTGTGTGCTTCTCCCGTCTCCCTGAGGGGAGAAAGACGGAGATGGGTCTTTCAAACAAACTGTGTTTCATCCGGGGAGAATATTTTTAAAAGTAAGTCTCGGGCACATCATAGAAATAAGAGTAGTGATAATCCATCTCCTTAAGAGCCTGTCAACAGCAACCCTTTTACTCTTTCTTTCTCCTCCCCTTTGAAAAATGTTTGCCTCAAACCAATACAGAAATGCTGTGCTTCCTTCCTTCCATTTCTGCCTGATGAGTTTCCAAGACTGTTCCCCCTCCATCTGTCCTGTAACGCAGCTTTTAAGAATCTCTAACTCTAACATAACAAGGTAAAAATGTGCATCCATAACGTGAATTCCACGTGAAATCAACAAAACACGTCACCATGTCATTGGATTTGAAGTCATAGCTTGGGCGAAAAAAAGACGTTGATTACTTTTTCTTCAAATCGAATCAGTTTTCCACGTTGATTCCACGTTAAAATTCATTTCCAGTTCGGGCTCAGTGGGTGTGCTCAGTACTCAGCAATAGCTCTCCAAAGCTTTCTATACACACTGTCATTTCTACACAGTTTCCTTGCATTATTAAAGTCACAATCTGTTTTATAAGCAGACAACACAACACGACAGATGTCAGCGAGCAGATGCTGCTTCAGCCATTTCATATACTGAGATTGTGACAAACTGTCTCGGACCTGGAGAGGAGAGAAACGTGAACACACATGAAGAGCCTTGCAGTGCTCCATCACTCTGTTTTGCTCTGCTACAGGCAGGGATCTTTCAAACTGAAGGCCTGAGTTATAAAAGGGCTGGCTAGATTGACCCGACTGCTGGCTACTGTCTGCTCCATCACCCAGAATAGCCAGAGTGAGTGAGTGAGTGAGTGAGTGAGTGAGTGAGTGAGTGAGTGAGTGAGTGAGTGAGTGAGTGAGTGAGTGAGTGAGTGAGTGAGTGAGTGTGCCTTTGTATAAAATAACGGATGAGAGTGTGAAAAAGTGAGTGAGAGAAAGTGAGAGAGAATGAGCAAGAAAGTGAGAGAGAGAGCACAAGAAAGTGAGAGAGCAAGAAAGTGAGAGAGAGAGAGAGAGAGAGAGAGAGAGAGAGAGAGAGAGAGAGAGAGAGACAGGTGAGGTGAGAAAGAGAGGGAAAGAGAGCAAAAAAGTGAGAGAGAGGGGAAGTGAGAGAGAGGGAGAGAGAGCGCAAGAAAGTGAGAGTGAGAGGGGAAGAAAGCGAGAGAACGAGAGTGTATGAGGGAGTGAGAGCGGGTGGAAATGGAGAAGATGAGGCTCCAGACAGAGATAGATAATCCGTTGGCAGCCATGAGTTTCCCAGAGAATACAGCGGAAAAAGGAACAGAGGAGATCATAATGAGGTAGAGGAGACGAGGGACAGCCGAGGGGCCCTCAGGACACAGGGGCCTGATAAGAGCAGACAGCCAGCTAGATAAACTCTCCATGCAGCAGGGGAACACACATTCCTCACAACACAGCTGGCCTGGAGTGTTGCCTGCCATGCCTGTCTCTTTACCAACACCCTGGCAAGCACACTATGGTCCCTACAGTATCCACAACCACCATGCCATAGGGACCACGTGAACCAGGATCTGGGTTTACAGGATACATTGAATATGGCGATTCTCCTTTAACACCAAGAAAGCAGTCATTCAATTTGCCATTCACCAGCTTTTCAAGCTTAATCTCAAAATATGCTTGGTACATACCAAAGAATGGAGTTTTAATGAGCACTTGGGCTCCCGAGTGGCGCATCATCTAAGGCACTGCATCTCAGTGCTAGAGCTGTCACTACAGACCCTGGTTCGATTCCAGGCTGTATCTCAACCGGCTGTGATTGGGAGTCGCATAGGGTGGCGCACAATTGGCCCAGCGTCATCCGGGTTAGGGTTAGGGTTAGGGTTAGGGGTAGGCCATCATTGTAAATAAGAAAGAAAAGGTTAAATAAAAAAGCAACTATCGCCATTACGGCCGGTATGTACTTCCGAAAAAGGTCCAAATAAAAAGTTACACGCAACCGAGAAAAAAAAATGTCTTGTCTGGAAAGAATCAAAGTCTTGTTTTTTTGACCAAGTGCGTATGCACCATATTCACCTCTTCTGCACCACCTGTAATGTTCAAATACACTAAATAAAGCCTATCTGGAAATATACAATCACTGTAAAAACGTACCCTATATTGTCTACTTAATCTACTTATTGCTTTCCATGTAGCGCGGGTGAAACCACAGATTGATACGATGTTCATGCACCGTTGTAGGTGAGAAAATCAATGAACTTTTCTGCTGCTGGATCAGCCGACCTGTGAGTGGCAGTAGTTATTGATTTTATTGGAGGTGCAGGAGAGGTGGATTTGGTCAAAAACAATACTTTGATTCTTTCGGTAAAAACTCCATTATTTGGTCAGTACCGAACGCATTTTGAAATTATTAAGCTTGAAAATCTGGTAAATGACAAGATGAATGGCTGATTCCTGGGCTTAAATGAGAATCAGCATATTCAAAGTCTCCTGTAAACACAGATTCTGGTTCAAGGGCCACACAGCCACCTTCACACCCATCTAGCAGACACTGGATGACAGAGGAGGGGACAGAGGGGGTCCAAGGGGTCTCTCAAGCAGTTATAGACACCGGTATGGTCTTGGAGTGGCTCCAGAGGAGCCCAGTCGGGGGTACGCTGAGGTAAGTTGAGGTGATACTGAGAATTGTAAATCATCCACCGCCAAACCTGACAGGCTGACACTACTCTTGCCACCATGAAGTCTATGGTGCTTACTCAGCAAACCACTGTAAAGTACCATAGCGGTGCCTTACCGAAACTTCCACATTAGTACCAATCAATTGTCTCTGGCATTGTCATCCTCCTCATCATCATTATCATCATTATTATCATCATAAATCTCATCATCATCACCGTTATTCTCATATTCATCATCGTCATCCTCATCAGAATCCTCCTCCTCCTCATCATCATCATCATCTCCATAGCACTGGCAGGTTGTCAGCATCAGATAATACGTGCAGCAACACAGCGAAATGGGAGAGAAAAAAACAGGTTCATTTCTTGATCTGACCATTTCGAAGTGATGACATTTGGCTCGCTTAACTCAACCTTCCTCTTTCACAGCCTCGCTTTTGTCGTTCTCAGCACTTCAGGCCGACTCCCAGACGAAGCCAGCTTCTGAACAGTGACACCACCTGTCTCACGGCTGTGCTTGCAAGTGCAGCATTGCGGGCAATGGAGGCCATCTCTCATGCAGACACCACATTGCACATCGTCCTTAATAGATTGGCTTAGCCACGCACACACGTGCACATGGGCTCACTGTTTCCCCATGTCATTGCCCCCAGCGGGACACAGTGAGCCCTCTTTGGATAATGACATTCAGATTGATGTAATCCGAGTCCGAGGGAAGGCCATTAGCTGGCCTGATCTAATGGAACCTCCTATCTTTTTTAATCACAGTAGGGGAGAGTTTTCTCTATGCTTAAAATTCCACTGGGAAAAAACCCTATCGGCCGTGTGCATAATTATTCCTGGCCACACTCGTTTGCTCCTGCAGGGGAATGTGGCAGTGATGGATACTGGTGGCAGTGGGTGGGTGGGTAGTGTGGAGGGGGGGGGGGGGATGCAGCAACAGGCAGGAGTGACTCACAGCACGTTATGTTTCCCTCTCCCCAGAGGGAGTGCTGAGCTGGGCTTCTGGTTGGGGTGGTGGTGGTGGTGGTGGTGTTGATGTTGGTGGATCCAATTTCTCACCTAGGACACTCTGGGCATAGCTCTCTGTACTGGCCATAAGGATGAGAAGTGGAGGGATCTGTATCTGTGTGATGGAGAAGTGGAACAGTCTGGATTCACAGTGGGAAGAAGCAGCGGAGAGGGAGAAGTTCTGTAGTGATGGTTGGAAGAACCCCTGCTTCTCTGCCAGGGTGACCCTGTGTGATTAATATAGTCCAACTTTCTACAGCTGCTAATAAGCCCCATCCCAGCTCACTCCCAACCCTAAACTCTCCAATGATAGGCAGTGAACCAGCAATCCTGGCCCTGTCACACCCCATCTTGTCTTTGGGGAGTGGCTAGCGGGAGCTCCCCGTCACTTCCCTTAGGCCATAGATAATGCGCTATGGACATGATCATAGTATGTATGCAATGAAGGTCAAGTCACCAAAAGTGCAAACATTTAGTATGCATGGAAAGGGTATACCCTGATGGTCATTGAAAAGCAATGCCTTTCTTTCTCCATCCACATGACCTTGTATGCATATTCCACATGCGCAGATTAGCTAGCTCATCGTTTACAATAGGAAAAGGGAACGGGAAAAGAGGTCGGACGTTTCATCACCTTTCTGTGTCTTATTTCATAACTTAAAAGCCCTGATTGCGAAGGTGTCCGGCTTGAAAATTCATTCAGCCAGTTTGGAATCGGTGACTACATTCAAGTGGCCAAGAGACGTCATGTGATCTCCTACAGCTATCTAACGGATGAACTGGGAATCAGACAGAGGGTATATTTACATCAATGGATAGGTAGAGCCTTCAGCTTCGTTATGGTGCGTTGCACAAGCCCTGCACTTTTAAAATGGTTGTGTTCCAATGGGAATTAGCGCATATTTAGAGTGCCACCTTCATTGTTTTATTCCTACAATACTTGACAAAGATTTATTTCGTTACATCCCTATTTACTAGGCTATTCAAAATCAAATACAAATTCACTGTAATTGTAGGCTAACTCTGTAAGCCGCCCTGCACAATCTTTGAAACAACAGCATCGCCTAGGCCTATATGTTCTCTCCCAGACTTATGGATAGAACTTTTTGAGTGTAGCATAAGGTAACCAGTCCATCCAGTATGCATAATAACAGTCCACACTCAAAGGCGATTACTCAAATGAGTTTAATTTTGGAGTATAGGTTAGACAAATGATGTACCAAAGACATCTTAAATCAGTTTTGTTTGATGTTTTACTGCTATGTGTAATACGTGGTAGGCTATGTATTGTATAACGGCACAATCAACATTTAAAAAAATGGGGGGGGGGGGGGGGGCATGGGCTCATAGGCCCAGGGGTATGCATAAGCTCTAATATGCATATGAGGTTAGTTAATCTTACTTAATCACCTTAGAAAGAGCTGTCCATTTTGTTGTGTTAGGCTTTGAAACAACATCCACAATGACCATGTTCTACACTCAGAATCAACCTGCTGTTGAACTTCTTCCTTCAAATTGATCATCACAGATACTGTTTTGATGACAAGTGTTTGATGTGATTTTCGATTGCATTTGCATTCATGTCAGAGTGGTTAGAGGGACAATAGAGCCCTGAGTACCAGGCCATTAGGACCTCATGGTCAATAGCAAGTTGGGTACTACCAACGCATGTCCAGGGTGCATAAAAGGAGATTACCGCGGTCATGACTCATGACTGCCAGCGTGGCAGTAAAGCTGTCAACACAACAGCCCTAATCATCACCCACAGGAGACTTGAACCTCAACCAGAGAGTTGTGCATGACAGTGTGTGGTTAGCTAGGCAAATCCTAAGCTAGATTTGGCCAAAATGACCATAGAAATAGAATGTCATTCTAGGTCTGGTTAGACAGCTGACGTTGTACTCTCCACATACTCTTTCTAGGCATGTCAATATGATATTTATTGCAGAATTTGTTTGACATTTTCTTTGCAACACAAACACACCCATCAATGTTTATTTGATAAATGTATCTACACTCAAGCTGGGTGATGTTAGTGAAATGTCCACATATAGTCTAAACCTGTTGGGATATAAGTATTTCTGGGATTTGTCCCCTGAGAAATCTGTAACAGCGGACATAAGAGGACCCGAGACAAAACTAGCCAGTTATAGAACATTGTGTTGTATGAAAGCTGAGCTGACTGAACACCGGGCATTCAACAAGTAGTTAATACCGTCCCCATGGTAACATGTCTTTACTCATGACAAGATGAAACGTTAATAAATAAGTTGCAAGCTGCTTTCGTAGCAAGGTGTTGTAAAACACATTCCAGACACTGGTTCTTGCCAGTGTTGCAAATCATTTTTCCGGGAGAATCGCTATTGGCTCCTTGATTTCTCGTTAGCAGTCTCAAAATATATTTTTTGCCATGACCAATTTGCCTTGCTGCAGCACAGCTGTGGTCCCCGATGTAGTGTTTACTGCGTCCCCTCCCCTTCTGCACCTCTGCATTTGCGTGCACTGTTGTTGTGACTTCTTTTTGCGGCAGAATTGACTGGGAAATGTTGCTAAATGCTATCAAAACCAAAAACGTTGGTGGCAAAACTCCCCAAAGGCAGCCTGAAATGTAGCTGAATTCGTCGCTAGCCCCTTTATGACTAATAGTCACTGAATGGGTCTGAAAACTCACTGAATATAGCAACAAAGTCATGAAATTAGCAACACTGGTAATTTGTAATTGTAACTGTAATTTGACAGAGAAATATCAGCTAGATAGGCTAGCCAGCTGCAGCTATCCCCAAGCTAGCCTACACTAGCTTTAGTGTGCTTTAGCCTACACATAGAACTGAATTAGCTGACCATCTCAAGATGGCGAGTCAGTCAGCAGGGGAGAAGTCCTCAACTTCAAAACTTCTGATTGAATGGCAAAGACACACCCAAAGAAACACCCACATCAAACCACACCTGCAAGACAACTCTAATTCGGTTCAGTCATGGCCGCTAGCATTTCTAAATGAGCACGCTAAGAAACAAGGCCAAATCAGGCAATTCAGTTCCCCTTTAACCCTCTTAAGTTAATTTAAGTTAATGTCTTCCACATCTGGAAGGTGGCCAAGCTACAGCAGTGTTTGCCAGACCATGAGACATTCTGAAAATCGAAACGTCTGTAGCGTCCAAAACGGTTTGGCCCACAAACTACTATGGCTAGAGAAAGATGAGGCTCTCACGAACACGTTCATGTTGGTTGTTTTGCTAGAGCGCTCACAAGCTTCACAAACTATGCTTGAAGGCTGCCTGGTCCAGTTAAACAAATGAATGGAAGTACTGTATATGGAAGTAGTTTAGTACCTAAATAAAGGGCTTAAATATGTGTAAAACACATTTTTCATAGTTTCCTGGTGTTTTTTTTATATCTCTCAGATATAGGACAGCATTTAAAAACAAAAATCCTTTCGATTTCTTTTTTACTATCTGGTTTTCCATTGATGAATATGTTATTCAATGTGATTCTATGGGCTAATAGCCATAAGGCCAAATTCAATATTCAACGTTTTTGGGGGATACCTAAAGGGGTCTAAGTTTCCAAATCAAATATCTAAATGATCCTTGCTAAGACCATCTAAAAACAACCCACTCCCCTTTACCCCGGCTTAGACTCTAGAGGGTTTTAAAGAACAACGTACTGTACACAATGGGGATCTAGGGTATTGCATCAATAATTCAAGAGTTAATAGTGACACATTTCTTCCCAGTTTGTGCTCTCAACATGTTGACATGTTACTCATTTCAAATGCATGTTCGTACTAAACCGACTGAGGGAAGCTTTCTGCTGTTACACTATTCCCTGGTGCTAGCTACATCGTTAGACTCAGCACTTTCACTGTAGCTAGCACGGCATTTCACTTTGTCAGCACTCAAGGATTTGAGCTTTAAGCCTGATGACATCCTCTTCTGTTCAAGCCAGCTGCAGCTGTTATCATGTACTTTGCCATATTGCTTTTTATTAGAGTTAAAGTGAGTTGACAAGCACTCGTGGAGAAGTAGGGATAGACACCCAGCAAGGAACATAGAACATTCAGACAGACTCCTTAGAACAAACGGAAACAGAGCCTCTGTGTGTGTGTGCCTTGTGTGTGTGTGTGTGTGTGTGTGTGCGTGTGTGTGTGTATACAAGTGTGTGTTTCTATATGTGTGTGTGTGTGCCTTGTGTGTGTGTGTGTGTGCCTTGTGTGTGTGTGTGTGCGTGTGTGTATACAAGTGTGTGTTTCTATATGTGTGTGTGTGTGTGTGTGTGTGTGTGTGTGTGTGTGTGTGTGTGTGTGTGTGCATACCTGCGTGTATGCCTTTGCATGCCCTTGCATGGTGTTTGTGATGTTTGCATGGCGTCCGTGATAATGGGAACATCGGATATAGCGATTGGTCCTGATGAAGAACTCCTGGCTTGTCTGACAGACTGACGTTCTCCCTGCTGTACCATCGATGGGCCCTCTGCTCAAGCCATACTGAATTTTCAAACTGCCTCAACTCCAATCGTTTTAAATCTTCAATTTGATGTTCATTAATGAATGATGTACATGGTTAACAAGAGGAACACAATGGAAATACGTTTCTATATTTTTTTGTGTTATCCTGAAAATCTTTATTGTCATATAAATCAGACATATACAAAAGTATGTGGACACCTTTCAAATTTGTGGATTCGGCTATTTCAGCCATACCCGCTGCTGACAGGTGTATAAACTCAAGTGCACCGCCATGCAATCTCCATAGACAAACATTGCCAGTAGAATGGCCTTACGGAAGAGCTCAGTGACTTTTAACATGGCACAGTCATAGGAAGCCAACTTTCCAACAAGTCAGTTCGTCAAATTTCTGCCCTGCTAGAGCTTTCAGTTGTAAGTGCTGTTATTGTGAAGTGGAAACGTCTGGGAGCAACAACGGATCCCAGACGTAGGCCACACAAGCTCACAGAACGGGACTGCCGAGTGCTGAAGCGCGTAGCACTTGGGTTTCCATCACCGTGCGCAATGCCAAGCATCAGCTGGATCGGTGTAAAGCTCGCCGCCATATGACTCCGGAGCAGTGGAAACGTGTTCTCGCTATGCGGACAACTGTTAGGGTTTAAGATTAGACTTGTCATGCCTGTGAGTGATAGAACAACAATGTATTTTATCAGTGGCAGCACAACAAATTACGTATCTCCGCATGTGACAAATGATACAGTCTCAAACAGCACATCCATTTGATATCTGTGCCAAGGTAAATGGCATACAAATCCCCTTACAATCACCATTCAGCTCAGTAAACCATCACAGCACTATCCTGCAGTGTACGAGCCATAAAGTAAATCACATTTGAGCAGGACTCATTAGAAGCAGGTATAAGGACCGGGCTTGGACACGGCTCCTGTGCAAATGACAACACATGACACCTTGTAAACAGAGCGGGATTAGAGGATTCTTGAAGACAGGGTATTTCTCCAAGTTTCCTCCCCCCCTGCACGATGCTCTTAATCATTGCTAATCACGGGATTTGTCTCCCATCACATACGTCCTTGCTGGCACAGTAGGACAGCATAAGTAATGAGGCAGGACATGTGTGAGGGAAAGGAGAGGAGAGAGGAAGAGAGAGGATGAGGAGAGGGAGAGAGAAAGAGAGAGAGAGAGAGCTGAGACGATGGTAGTTTGGCTTGGCTGGGATTCATGCTTAAAAAGGGCAAGTCATCTGTGATACTTCTGTGTGGATCTGACGTGTGATTTATTTAACTGATAATGCAAAGAAGCTGGTGTTTGGAGGATGTATTGGAACGGGTGTTGTTAGGCCCGAGACAAAGTCGAGGGACGGCAAACCATGCCAATACATCCTCCAAACACCGACTTTGAGGGCATTATCACTTTAATACAACGGGTTACCAGCATATTCAAATAATGACATGTCATCAACAAAACATTTTTGATTAATTTACTTATACTCTTTCATCCTTCCACGAGATATAGTCCCGACACAAATATATGGTTGCTACCCAAGCCAGCTGGTAGTTCGTTCTATCGGTTCGGGTGCTAGCTAGCCAACTACGGCTAACTTAATGTCCCGTCAAAAAGTGCAGCCAGAAAACAACAAAGTAGCTGCATTTGCATTTGCTTAAGCTGTTTTCCAGAGACATTTGTATACATCCATAACAATGAGCTAATGGGGAGCGATTTCACTTGGCATTGAAAATGAGCTCACTCGTCAGGACACTGTTGTTCAGAGGAACTAGCCAACAACACAATCACTTCAAACTGAATCTGGAAAGACTGCAAACTAGCTGCACTTTGTTTCTTTTGACCTTTTTTTCAATTGACGTTTCTTTGTATATATCCATAAAAAGGATGCCAGCTGATTCATGATTTCTACTTGTTGAGAAACGCTGCCTGCCTGTCTGTCTCGTCCCAACTCCCGACACGTTCATTTCTATAGGACAGCTTGAGATCAAATTTGAATATTGAAACAATGTTGCAAATGTCGGAGAGACAGACAACAAGGTTTATACATTGCCTGGCTGGGCTGATGAGACAGTGGACTGCGCAGTCAGATGGAACAGAGTAATGTCATAGAGATAACCAGTGGTAACTTGTGGAATAGACACCGTCTGGAATGCGGTTTTAACCCATCAGCATTCAGGATTAGACCCACCCATTATATAAATACAATTAACATATGGACTTGTATGTCCTGTACATAATTGTGCACTTGTGTTCCATACAGAACGTTTCTTAATTTACATACAACAGCAATGAGACAAGTATTTCCCATTACCATCACAACTTCTTGGAAAGATGGTGCAAGCCTGAAGTGAATATACACTACATTCAGTTGGACACAACTAGACATATTTTATTTCATGTCGGTGATAGATGTTAATGGTACTTGAAATGCAATAATTTGATCTCTTCTACAAATGTAACCCCCGGATAGCCTATTTTCTGATTGCAGAACATTACCCCTTACTTAAAGAGGCTAAGTGCAGAGAAGCCTGTCTTGATAGATATTCAGGGTTGCTGGGATACAGGGCTGCTGTAGTCACTGTGTTCCTCAAGATTGGCAAATGACTCAAACTTTTGACAAACCAAAAATGAATGGCAATCAAAATGAATGGCAATCAGTTCTGTCAATATTTTGGAAGTCGAACTTAAATGATTGAATCCCATTGTGGACTTTTGGTCAATTGCGCACAGGCCCAAGGTGTCTTGACCAAGTAATACACATTTGTATAAGACGAATTTGTGAAGCAACTGGCCTGAAATGGACTTTTATCACCAAACTTCAGCCTCTATACCCACATTAAGTCTAGCTAGAATGAATGACCTCCCTTGACAAAAAGGTGTAATGTACAAAAAAAGTATTTTTAAAAATGCATATCCTTGTGTGTTGTTTGATTGTGTGTGTGTGCGAGCGTGCGTGCGACTGCGTGTACAAGTGTCCGTGTGTGTGCCACAGCTCTCTGACCTTCCTTTAATCACTCCCCATGCTTCAAAAAAAAAAACTCTCTCACCCCAACCCCTGTTCACTCTCCTCCTGCTGCTGGGTTGGCTAATGAGAAACCTGCCATTCTGTCATTTACCGTGCACACAAACACACACATGCACGCACTGTCCCTCCACCCACACACACACAGAACCTCCCCTCCCTCACCCACACACACAGCTCTCCACATTACTCCTCACCCCCCTCCTCAGGAGGTGGAACCTTGCCCACCACGTGTCATCCGTCATCTCCTGGCTGCCTGATGGGCGATGCCACTCAATCTGTCTTCCCTAGCCACGACAGCCCCAGCCCAGCCCAGCCTCCCTCTCACCTCAGCGGACAGAAAAAACACGGGGAAAAGAGGAGGAAGACTGGCAGAATGAGGATTGATGGAGCACCCTGACAGTGTCCCAAATGGCACCCTCTTCACAGAGCCTATAGGGCTCTGCCCAAAAGTAGTGCACTATATAGGGAATAGGGACGTACACCTTCAGTGATTGGGGTCTGGCAGGGCCCTACCAGTGTCCCAAATGGCACCCTCTTCACAGAGCCTGGGACGTACACCTTCAGTGATTGGGGTCTGGCAGGGCCCTACCAGGGAACAGCGTTGGGAATAAATGAAAAACGGTGTCACTTCACAATCTGAGGCCTTGGCAAGTCTGGAGGCAGCACTGCGATGAGCTGAGCATCTGCACAGTGTGAATGTTAGGTGAAATTCACAGACTCCGCAGGAGCGAGAGGGGACCGAGAAGAGAGAGAGGAGCGAAAACACAGTGTTGTACTGGTGGAACTGCACTAGAATGTGTGTTTAGCAAGTTTTTTTTATCCATCCTTATCGTGCCTTCCATCCTTCTATTAACTTTCCATCCACCCACCTATCCCTCCATCCTCAACCTGGGCCCTAAAACAACAGCTGTGCAACAGCTCTGAAGGGAGATAGGTCCTGGTGCGTGAGTATTTTTCTCCGCAGCCAGTAAACTGTGTAAGCCCGTATCCTTGCCAGTTCTACCAATAGAACGTCTCTCAAACAACCTCGGATGTTTCTATTGAAGATCGACGCACAGACGCGGATTGTCATGTACCATTGCCTTGACTCGAGAAAAAGACAAGATTACAAGTTCTGTATAGCTCTGTACAGGGAACCACACCGAGCTCTTAACACCCGAGAGCATTAGTAGGCCGCCATCTCTTACCGACGACATATGGCTGTAGTTCTATTTGGGATCCCAGTGTGTCTGAAAAGAGAGCACGCTCCCACATCAGAGATGCCAAAACAGCGTCCACTAGCCACCACATCCAGCAGCTAGCAGAGAAGAAACATGAATATTTCAGCGCCAAACGATTAAAGTCACCTAGTCCTTTTCATCATTGTTTAAAGTAAGTGAACACGTTCAATGTTGACCTCCTTTCCCCTGGAGTGGGAAGGAAAGAAAAACAACTGAACGAGGCAAAACGGAAACTGGGTGTGAATGCTAACAACTGAGGAGAAGCCCCTGATTGAAAGGAGACGATTGCAGGCATTTGGTTAATCACTGCATCAATCCATCTCTTCTGTGGACATCACTCGTTATTCCTGACAAAGGTATACTCTGGTATCTCTTCTAGGAGCAGCAGGGCTTCCTCTCCTGTACAGCACAGTTGCTGAAGACTCTTCACCGAGTGTTAGAACTGAAAGCCTGAGTGTGTGGCTTTGGTGTGTGTGCGTGGGCGTGGGAGCAGCCTGAATCTTGACTGAAGGGAGACACACCTGGGTACCTAAGGGGGGCAGTGCCATGGTTCTTGCTGTGCCTTTAACAAACGCCGTCTGCATTTAGTCACAGCATTTACCACTCACAAAAAGAGATAGCAAAGGCGCAGGAGATAAAGAGTGCCACAAATTTCACAGCACCATGTGGACTACCTCTGCATCATCAGCCTCCTCTCTCTGCACCCCCTTCTACCCCATGTATTATTCTCTCTCTCTCTCTCTCTCTCTCTCTCTCTCTCTCTCTCTCTCTCTCATATTCAACCACAGCCGTATTGTTTGGAAAAGGGAAGAAATATCACACATATCTCTCCTCAGCCACTCTAGCTTTAATCAGAGACTCAGCAAGGTAGTCTGTGTGAGACATTGCTCTCATAAGTGCATTCCATGTGTTCTGGAACCTAGGCTATGGACAGCTTACAAAATGGCTACTAAGCATGAGCGTGGAGTCTGGAATCATAGTTTATTGAATCACAAGTGGATGTGAATGGCGCATTTACGCTTGAAAGCTAAAAAACATTTCCTTGTCACATCTCAAAAGGACTCTTAACACATGAATGTTCTCAAAGAGGCAATTCACCTTGTGCATTTACTATGCCAAATAATTGTACATTTTGGTGGCCCCAGGAATCAAACCCACGATCCTGGTGTTGCAAGCACCAACTGAGCCATAACAGGACCACAAACATGGTGGGTGAGCCATGTCTTCTTACCCTAGCCTGTCGGTAAGTGCTCATTTGCCGTAGTCACACGAGGGAACAAAACAGCCCAGACATGGAAAACAGAATCAATCATCAAAGCAGACACCTGGCTATTCCTGTACACAGTGGCTCACCACCCCGTCACGTGTACACATAGATTTCCACTCAGCAGTGCTGAACACCGAGGCAATTTTTTAGTGCTTGCTGACAAAACGCTTGATCATTTCTATTATTATTTGTGAGATACAACCTCTAAATCAAACATAATGTTCCGTGTGCCGTCCTCAATCAGAATGAAATAAAAAGTCAACGATTTCCTTGAACAAGCGTATCACGAAGTGTCATATAGATTACATAAAGGCATCCATTATCTGGAGAGATATATCCACGCCACACTGAACCACACTGGACTCGTGAAGAGACTGAGACAGAGACTGAGACCGAGATAGAGATAGAGACAAGCTGTGGTGTCATCATAGTGGGTGTGTGTGTGTGTGTGTGTGTGTGTGTGTGTGTGTGTGTGTGTGTGTGTGTGTGTGTGTGTGTGTGTGTGTGTGTGTGTGTGTGTGTGTGTGTGTGTGTGTGTGTGTGTGTGTGTGTGTGTGTGTGTGTGTGTGTGTGTGCTCCTGTGGTATGGATGTGCGTTTATACTCTCTTTCCATCACTGACCCCACATTCTCCGACAGAGCTACTGCAGGATCAGACCTGCAGGGTGTTACTTGTCCTTTTACGAAACGTCCAACTGCCCAACAGCCTCTTGAAGTCAGGCGGAGGCAGTGTGGGATGGCAGAAAGAAACTGCCAGAATTATCTCTTTTGAAAAGTACCTTGAATTTGGTCTCATGTCTAATCAAGTGCTCACCTGTCATCTCTGACAGCCACAACAAGACAGGCTGCTGTGTCAATTTTATTCCTCAGACGGCCAACCGACTGCATCTCGCCCACCAGCACCCCGGCTACACTTCACCAAAAGGCCACGGGAGAAGGAAAAGTAAATAACTCTCAATAACACACTTGGCCAACAGGACTGTCTGAGTAACTACAGCATGACCTACACACCTTAGGGATCGGAGAGGAGCAAAAGACCGTAACACTTTAAGCAACCTACATGAAATAATACTATGGAATACTATGGTATAAATACTGTAGTATTCACTGTAGTGCTGTTGCAGACTTTACTGTACTGTTCACTGACTAAGTCAGGAAAAAAATGACACTGAACACTGTAGTATTTAGATTTAACTATAGTATAAATACTGTACTAAAATATAGCTGTAGTACGTACATACCATGGTAATTCATTTAGTATTTTTGTGTATTGTAGTACACAGAAATATTTCCTGTAGTGTTTTTGCGGACTGTAATATATTGTCATATTTACTGTAGTTTTTTTATTGACATTACTGTAGTTTTTACTACAGTATAGTGTTTCTGTTTTATTATCTTTGACATACTGTAGAAGTGGAGGCTTTCTCCTTCATGAAACCTACTGGAGAAATTCTAAAAGAACACATTTTCCATAACCTGTAGGTGATGAGGACTGGGGTTTGAAATGGATAGTTCAGAGCTTCTGTTTTTTTAATTACTTGTAGCAACACAATATGGTATAACCTTGGCATGTAAGTTTGTCATGTACAGTATGGGTGGCACAAATTGCAATATGGTGGAAGGGGAATGGACAGGTACTTTACTGTTATTTTTACTGTGGTTAAAAAAGTGTAGTGTTTTTGCGGACAATATTGTAGTATTTATGAGAGTTGATTTTTGTGTGTGGATAATACTGTAGTATTGAGGGATACTACAGTGTGTAGTGTATTATTCTACAATATACTACACTAAGTACTGTAGTATTTTATAGTAATCTGTAGTATTTTTTTCACGTGGGAAGTTGAAGTGAAAATCACTTGTCGATCCAGGGCAATGCCAGTGGTGCAGCACTCAACACTCGTCACTAATAAACAAGTCCAAATCTCCCCTCCAACCAAAAGACAGACAGTCTGTTTGTCTGTCCGTCTGTCTTTCTAGAGGATGGGCAGAATAGATGTAAGAACACCACACTCCATCCAGACAGACAGGCAGTGATATTTTACAGTATGGAACAGCGTGTCTGGTTTACAGAGCAGTACAGCTAATTCAAATATTCACACGCATTTCCCGGTAGAGGCAGAGTAGCAATGGGAGTCGGAGTATGATGAGGCATTAAAGATTAAAGCAGGTAGCTGCCACCGGCGCCCAGTTTGACTGACGTTCCAAAGAGAATGCAGCTGCCGAGTCAGAGGTGCCATGGTTACACCTTCTTCTCTCATTGCCTGCTAAAATTAAAACTTCTAAATATACAGCCTGCCTGGGCTGAGGCTCGGAGAACTGACTCATCCATATGCATGAGAACGGTGTTCCTTCTCCGCTCTGTCTGTTAGTTGTGGACGGGCCGTCTGCTCTGCTCTGCAGTGCTGAGCCTGAGTCCCAAGACATCTCCAGGACAACTGACAGACTGAGCTATTAGGAGGCATGTGTAATGTCTAATGATAGACAATGCCCCCGAACCGTATGTTGACCAGGATGAGGGGTTCTAGAGGGGGAATATCAGGATAATCCCAATCGTTTTGAAGAACCATCTGGCCTTAAATGGCCATGA
Organism: Oncorhynchus nerka; assembly: GCF_034236695.1. Classification (NCBI taxonomy): domain Eukaryota; kingdom Metazoa; phylum Chordata; class Actinopteri; order Salmoniformes; family Salmonidae; genus Oncorhynchus; species Oncorhynchus nerka. The sequence goes on along the minus strand of NC_088411.1, from coordinate 11,590,376 downwards.
ACTCATTTAACCTACAGCCAGAAGAGGACGGGCCACCCCTCGGAGCCTGGCTCCTCTCTTGGTTTCTTCTTCCAGTAGATTCCTGCCACTGTAGGGAGTTTTTCCCCTAGCCACTGTGCTTCTGAATCTGCATTGCTTGCTCTTTGGGGTTTTAGGCTGGTTATCTGTCTAGCACTTTGTGACAACTGCTGGTGTAAAAAGGGATTTAGGAAATACATTTGATTGGTTGATTCATTGATTGACAATGTTTCATGGAGGTCAACACTATTTGTCTGATAAGTATTGTATGTATAGGCTAGTTGGTATAAGGCTATGTCTAGGGGTGTTTCTGTTTGTGTGCACAGAGCATGTAAAGTACATGTGTGTACTGTATGTGTGCTCACACGTGTGTGTGTAGGTGTGTGCAAATGTGTGCTCACACATTTTAAAAATATTTTATTTGATTTAACCTTTATTTAACTAGGCAAATCCATTAAGAACGAATTCTTATTTACAATGACGGCCTACCCCGGCCAAACCTGGACGACACTGGCCCAATTGTGCACCACCCTGTGGGATTCCCAAACGCGACCGGATGTGACGCAGCCTGGATTTGTGTGTGTTCAAGTGTACCCACGAGTATGTACGTGTGGTTATACCTAGGCCTAAATTCTCTCACTTACCTGTTGGATGAAGGCCTCTGCTCCTCGGGGGCTGAGCAGTAGGATGGCACGTCTCAGAGTGTCCCTGTAACGGTTGAGCTCCTCTGTCCTCATGGTGTTGAAGAGGTTCGAGAAGACCTTACTGATGTTCCTGTCCACTCTCTGTAGAGATACGTCCAGCCCCTGCCGAGATGTCTGGTCCAGGAAACTCTGTAGGCCACGGATATCTGAGGAGAGGAGGAGGGTGAGTGGGGTTAGACTAACTGGACACGGAAACCCCTCTAACGTCCTGCAGAGCCCTCTGAGTACATCAAACATACCGCATAATTATGGCCCACAGCATCCATTGCACTTTTTTTTAGTCAGATTCCATCTCTCAATAGCATAATTTGACTAAATGTAATATTTCCACTGTGATTGCTAGCTCGTGGTGGTTCTAGTGTTAACTGGCATATTTGAAACCCATGACTGGAATACACAAATAATGAATTCTCTACATGGCGAGGAGGACTGTCATTTAGATAAACGCACACACAACAAACAACGCTGCTTTGAGATTCAACCACAAAGGCCAGGGAGGGAAACGATGTGGCAAGTGGTAACGTGGTCGGCACAGCTTGTCCCATGAATTAAACGTAGAAATTGAGGATTGGCTGATAACTAAAAAAAAACATATACAGTGAACCTGAAACGGTTTCTCGATCAACACTTTGATATGCTTGAAAACAACAATCACACGCATCAAGATCTGCCCTTCTATCTATCTATCTATCTATCTACATCTGCCCTATCCTTGAGCAAAACTTGAAGGGAGGCCTCCAGCCAAACTACCCGTATGTAACAGTGGATGAGGCTTTTACAACAATGTCAGCAGAAGATAGGGCATTGCCGACAAGCACGAACAAACATTTGAAAAAGGTGGATTTATTGCCTGGGTTAACGGAGGAGGTCGAGGCCCTCAAATCAGGAATGGATTACAACAATAAAATGGAAGAAATACGAGCTGAAAATAAGATATTGACAACGACCGCGGACTCCCTTATAAGCCACCCCGCAGAGGCTACGGTAGGATATTAACGCAATGAAAGCAGAATTACTTGATCTGAGGCGCAGATGTATGGAGAATTAATATTGTTATGATGGGAACAAAGGAGGATGAAAATGAAAACTATCTGGCAACTTGAGGATAAAGTCAGGGTTTTCATGAAACTTCATCTCGAGATAACAGGTGGATACAATTGATTTTCAATGGGCTTATCATTTCGGTGGCAGAGGGGAGGGAAGGCCCGGTCCGTTCTCCATCAGTGAACAATTTCTCCATGAAATAGTGGCGAGAATGTGCCTTGTATCCCACTTTCAAAAGGCTCCGAGCAGAGAAGCCGAAAGTTTGTCTTGTAGTCGATAAGTTGTATGTAAAAAAACGATTCTTCGGGGATTCGAAGATAACAATGTTGGCTATGAGTGATACCTCATGCTGAGGTAGTCCCCGATACGCAACATTACACCACACTACACGTTACAATCTTGCATGATGGACTCATCCTTTTTATTCATACAATACGGAACCTTGGACAATATGGACTTCAAATTTGTCTCGGGTTTATGGGAAGGCAAAAAACGGCTGAGGCTAACTTTTTTTATTTTGAGGACCGTACAGATGTTAAAATGGTAAAACCAAGGTTGGGTTTTGAGTTTGATCTGATACAATGTCATTTTAGCGATTGGGGTATATTGTGACTTCAATGCTGTTACACTGTAGCTGCCCTTCTAGCAGATGTGATTTGGGATGAAAAATATTGACCTGTCTAATGTGGAACTAGGATATAGGATAAACGATTGATACAGTAAGAGGGTCAATAGCCTATCTAGGTTCTCTACTGGAGTAGGCCTATTCGATCCTATAACAATTGGTGTCACTATCTTTAAACACCATTTCAACCATAAATCTCATTGAAAAAAAAATACAAAGGACATATTTTTCAGATGCACACCAGCAAATGGGTTAGGTGTTGGTCAAAGGGGTCAGTTGACTCTGCTAGCAACTGGCAGGTTAACACGGGGTTAAACTGAGTATAGCTGAAATTCATCATTAGAGCCAATATGATAACTGGCTTATGGAAGCACTACTCTATGCGAGAAGTATATTATGTTTTTACACAATCTATATATGCTACCGGTATCTTTCCTCCCCAGTGCTATAGGCCGATGTGTTAAGCAGCCTAAGTGATTGAGCAACAAACCTTGTGTTAAAAAAAAACAAAGAGGAAAAATACAAATATTCTTTACTTTGATAGGTCTGCCGTTGGGATGAAATGGATGCGGTATCTATCTATATGCATATACTGTCTATAGTGCCTTCAGAAAGTATTCATACCCTTGGACTTTTCCCACATTTTGTTACATTGTGTTCCATCCTTTATTCAAAATGTATTAAATATACTTTTCTTCTCTCTCCCATCTACACACAATATCCCGTATTGACAAAGTGAAAATATGTTTTTAGAAATATTTGCAAATATCTGCAAATGTATTGAAAGCGATTACAGTTGTGAGTCTTTCTGGTTTCTAAGAGCTTTCCACACCTGGATTGTGCAACATTTGCACATTATTCTTTTCAAAATGATTGTTGATCATAGCTGGACAACCATTTTTAGTTCTTGCCATAGATTGTCATTTAGATTTAAGTCAAAACTGTAACTTTGTCTTTCAGGAACATTCACTGACTTCTTTGTAAGCAACTCCAGTGTTGATTTGGCCTTGTGTTTTAGGTTGTTGTCGTGCTGAAAGGTGTCTGTTGGAAAGCAGACTGAAGCAGGTTTTCCTCTAGGATTTTGCCTGTGCTTAGGTAACCTTCTTTTTTATACTGAAAATCTCCCCTGCCCTTAAAAATGACAAGCGTACCCATAACAGGATGCAGCCAGCACTATGCTTGAACATATGGAGAGTGGTACTCAGTAATATGTTGTATTGGATTTGCCCCAAATGCAACACTTTGTATTCAGGACAAAAAGGTAATTACGTTGCCAATATTTTTGCAGTATTACTTCCTCTCCAGCAACTGAGTTAGGAAGGACGCCTGTATCTTTGTAACGACTGGGTGTATTGATACACCATCCAAAGTGTAATTAATAACTTTATCCATCTACCCTTCTTCGAGAGGCATTGGAAAGCCTCCTTGGTCTTTGTGGTTGAATCTGTGTTTGAAATACACTGCTTGACTGAGGTTTAATTGTATGTGTGTGGCACAGATATGAGGTAGTCATTCAAAAATCATGTTAAACACTATTATTGCACACAGAGTGAGCCCATGGAACGTATTATGCGATTTGTTAAGCAAATGTTTCCTCCTGAACTTATTTAGGCTTGCCATAAAAAAGGGCTTGAATACTTATTGACTCAAGACATTTCAGCTTTTCATTTTTTATTAATTTGTACAGATTTTGAAAAAAAACCATAATTCCACTTTGAAATTATGAGGTATCATGTTGAGGCCAGTGATAAAAACAAATCTCAATTTAATCCATTTTCAATTGAGGCTGTGACACGACAAAATGTGGAAAAACTCAAAGGGTGTGAATACTTTCTGAAGGCACTGCATGTCAAGTAACTACATTCCTACTATGTACAGTCATTACTGTGAAGAAAAGAAAGAGAGAAGTGCCATGTGTGTACAACGAGTCTAGAATGCACATGTAAACAACAAACAAAAAGAGATGTTAAAATATAGGCTATTAAAAACTTTTGCAGTGTTTTGGGTTCGACAACAGCAGAGCAGCCTTGGACCAGACATTGTGAAATATTGCGAGACATTGTGCATTGTGCCCCACACTGTGGAGTAAATTGCCTGCCTGTCGATCTCTGCTGCTGGCAGTTCAGTAAGTGTTCAGCGGAAGGAGAGTGGTAGAGGAGGTCTGGGTAACTCAGTGCTTTCTTTATTGTGTTCTCAGGGCCTCTTACTCACAGTCCTAGCCTATGGTGGGGCTCCGGTAGCTAGCACCTGTCTACAAGTCATCTTCCTTTGTCTAGGAGTAACAACTCACCACCGAACAGAGTGGTTTCATTGCGACAATTACTTCTCATTTGCATCATTCTCTTCTTGGTGTGATAACCTATTCAGCTATCACTGAAGTGATCCATTTTAAATGTCTGAGACAGGTGGGTTCATTCGAACATCTCTCATTCTCCTTCTCCTTCTCCTCTCATCGCTGCCTATTAGGAGTGACAGGTCACTTGTAGAAAGTTGTGTTTGGCTGTCTACTGTACTCCTATGTAGCTCCCTCTCTCCAGAGTTTAGTGGCAAAAATCCTGCTGACTCTATGTTTCCATGGTGAAAAAGGAGATGGTAACAGGTCTTCTTTCACAATGTTCTCACCAAGTCCTCTCACCAATGACAGTTGTTGTATTCTCTACAAAACAACAACAAACGACAAACATTTACTTCCTGTTGATTCATCCTGAAAAGTACAGTGAGTAGTGCCTTGTGGGGGGGGGTAGTCCTTCTCAGAGCGAACCTGGCAATTATCTGTATTAATCAAAGTGTGTGCTAGCACCACTTCTTGGCTTGGGGAGATTACTATGAATCATACATGGGGCGGCTAATGTCTTACTAGCGTTTAACCCCTGCAGGTAGAATTTGCCTTGCTGTGAAACCCATTACATCGTCCACTTTGCATGTTTTCATTCCTGTTATTTTATACCGTTATGGATATTGGGAAACTATTGGTATCCACTTATACTGAACAAAAATACAAACGCAACATGCAACAATTTTACTGAGTTACAGTAAATTCATTAGGCCCTAATCTTTTTTATTTCACATGACTGGTCTGCGGTTGTGAGGCCGGTTGGACGTACTGCCAAATTCTTTAAAACAACGTTGAAGGTGGCTTATAGTGGAGAATTAACATTCAATGGCAACAGCTCTGGAGGACATTCCTGCAGTCAGCATCCCAATTGCATGCTCCCTCAACTTGTGTGACAAAACTGCACATTTTAGGGTGGCCTTTTATTGTCCCCAGCACAAGGTTCACCTATGTAAGGATCATGCTGTTTTATCAGCCTCTTGATATGCCACACCTGTCATGTGGATGGATTATCTTGGCAAAGGAGAAATGCTCACTAACAGGGATGTGTGTATGGGCAATGTCCGGGGATCTTTTATTTCAGCTCTTGAAACATGGGATCAACACTTTACATGTTGCATTTATATTTTTGTTCAGTATATATTTCACTTGGGGGGGGGGGCATACACGGCTCCTTATCATTCAAAGCCTAACTTTGGTGGGTTTGAGAAATCCTTGTTTATGAACATTCTAGATTTGCATTTTCCTCACTTTTCCTCAGATAATCCCTATAGATTACAGCCCAAATCTTTTGTCGGCTGCAGAGAGAGTGGCAGTGATGGGCTCTCCAAAGCTGCTTGGCTTCGCCTCATGGACTTCAGCAACAGCTGCTGTGATCCCAGTGAAATTTAACTAAGACACTTAGGGGAGCATCATAACAAGCAGCATAAGAGATAATCAAAGAGGAGCAGGAGAGCAAATCTCATCAAAGAGGCCCCATCTCCAACCGTCTCTCCACTGGCGGGAAACAAATGGGATTTTACAGGATGTGACTTTCTCTCTCTCTCTCTCTCTCTCTCTCTCTCTCTCTCTCTTTCTTTATTCGTGGATTATGTGAATCATCATGAGGGCTGCCACTACCGCGTGAGGAGAGCAGAGAGCACACACACATCCACTTGCATGCACAGGCACGCACACTATTCCTAGCCACAGACACAGACCGCAGAGGTGAGGGGCTGTGTGATACAAGCTGACAGTCCAAATATGGCCTTTTGTGTGACAGTGCTGCCCCCAATGCAATGGATGGAGGTAAAAGCATGCACGAGGAGCCAGCTGAAGATCATGTGACGTAATACTCCAATCACCCTGCCCTCCTCTCGACACTGCATGACATCATCAAATGATTGTGATGCTAAGGTGAGATGATGTCAGTGGATGGGTTGTACACAGTATGTCATCATGATAGGGCTAAATAACAAAAGGAAACAAGCAAACATCCAATCACACAATGATTACCCTCAAGAGAGGGAAGGACGGAGGGATCAAAGGGGGAAAACCGAACAGCTCATAGGATGATATCACCAGCTATCACGGAGTATGTCCAAAATGGTACGCTACTCCCTATAAAGAGCACTATTCTGGGCCAGGTCCCCTTGAGTAGTGCACTATATAGGGAATAGTGTGCCATTACAGTATGTAAACAGCTATTCCCCTCTCTCATCATCAATGAAATGTCCTAAATGAGTATCCATGTAAACAATGCAAGATACATGGGATTAAATGTTTGACTCAACGCAGATGTCATGAATGACATGACATTTGAAGTGTGATTAAGCTAAGGCAGAGATCCACTCGGCCCACAGCTCACATTACAGCCAAAACGCTTTACAATCAGGTTCTAGCCTCATTCAACATTCAAACGGAATATCACTTTTCAGTCCCTCTGTTTGTTTTGAATCCATTATATTGGTGCAAATCAAAGTAAACGCAAATAAACATAAATCATCTGGCGCTGACAGCTGTGCACTGCCGAGCGCGGGGAAAGTTAAGAATTGTGAACACGAAGGTCCCACTGACAGTTCATTTAGCTCCAATCCTCATAAAAAGACAAGCATTTTAATTAGCCCCTTCAGTGAGACTCACATGTGTTGCTTTGTATGACAACGCATTTTATGTTCTATTTCCTGCTGTTTTGAACAATAATTGAGACTTTTACATTTTCATCTCTGCTGACAGGTGTGACATTTGCCTTCAGGAGACATATTTTTCATCGGCTGTTCAAGCGGCCTGTTTATGGATGAGAGATATTCTGCTATTGAATAACCATAAAAACACCCTGTATGATCTTTCCGACAGCTGTAAGTAATAAGCAGAGAACAGGACGGAAAAAGATGGAAGACAGATGATCGAATTCAATAGAATAGAAGCCGACATACATCACCGCCAATGTTGATGCTGTGTTGTTGTTGACAAACCTCACGCACGCACGCACCCACGCACGCACACACACACACACACACACACACACACACACACACACACACACACACACACACACACACACACACGCCATCGTGCCAATTCCTTGTCACTCATTGTCATGCCAATCATTTTTGTTTTGCTTGACGAGGACTGCAATGGTATAAGCAAGAGTACAAATTGATCTGCAGAACACACAAGGAATGATCTACCTGTGAGGGATCTACTTACGAAGCACTACATAGGCTCTAATAATGTTGTATGTTTTCAGTTTCCAAAGCCATTCTGTGATTGTGTATGACCACAGGAAAAAGAGCTACATGCATTTCAATACAAGCCCAATCAATGCATTTTGAATGAGAACAGTTTCACTCTGGGCTCAGCTCAGTCCCTTCACATTGTTGTTGCATGAGGCCCGACTGGAGAGAGGAGCTAGCGAACACTGTCCTAGTCCTGCAATCTGTCACCACCATCTGCCCTCAGGACAGAGAGAAGAACCTTGGAGACATGTGTTATCTCGCTGTGATGTCATCTGTCTGTCTACGCGCCACGCTCCACACCAGCTGACTGAGGAGGGAAAGAATCGCTCACCCGAAAAAAGTCGGAAAGAAGAAAACACCAAAAAAGGAGAGAAAGGCACCTTGGACAGCCAATTACCTGACGTTGGAGAAATGCTACACGTCAACCTTTTACGAAAGCCATTCTCGCACCCGCTGGAAAAAAAAAAATGTTTCCCCACAAGAGCCCTGGCAGTAATGTGACGAGCAAGTCCTGGAATGGTGTGATTTAATTGTGCGATTGTATAATTGATCAGTGTGTTCCCTCCATTGACTATACAGGCACTAAATGTTAATTTGCCCCACAAGTAGCAGCTCTTCTCTCTCCAAGAGTTTTCATGTCCTGCCAAGGCGCTTATGCAAATGGATCAAATCAAAGAGCTACGCTAGATTTTAGGACCGCAATGAAAAATCGATATCGCAGGGATCTGATACATCACACGTGAGGGCAAGGATAACGAGTGTCGGTGATAACTCGATTTTCCCTCTGCATAAACAACCCTTGATACCGTACGACACCCAGATATCATGTTAAGCGTCTTAATGTTTTCCAGCTATAGAGAGGGCAAGCTAATTATGCTAAGTGTGGCTTTCCACAAGGTCAGATGGTTATCAAAGCTCCATTCCCACTTGATAAACAACACTAATTGGTACAAGCACTTAAAAATATGAATGAATAAAAAAAGGAGACAAATCATCACGCTGTATCAACCCAGCCGACCGACTAATGAAACCCTCCCAGTAGAGTAACTGTTTACGTTGCATCAAAGTATCAAAGCTCCGCGCGGTCTGTTTTGTCCCTCTGATGATCCAGAGGATGCGTGTTGCCCGGCTGCCCGCGTATCAAACACTGCCAGACCAGGACATCCAGCGTGCCTCGTGCAACCGGATGAACCAGATTTATATGCTCTCTGGACAATCCCATGGACGCTCTGACTCCCACTCTGTGTGAGACGGCTTAATGACCCCCGAGGCCGGTCTATAGAGACCCCTATTGAAGGCCTCTGAATTTGTGCCTGAGCCTATAAGGCGAGTGTGTGTCTGCGCTACTGTACTCTACGAGTTGGCTTCTTCTAGCCAGGTGACAGCTATTGTGTTCGGCTTGCACTTTGCACTTAAGCGACGTCACTGAAAAAGGATACGGCACCGGGTGGCTCTCTCTCTCTCTCTCTCTGCTGATATCTATTTCTGTCTCTGCACAGTGCCCTTTAGAACGTAACAATCACAAGTGGAGGAGAGAGGCGAGGGGAGATTGTGGGTGCATAGAGGACAGAGAGGGAGGTGGGAGTTTGAAGTGGGCGGGGGGGGGGGGGGGTTAGTGCTGGGCTAGCCGCTGGTACTGTTCACACCTTGTTTCATTATGCTAGCAGCTCTCTGCAGATGTTTTCTGCTTCAGATGCATCTCCGTCCCTCTCTCTCTCTCTCAGAGCACGTCAAGACCAGACTCATTGTAACTGGGGAGTTTTTCGAGAGGTACCAAGGCAATTGATACAAGGCGAGATACTGTATCGCTTTTAAAATCATTTTGTGATTAGCTTGTAAATGGCACTTACAGATGGGCCTATACTTCAACTGATTTATGTTTTGTTTTTATTGATTATCTTGTAAACATGAACTGTGAAGCCATATGGAAACCAAAGAGGAAGGGCCTAAACCTTCATCTGATGTTTTTTGTGCGTGTGCGTGTGTGTGCGTGTGCGTGCGTGCGTGTGTTGGAAGCATAGAGACATAATAGAGAGACGTGTTTGAGAAATGTGGCGAGCGGATGAAAGACGTAGTAAGGGTTGCAACCACGCCGATGGCATCACAGGGGAGAGCCATCTGACTAGGAGTCCTGTACGATACCAGACAGAGGCGAAGACGGGCTGAAGACAGGCTGCACAGTGTTGGCTACATGCATCTCTATCCATGTTAGCAAGATGTCCATATCCTCTCATCTTCTGCATGTTACTCTTTGGCTTGTCAATAGAGGCTCCTTAGAGATTCCCATCGGCAAGCCTAAAGTCAGGGCCTAAAGGAAACACTGAACACGGAGAAATTACAACATTACGGAGAATGCGCGGCCAGAGGAAGTAATGATCAAGGGAAAAACAAGAAGTTCCACCTTCTTTTCACACCGAGATACAACATCCAAAACACCTCTAGCGGTGTATTCTCCCTGTGACCATGAAAGGATCCGAGAATTATAATCACGTTTACGAATCCAAAAAAGAACATACTTCCAGCCACTTATCCTGCTCCGTCGACAACGACTTGGCTCACAGACACGCTATAATGAATTTCACCAGACTGCAGCCATACATCCTCAGTTCTATTAGGAGTAGCAACCCGGCTTGGCCATGGCAATTGTGTGTGTGTTTGTGTGTGCGAGCATGCGTAATGCCTGTGTGTGGACTTATTGCCAAAACCTCGCCATACAAGATCTGTTCTTAAGCAGCACCTGGGACTCAAGACTCTGGCATCTCCCTTCAACCATCTAAGGCCAATTTCTGCTGTGTATTTCGTAGAAAGAGCGATGGGTAAATGGAACCTATGTACAGTAGGTTGTTTGATCGAAGGTACTAGGTCAGTTGACAGGTGAGAAAGACACCTCGCACCTTGAAATCCATTAATTAATGTACGGGGTGTTTTTATTTGAAAAAAAAAAAAAAGAACATTTACCAACCTCAGAATCATGTCCTGTGTCCGGCGCCGCGGGCAGGTTGGGAGGCAGAGCAAACATCAAGCAAGGCATTGAAGGGCTAGCTAAGCCCACGATCCATTATGAAGGCTTTCTCAATCAGATCCAGCTTAGTAAATTGGAGCTTGTCGTAAAGGCAACATTTGCAGTGACAAGCTCAACCGAGGGGCTGGGGGCTTTAGCCTTAACAGCAGCCAGTAGGGTACTAGACCGGCAGCACTTGAGCTCCTCTCAGTTTATGTGGCATGAAGCAGCCACCAGACAAAACAAGTTAAGACTCCCAGAAAAGATGTCTGTCCATTGCCGGACCATTAACCCAATCAATCTCGGTAATGCAAAGTGCCAGGCAGGCAGGCAGGCAGGCAGAGGAAGGCAATGGGAGAGAGTGGAGCAGTTTAAATAGTTGTTAGAGGTACTTTCTGCCTGGAGATCTCTGTACCAGAACAGGGTTATTCCCACCAGCCATCCACAGAAACATAGAGTAAATGTAGACATTAGCAGAAGCAACTGTTGGCAGGGTCCGAAATGACGACTTTAACAGATTTTTGTTCATTGAAATACAATTGACCTATTGTGTTGCCCAACCTTGACCCCTGCTCTGGTTGTGTGTGTGTGTGTGTGTGTGTGTGTGTGTGTGTGTGTGTGTGTGTGTGTGTGTGTGTGATGCCCTGCTGGTTCATTGGCGAGAGGCAGTGTTATTAAACTTCATCACCTGAGGAGGAGCGCGGGGTGAGTCCATCTCTCAGCACCTCTGTCTGTCTGGCGCTAGCCACGCTAACCGCCGCCTGCCGCTCTCAACCATCCCCTCCATACCACCACTTCACACCACCACAGGCCCAGACTGCATTAGGACACGCACCAGCACAGGCGTAATTGCCCACGCCATCCTCTCGCCTGTTGATGGACCAAATTGCCAAATCAACAGGCAGCTACCTCGGCAGCACTGCAGTGTTGAGGAGAGGCCAGACTGCACTCCATTAATCGTAGGGAAATAGGGACGTGTTTGTTATGTCAAGAAGGCTTGCAAGATAAATTGTGCCTAAGACGATGGAAAATTGTTTAATAAACTATTTTATTACCCCTGGAGAAGATTTTTTCTCTTAACGCTTGAATTCACTGGGATGACATGACAAGATAATTAGCAGTAACAAAATCTGTCTCAGCATCAAATGTTGTTGTAGGACTTTTACATATGTGTGGCTCAGTTGGTGAAGCATGGCCCATGTAATGCCAGGGTTGTGGGTTCTATTCCCACGGGGGACCCATTCAAGGGAAAATAAGTATAATAATGTATGCAATCACTACTGTAAGTTGCTCTGGATAAAAGTGTCTGCTAAATAACTTAGCCATAGGCTGCTCTGTGGAAAGTGTTACCCTCTCTCAAAGCCATGGCAGAGAGGGCAAAACACAGAGATAAAGAGCAAGGAGGGGAAAGGCTACTCACAGGAGCCTCTGCTAATCACAAGAATCTGTCCATTTCGCCTGGCTGCCGTACGCATCCAATGATTTATCTCTCTGTTGCTCCCCATTTCTGCAATGTTGTCCTTGTGTTTTAGAGGCAGTTTCTGAAGGACATTTCTATTCTCAGACTGATTTGGGCATTGTGCCAGTCCGTGCCCGGGTTCAGAACCCAAGACGAGGCTGCTGCATTCTTATAACCTCTTCACATCACAACGCTTTACCGCAGCAACAATGATTACCATTAGCGGCAATACTCAATCTATTCTGCATAGCCCAGGCTAGATTCATATTGTATATTTCATAGAGATATTCTCAGGAAAACGAATGCTCTTCTTTATATACCATTTATCAAGGTTTAGTCAAGATATAGCTGGACACATTCCCTTATCAAAGCCAGCTTAAACATGGTCGATGTGATCAATTTGATTCTAATGTAATCAGATGTATCAATTAAATATTGAATATAAAAGATACATCACAAGTGCAACGGGGTAAAGGGTAACGGGGTAAAGGGGTAACGGGTAAAGGGGGAAAGGGGGAAAGATGTAACGGGGTAAACGGGTAATGGGGTAAAGGGGTAACGGGGTTAAAGGGTAACGGGGTAACGGGTAAAGGGTAACGGGTAAAGGGCTAACGGGTAAAGGGTAACGGGTAAAGGGGTAACGGGGTAAAGGGGTAACGGGGAAAGGGGTAAAGGGTAAAGGGGTAACGGGTAAAGGGGTAACGGGGTAACGGGTAAAGGAGTAACGGGGAAAGGGCTAACGGGTAAAGGGTAACGGGTAAAGGGGTAAAGGGTAACGGGTAAAGGGGTAAAGGGGTAACGGGGAAAGGGGTAACGGGTAAAGGGTAAAGGGGTAAAGGGGTAACGGGTAAAGGGGGTAAAGGGGTAACGGGTAACGGGGTAAAGGGGTAACGGGGTAAAGGGGTAACAGGATAAAGGGCTAACGGGTAACGGGTAAAGGGGTAAAGGGTAATGGGGTAATGGGGTAAAGGGGTAAAGGGCTAAAGGGCTAACGGGGTAAAGGGGTAACGGGTAGGGCTAACGGGCTAACGGGTAACGGGTAAATGGGTAACAGGGTAAAGGGGTAAAGGGGTAAATGGGTAACGGGGAAAGGGGTAACGGGTAAAGGGGAAAGGGGTAAAGGGGAAACGGGTAAAGGGGGAAAGGGGTAAAAGGGGTAACTGGGAAAGGGGTAAAGGGGTAACGGGTAAAGGGGAAAGGGGTAACGGGGTAAAGGGGTAAAGGGGTAAAGGGGTAACTGGGTAAGGGGTAAAGGGGTAAAGGGGTAACGGGGTAAAGGGGTAACGGGGGAAAGGGGTAACGGGGTAATGGGGTAAAGGGGTAACGGGGTAACGGGGGAAAGGGGGAAAGGGTTAACGGTGTAAAGGGAAACCCTGGAGCCTATTCTTCCACCCACCATTCCTGTAAGACATCTTAAATATTCAGGCGCTCATGTACTGAAGTCTGTAGTGACAGTATAGCGACAGTATAGCAACAGCCGACAGAATAGTGACAGTATAGTGACAGTATAAATCAAATCAAATCAACTCAAATTTATTTGTCACATACACATGGTTAGCAGATGTTAATGCGAGTGTAGCGAAATGCTTGTGCTTCTAGTTCCGACAATGCAGTAATAACCAACAAGTAATCTAACTAACAATTCCAAAACTACTGTCTTATACACAGTGTAAGGGGATAAAGAATATGTACATAAAGATATATGAATGAGTGATGGTACAGAGCAGCATAGGCAAGATACAGTAGATGTTATCGAGTACAGTATATACATATGAGATGAGTATGTAAACAAAGTGGCATAGTTAAAGTGGCTAGTGATACATGTATTACATAAGGATGCAGTCGATGATATAGAGTACAGTATATACGTATGCATATGAGATTAATAATGTAGGGTATGTAACATTATATTAGGTAGCATTGTTTAAAGTGGCTAGTGATATATTTTACATCAATTCCCATTATTAAAGTGGCTGGAGTTGAGTCAGTGTCAGTGTGTTGGCAGCAGCCACTCAATGTTAGTGGTGGCTGTTTAACAGTCTGATGGCCTTGAGATAGAAGCTGTTTTTCAGTCTCTCGGTCCCAGCTTTGATGCACCTGTACTGACCTCGCCTTCTGGATGATAGCGGGGTGAACAGGCAGTGGCTCGGGTGGTTGTTGTCCTTGATGATCTTTATGGCCTTCCTGTAACATTGGGTGGTGTAGGTGTCCTGGAGGGCAGGTAGTTTGCCCCCGGTGATGCGTTGTGCAGACCTCACTACCCTCTGGAGAGCTTTACGGTTGTGGGCGGAGCAGTTGCCGTACCAGGCGGTGATACAGCCCGCCAGGATGCTCTCGATTGTGCATCTGTAGAAGTTTGTGAGTGCTTTTGGTGACAAGCCGAATTTCTTCAGCCTCCTGAGGTTGAAGAGGCGCTGCTGCGCCTTCTTCACGATGCTGTCTGTGTGAGTGGACCAATTCAGTTTGTCTGTGATGTGTATGCCGAGGAACTTAAAACTTACTACCCTCTCCACTACTGTTCCATCGATGTGGATAGGGGGGTGTTCCCTCTGCTGTTTCCTGAAGTCCACAATCATCTCCTTAGTTTTGTTGACGTTGAGTGTGAGGTTATTTTCCTGACACCACACTCCGAGGGCCCTCACCTCCTCCCTGTAGGCCGTCTCGTCATTGTTGGTAATCAAGCCTACCACTGTTGTGTCGTCCGCAAACTTGATGATTGAGTTGGAGGCGTGCGTGGCCACGCAGTCGTGGGTGAACAGGGAGTACAGGAGAGGGCTCAGAATGCACCCTTGTGGGGCCCCAGTGTTGAGGATCAGCGGGGTGGAGATGTTGTTGCCTACCCTCACCACCTGGGGGCGGCCCGTCAGGAAGTCCAGTACCCAGTTGCACAGGGCGGGGTCGAGACCCAGGGTCTCGAGCTTGATGACGAGCTTGGAGGGTACTATGGTGTTGAATGCCGAGCTGTAGTCGATGAACAGCATTCTCACATAGCCGACAGTATAGTGACAGTATAGCAACAACCGACAGTACAGCGACAGTATAGCGACAACCGACAGTATAGTGACAGTGTAGTGAAAGCATAGTGGCAGTACAGCGGCAGTATATTGCCAGTATAGTGGCAGTATAGTGACAGTATAGCGACAGCCCCCTCAGCACCCCAGTTATATAGATCACTGAACTGTAAGGGCCAAGCATAGAGGTTGAGCTAAAAGATTGAACCTGATGGGCGACAGATGGGAAAGCAATCCGACCCCACACGGCTAAAACAGAACTCATTCCACTGTGTATAGTTCCTTCTATGACGGTACGGCTTTATTGTTCTTTTTTTTATTTCCCTACTGTGTGTTTGTAAGGTCAATCCTAACCCTACCCGGAAACACACAACACAAGATCTATGACAGGAACGCAGAATGAGGCAGGAGGCATTTTCACAAGTCCCCTCTGAAGAGAGTTGCAATACAATGTGATGACAGTAGCATACAGAATGCATTATCACCCTGTGAAGAGGTCTGTCTAATGGAAGCACAGACATAGAGCCGGGGGGGACCTTTCAGTAGAGGTAATCGAAACAACTCCTATTGTTTCTCTTTCTGTTTTCTCAGTGATGGATATGGTGGTTTTTTCCCGGTTCAGGCTGCGACCACATTGCCCATGATTGCCTGATGTTTGCCTGATTGCCTAGTCACTTTTACCCCTACCTGCATGCACATATTAAGTAAATGACCTCAACTACCCCGTTCCCCTGCACATTGACTCTGCACCGGTACTCCTTGTATATAGTCTCGTTATTGTTATTTTATTATGTTACTATTTCCTCTACTTTTTTGCAAATGTGTATATATATATTTGTTTATCTCTGCAGTGTTGGGAAAGGGCTCTTAAGAAAGCCTTTCACAGTATGGTCTACGCCTGTTGTGTTCGGCGCATGTGAAAGATATCATTGGATTTGATTTGATACAGTGGGTAAGTACTGTGGAGGTGTGACTGACTAGATCTGACATGCAGTAACTTCTCCACATCAAAGTCCATACAGTAATTATGACATCGGTGTTGTAGTGCTCGAGACCAGTCGAGAGACCACATTTAGTGTCTCAGGTCAAATATATTCACTCCTCTCTTCGAACATGAATACAGTATCTTAACAGCCTTTACAGTATATCTATTGTAGACATGTTTGCTCAGTGGTGAACCTATAGGACCTTCAGTGTGTGACAGGTTAGTACAGTGGTGAACCTATAGGCCTTCAGTGTGTGACAGGTTAGTACAGTGGTGAACCTATAGGTCGTCAGTGTGTGACAGGTTAGTACAGTGGTGAACCTATAGGCCTTCAGTGTGTGACAGGTTAGTACAGTGGTGAACCTATAGGTTTTCAGTGTGTGACAGGTTAGTACAGTGGTGAACCTATAGGTCTTCAGTGTGTGACAGGTTAGTACAGTGGTGAACCTATAGGACCTTCAGTGTGTGACAGGTTAGTACAGTGGTGAACCTATAGGTCTTCAGTGTGTGACAGGTTAGTACAGTGGTGAACCTATAGGCCTTCAGTGTGTGACAGGTTAGTACAGTGGTGAACCTATAGGACCTTCAGTGTGTGACAGGTTAGTACAGTGGTGAACCTATAGGTCTTCAGTATGTGACAGGTTAGTACAGTGGTGAACCTATAGACCTTCAGTGAGTGACAGGTTAGTACAGCGGTGAACCTATAGGACCTTCAGTGTGTGACAGGTTAGTACAGTGGTGAACCTATAGGTCTTCAGGTTAGTACAGTGGTGAACCTATAGACCTTCAGTGAGTGACAGGTTAGTACAGTGGTGAACCTATAGACCTTCAGTGAGTGACAGGTTAGTACAGCGGTGAACCTATAGACCTTCAGTGTGTGACAGGTTAGTACAGTGGTGAACC
Organism: Oncorhynchus nerka; assembly: GCF_034236695.1. Taxonomy (NCBI): domain Eukaryota; kingdom Metazoa; phylum Chordata; class Actinopteri; order Salmoniformes; family Salmonidae; genus Oncorhynchus; species Oncorhynchus nerka. Next base: position 11,573,076 of record NC_088411.1, on the reverse strand, counting down.
TATAGGACCTTCAGTGTGCGACAGTATAGTACAGTGGTGAACCTATAGGACCTTCAGTGTGTGACAGGTTAGTACAGTGGTGAACCTATAGGACCTTCAGTGTGTGATAGGTTAGTACAGTGGTGAACCTATAGGACCTTCAGTGTGTGACAGGTTAGTACAGTGGTGAACCTATAGGACCTTCAGTGTGTGACAGATTAGTACAGTGGTAAACCTATAGGATATAGGACTTCAGTGTGTGACAGGTTAGTACAGTGGTGAACCTATAGGCCTTCAGTGTGTGACAGGTTAGTACAGTGGTGAACCTATAGGACCTTCAGTGTGTGACAGGTTAGTACAGTGGTGAACCTATAGGACCTTCAGTGTGTGACAGGTTAGTACAGTGGTGAACCTATAGGCCTTCAGTGTGTGAACCTATAGGTTAGTGTGTACAGTGGTGAACCTATAGGCCTTCAGTGTGTGACAGGTTAGTACAGTGGTGAACCTATAGGGACCTTCAGTGTGTGACAGGTTAGTACAGTGGTGAACCTAGGCCTTCAGTGTGGAGGTTATAAGAGGACCTTCAGTGTGTGACAGGTTAGTACAGTGGTTAACCTATAGGACCTTCAGTGTGTGACAGGTTAGTACAGTGGTGAACCTATAGGCCTTCAGTGTGTGAACCTATAGGTCTTCAGTGTGTGACAGGTTAGTATAGTGGTGAACCTATAGGACCTTCAGTGTGTGACAGGTTAGTACAGTGGTGAACCTATAGGACCTTCAGTATGTGACAGTATAGTACAGTGGTGAACCTGTAGGACCTTCAGTGTGTGAACCTTCAGAACCTATAGGACCTTCAGTATGTGACAGTATAGTACAGTGGTGAACCTATAGGACCTTCAGTGTGTGACAGGTTTGTGATGTTTTAAGGACAGCAACTGTAATACGAGCACACTCATGTAGGACAGTGAACCTTTTGTAAAACACAATGGGCCAGTTGTGTAGTGGAGGCTATACGCAGGTCTCCAACATAGTCTGTATACCCACTTTGTAAAGTGGGAATTGCGTATACTCACTTCTTAATCCCCATTGATGTGTATCAAAGTAGTGTAGTGGAGGTATACGACTTATCAATCATGTAGTACAATAGAGAAATCATGTAGTCAGTGACCAAAAGCGCACTCTTTGGTCTCATGGAGGGAATGTTATTAATATTTTTCATAATTTCATAATTAATAAAGACCCTGATGAAAATCCGGTGTTTCTATGTCAAACAGCCCACTGCAGTAAAAGTTTAACTTCATGTTGAAAGTTATTTTTGAAAAGGGAGAAGGTAACAAATTAGCAACAACACGCTCTTCGATAAAACCAGCGGCAGCCGCTGCAAACTAGCCTACAACAAAATATAGCTAGCTAGACCATGGGAAAATGATTGCTTGCTATTGCACAGTAACCTGTTGACCTTTGAGAAGGCAGAAGTTTCCATAGGTTTCCAAAACGGTCCCACCCATTACAAGTCAAAATGTGATTTGTTAATTCCACTGTCACTCAAAAAGTTGCCCTTATACAGTTGAACGGCATATGTCTTCTATCTAGCTTCTGATGGCTTAGCCAATGGCTGACTGATTGGATTTTAAAAATCTTCAGTGTTCCTTTCCTTTCCAACAAAAACTGGAGAGGTTAACTTCTTATGGCTCGGAGCAGTATTGAGTAGCTTGGATGAATAAGGTGCCCAGAGTAAACTGCATGCTACTCAGGCCCAGTTGCTAATATATGCATAGTATTAGTAGATTTGGATAGAAAACACGCTGAAGTTTCTAAAACTGTTTGAATGATGTCTGTGAGTATAACAGAACTCATATGGCAGGCAAAAACCTGAGAAAAAAATCCAACCAGGAAGTGGGAAATCTGAGGTTTGTAATTTTTCAACTCTTTGCCTATCAAATATACAGTATCGATGGAGTCAAATTGCACTTCCTATGGCTTCCACTAGATGTCGGCAGTCTTTAGAACCTTGTTTTATGCTTATACTGTGAAGGAAGGTGGAATGGGAGCTGAATGAGTCAGAGGTCTGCCAGAGTGGCACGAGCTGGTTAGCTTGCGTTCCATTGCATTTCTGAAGACAAAGGAATTCTCCGGTTGGAACATTATTGAAGATTTATGTTAAAAACATCATAAAGATTGATTCTATACTTCATTGACATGTTTCTACGGACTGTAACGGAACTTTTTGACTTTTTGTCTGGCCTGCACGTCATGAATTTGGATTACTTGGCTAAGTAACAAAAAGGAGGTATTTGGACATAAATGATGGACTTTATCGAACAAATCAAACATTTATTGTGGAACTGGGATTCCTGGGAGTGCATTCTGATGAATATCATCAAAGGTAAGTGAATATTTATAATGGTATTTCTGAATTTGTTGACTCCACAACATGGCGGATATCTGTATGGCTTGATTTGTTGTCTGAGTGCTGTACTCAGATTATTGCATGGTGTGCTTTTTCGGTAAAGCTTTTTTGAAATCTGACAGAGTGGTTGCATTAAGGAGAAGTGTATCTATAACTCCATGCATAATAGTTGTATCTTTTATCAATGTTTATTATGAGTATTTCTGTAAATTGATGTGGCTCTCTGCAAAATCACAGGATGTTTTGGAACTGCTAAACATAACGCGCCAATGTAAACTCAGATTTGTATATAAATATGAACTTTATCGAACAAAACATACATGTACTGTGTAACATGAAGTCCTATGAGTGTCATCTGATGAAGATCAAAGGTTAGTGATGAATTTTATCTCTATTTGTGCTTTTTGTGACTCCTCTCTTTGGCTGGAAAAAATGGCTGTGTTTTTCTGTGACTAGGTGCAGACCTAATATAATCGTTTGGTGTGCTTTCGTCATAAGGCCTTTTTGAAATTGGACACTGTGGTGGGATTAACAACAGGTTTATCTTTAAAATGGTGTAAAATACTTCTAAGTTTGAGGAATTTTAATTATGAAATTTCTGTTGTTTTGAATTTGGCGCCCTGCACTTTCACTGGCTGTTGTCATATCGATCCCGTTAGCGGGATTCAAGCCATAAGAAGTTTTTAAATCAGAACATAATTGAAAATAATAATATTATAATAATAATTATTATTATTTTATAAATCCTTAGCCCTTCTCCGAAAGCATAGAAGGCCCCCATTGTTTGGGTTAGTAATAATTTGTAAAGTGCCGCTATTTTCCCTCAGCATGCATTTTTTCACTGTTCTGAATGTATAAAGAATCCATGTTCTTCTGAAATATGAACACAGAAATACTAGACTTTTTGAACTCTTATGTTGGCAATTTGACAAAATCACAATCATTGTCTTATATTGGACTCGCATTTTTTTGGTCTCGGTCTTGACTCGTCTCGGACCCCTTGTCCCCCTCCCGGTCTCCGTCTTGACTCGGTCTCGCTTTAGCTGGTCTTGAACACAACACTGTATGACACACTCAGATTAGTGAAGTGCTTTATCAATACAACGTCACAATAAGGTGCAGAGTGTTCGGTTTGCCTGCTGGGGGACAAGGAGACCCCCCAGCTCCCCTAGAACCATTGACAACTGTGTGACGTTTTCAAAGAAATGTTAAATAAATGTTATAATTATTTGGTTGTAATATCATCATCTCCTGAAGACCTACAGTCAGAACTACGCATTTCTGATTATTCCATGCAAAACAATTGCACAGATTTAGCTCTATCATCAGAGTTATACAGCAAGTAACTCCATACTTCATGATCAGTAAAACAGCAATTGATCATGTCATTTCAGATATGTGAGGGTAGTCTCACGATATCGCTCAATATTGGCCACCATTAATTGGATATTTGAGTGAAATCAAATAAAAGTGAACTACACATGAAAAGTATCAGCGGTTTCCCATCCCTTGTGGGCTCTGCCTGTCAAGCATTTGCGAATGTACTATTAGCTGATAATGTTTACTTTGCAAGCTACTGGTAGAATCTTTGTACAGTTGGTGAAACATAGTGGTAAGTAGACCTAATGTACTCTATTCTCCGGCCAATGTAGGCCAACCTGCAAAAGTTACTTAAAACATTATCCTGTTTTCAAAATAATTTTTAAGAGTGTAGCTGACAGACATGATAGGCTACATTAATTGAAGGACCACGTCAAATTGACTAGCTAGCTAACAACAGATCACGTCAATATGGCTAGTTAACAAGCTAACTTTCAGGGGATAAACTAGATGGTGATATCTGCTTGCCATCTATAGTGATGATGACAGTAGTCCGACTGACAACTTTACCAGGATGAAGACTTGCCGACGTCAAGCTCTTTCCAAAAGCCTAATCTCTGATGATGCAAGCTATCTGACATGTTTTTTGCTTAGCTAGCTAATTAGCTAGCTACATGCTAAAATGATACAGTAGACTACCCTCATGCACAGTTGAAGTCGGAAGTTTACATACACCTTCGCCAAATACATTTAAACTCAGTCTCACAATTCCTGAAATGTAATCTTAGTAAAAATTCCCTGTTTTAGGTCAGTTAGGATCACCACTTCATTTTAAGAATGTGAAATGTCAGAATAACAGTAGAGAGAATTATTTATTTAATCTTTTATTTCTTTCATCACATTCCCAGTGGGTCAGAAGTTTACATACTGTACACTCAATTAGTATTTGGTAGCATTGCCTATAAATTGTTTAACTTGGGTCAAATGTTTTGGGTAGCCCTCCAAAAGCTTCCCACAATAAGTTATGTGAATTTTGGCCCATTCCTCTTGACAGAGCTGGTAGGCCTCCTTTCTCACACACACTTTTTCAGTTCTGCCCACACATTTTTTTATTGGATTGAGGTCAGGGCTTTGTGATGGCCACTCCAATACCTTGACTTTGCTGTCCTTATGCCATTTTACTTTAGAAGTATGCTTGGGGTCATTGTCTATTTGGAAGACCCATTTGTGACCAAGCTTTAACTTCCTGACTGGGGGCGGCAGGGTAGCCTAGTGGTTAGAGCATTGGACTAGAAACCGAAAGGTTGCAAGTTCAAATCCCCGAGCTGACAAGGTACAAAATCTGTCGTTCTGCCCCTGAACAGGCAGTTAACCCACTGTTCCTAGGCCATCATTGAAAATAAGAATTTGTTCTTAACTGACTTGCCTAGTAAAATAAAGGTAAAATTAAAAAAAATGTCTTGAGATGTTGCTTCAAAATATTCAAATAATTTTGCTTCCTCATGATGCCATCTATTTTGTGAAGTGCACCAGTCCCTCCTGCAGCAAAGCACCCCGCAACATGATGCTGCCATCCCAGTGCTTCAGGGTTGGGATGGTGTTCTTCGGCTTGCAAGCCTCCCCCTTTTTCCATTAAACATAACAATGGTCATTATGGCCAAACAGTTCTATTTTTGTTTCATCAGACCATAGGACATTTCTCCAAAAAGTACAATCTTTGTCCCCATGTGCAGTCACAAGATTTTTTTATGGCGGTTTTGGAGCAGTGGCTTCTTCCTTGCAGAGCGGCCTTTCAGGTTATGACGATAAAGGACTCGTTTTACTGTGGATATAGATACCTTTGTACCTGTTCCACCAGCATCTTCACAAGGTCCTTTGCTGTTGTTCTGGGATTGATTTGCTCCTGTCGCACCAAAGTACGTTCATCTCTAGGAGACAGAACACGTCTCCTTCCTGAGCAGTATGACGACTGCATTGTCCCATGGTGTTTATACTTGAGTACTATTGTTTGTACAGAAGAATGTGGTACCTTCATGCATTTGGAAATTACTCCCAAGGATGAACCAGACTTGTGGAGGTCTACAAATTTCTTTCTGAGTTCTTGGTTGATTTCTTTTGATTTTCCTATTGATGTCAAGCAAAGAGGCAATGAGTTTGAAGGTAGGCATTGAAATACAGCCACAGGAACACCTCCTATTGCCTCAAATGATGTCAATTAGCCTATCAGAAGCTTCTAAAGCCATGACATCATTTTCTGGAATTTTGCAAGCTGTTTAAAGGCACAATCAACTTAGTATATATAAAACTTCTGAACCACCAGAATTGTGATACAGTGAAATAATCTGTCTGCAAACAATTGTTGGAAAAATTACTTGTGTCATGCACAAAGTAGATTTCCTAACCGACTTGCCAAAACTATAGTTTTTTAACAAGAAATTTGTGGAGTGGTTGAAAAACGAGTTTGAATGACTCCAACCTAAGTGTATGTAAACTTCTGGCTTTAACTGTATCTGCAAATACACGATCAATTGATGTTTACTGATCATAAATATGATTATAGAGTTACAGGGCCTTCAGAAAGTATTCATACCCATTGGCTTATTCCACATTTTGTTGTGTAACAGCCTGCAATCAAAATGGATTAAACAGAAATGCACAATTGCGAACTGGATGCATGTTTCCAACTATTTAGCATTCTGTACCCTCCTCCTTATTTTAAATCTGTCAATTGCAGTCTGGTTAGTATTTTTGAGTAAAGACAATGTTGTTGATCCACCCTCAGTTTTCTCCTATCACAGCCATTAAACTCTGTAACTATTTTAAAGTATTATTGGCCTGAGAGTGTTCCTTCCTCTCCAGGAACTGAGTTAGGAAGGAGGCCTGTATCTCTGTAGTGACTGGGTGTGTTGATACACCACTCAAAGTGTAATTAATAACTTCACCATGCTCAAAGAGATATTTAATGTCTGCTTTTTATATTTTTACCCATCTACCAATGCTTGACCTTTGCGAGGCGTTGGAAAACCTCCCTGGTCTTTGTGGTTGAATCTGTGTTCGAAATTCACTGCACGACGGAGGGACCTCATAGATAATTGTATGTTGGGGTATAGAGATGAGGTAGTCATTCCAAATTATGTTAAATACTATTATTATGTGACCTGTTAAGCAAATGTGTACTCCTGAACTTATCTCAATTGAATAAATGTTACATTCAGGCTGTAACACAACAACATGTGGAAAAGGTCAAGGGGTGTGAATACTTTCTGAAGGCCCTGTAAATGTGGAACAGACTGAAATGTGTAGTTATGACTTTGCTCTTGAAGAGGTGGTGATATTAAAATCAAACAGCTATGATATTTATGTGACAATCCCTTGACAACGGCATGTAGTTGTCAATGGTTTTAGTGGAGCTGGGGTTTTCCTTGTCCCCCAGCAGCAAAACCTAACGCTCTGCCCCGTATTGTGAGGTTTTATTGATAACGACCTACAGTATACACCTAAAAATCATATACAAATATATAGTTCGTGGGGAAAAGTGCTGATCATTGTTAAATCTTATGATTTACCAATGATATGAAAAATGCTATTTTGTGAGGACCCAGAACATCCTCCACAGACACAGCAGCAGGAGAGGATCCTATGTGTCTGACATGAAAGACTCTGATGACATAACATCCAATGAGACCCCGCTCAAAGGCACCTTTCAGACTGCATCACATGTTCCCATCTCACTGATAAAACAGCTGGGGGAAAGTTTTCCGGGGTGTCAACAGTCGGAAGGGAAATATGTTTTGGCAGCCAACAAGGTCTAGATAAACTCAGAGTCTCGTTAGAGAATTCGAGAGGCACAGGAGAAGACAAATGGTTTTGAGGCGTATATGTGTTGAAGCCTCCATATACAGCCAGTCCAATGTCAGCGTTAGACATTCATCCATGTTTCTCAAATGCCAAATTTCGAAGTTGTTGCAAACTTCAATTTTTAAAGTGTTTAAGGTTAGGTTAAGGCATTAACTCCAAATTCCTTAAGGTTAGAGTTGGGATTAGCCATTAACTCTGAAACCTTAAGGTTAGGCATTAACGCCAAATGTTTAAGGTAAGTGTCACGCCCTGACCTTAGAGAGCCGTTTTATTTCTCTATTTGGTTAGGTCAGGGTGTGATGTGGGGTGGGCATTCTATGTTTTGTTTTCTATGTTTCTTTATTTCTATGTTTGGCCTGGTATGGTTCTCAATCAGGGACAGCTGTCTATCGTTGTCTCTGATTGGGAATCCTACTTAGGTAGCCCTTTTTCCCTCCTTTCGTTGTGGGAAGTTAACTTTGTTTGTGGCACATAGCCCTTAAGCGGCACGGTTGTTTTTGTATTGTTTATTGTTTTTGTCGGCGTCATCTTAATAAAAAGGAATTTGTACGCTCACCACGCTGCGCTTTGGTCCTATTCATTCGACGGCCGTGACAGTAAGGGTTAAGATTTGGGATAGGCTTAACCCTTGTGTTGTCTTGAGGGTAAAAAAATGACCAGCCACTATGTATAACAGCAGAGAAAACCCCCCAAATTATATTATTTCACATTGAAATTTGATAACTATTTCTAGATTGACCTCAAAATTAGAAAAAGTGAAACATTGCATTTGTTCATATTTCCATAAAAGCTGTACACCACCAGGGTACAAAGATTGTCTTAGGGTTATTTTTGACCGGGCAGTTATAACATCATTTACACACCACAAAAACCACAAAGACACACACACACAATGAAAAACTTAGATTGTGTGCTACTGATTGAACTAAAACTCCCCTCCACAACCCCACACATGACTCAAGGTCGCAGACATTTTTTTTAAAAAAATCAGACAAAATAAACATTTCCAACAAAATAAACATTTCTTGAAAGCATTGATTACTAATGGGGAATGCAGTCAGAAGCTATAAAGGTGCTGCAGATGACAGTCCCCCCAGTTCTTTCTTTGCTAAAGCCATGAGTGCACATTTCAGTGCCCAACAGATTTTTTCAGATGTTGAGGAGGAACAAGAGAACAAGGATTTAGAAGAGGAGGAGGTATCTGAAGAAGAAGATGGGGAAGAATACAACCCAGAGCAGGATGCATCATCTTCAGATGAAGAAGAAATGCCCCAAGCTGAAAGAGAGACATTTCTGTCAAAGAACAGCAAAATAACATGGTCCTTGCCACCATATGACAACCAGGGCAGGAAGGCAGCACAAAATGTCATAACGATGACCCCAGAGCACACAAGACATGCAGTTGCCCATGCCCAGGACATCGCCTCAACATTCTACATGTTCATCACACCAGGCATCGAAGAAATCATCCTGGAGATGACAAATTTGGAGGGTTTCCGTAAATATGGAGACAACTGGAAAAGGATGGATGAGATTGACCTGTGTGCCTACATAGGGTTGATAGGCGAGGCTACATGTAGTCTCCTGAGGCGAGGCTACATGTAGTCTCTGGGATGCAGAGAGTGGAAGGGTGATTTTCCGTGCCACGATGCCACTGAAAGTCTTTCACACTTTCTCAAGAATGCTACAATTTGATAACCGTGAGTCAAGAACTGCAAGACGCGTGTGAGACGAACTAGCGGCCATAAGAGAGGTCTGGAAGAAGTGGGTGGAGCTTCTGCCATACCTCTACAACCCTGGGCCTGAAGTAACAGTGGATGAGAAACTGGTTCCATTCAGAGGTACATTTTTATTTTCATATATGTAATCTAAGTGATTTTCACTCTTCTGTTGCTGTAATATCATTGATTTATGTGATTGTTTTCTGTGACTCTGATACTAATTACTGCCCAGCAAGCCAGCAACGTGTGGCATCAAGATATGGGTGGCATGTGACGCCTAATTCAGCTACGCTTGGAAGATGCAAGTCTACACAGGGAAGCCGACCAGTAGAGGCCCGGAGAAGAACCAGGGGATGCGGGTTGTGCTTGATGTGACAGATGGACTGACGGGGCACAATGTCATGTGTGACAATTTCTTCACCTCTTATGAACTCAGCCAGCAGCTCCTGAAGAGGAAGATAACCATGGTTGGCACAGTTAGAAAGAACAAGCCTGAGCTCCCCCCTGCACTCCTCACAACAAGGGCGAGAGAGGCCTTCTCATCAAAATTAGCCTTCACCCCCACCACCACTCTAGTTTCTTACCTTCCAAAGAGGAACAAGAATGTGGTCCTCCTGAGAACACTGCACAAAACGCCTTGAGATCAGTAATCGTAAGGAGAGGAAGCCAGCCATCATCCTGGACTACAACCACAAAAAAAGAGGTGTGGACAACCTGGACAAAGTGATTGGAACTTACAGCTGCAGGAGGATGATTGCCTGCTGGCCCCTGGTCATCTTCCATAACATCATTGATGTGTCCTCATACAATGCCTTCGTGATATGGAACAAGATCAACCGTACCTGGATGCCTGATAAGAGGAGGGTGTTCCTGGAGCAGCTGGGAAAGGCACTTGTAACCCCACACATTCAAAGAAGAGAGTGCCTCCCCCGCACAGCAGCCTCTACAGCGCTTGTGAAAGCTGTTCAGGGGGCAGAATATTGTCTGATCCACCTGAGCCTGCACCTGCAGCCTCAAACAATGAATTTGGTTTGAGGCAAGTATAATTGATCCTACTTGTGGCAAGTTGAAGGTGAATGCAAGGTAAAAATAGCCATTCAGCAAGTTTTGAAAAGAGAAAACAGGAAGTTCTGTGCAAGGTAGCCAATACATTTGAATGCATCTGTTCAATCTAAACTCATAAGAGGAAGAGGAGGAGATGACAATTCTGCCCCCAACAAAAAGGAATGTAAAACAAATACTATGTGTTGCACATGTGAGAAATACATATGCAAAGTCTATGCACAGACACTTGTATACTGTCCTACATGTGCTAATTCGAGTTGATTGATTTATGTTCTTCACATTTTGTTTTCAACCTATTATCTTATTTTATTCTTGTTTATTTTTGTTGTTAATACATCTTGTGGGTGGGGGCAATGGTTAAAAAATGGGAGAAGACTAGTATTTTGTAGTTGAATTTGTCATTGTTAAGTATATGAGAATATATCAATCACTATGTTGCCAAAAGAGTTCAAGACCTATTGCATTTAAAACTACTTTCTGCACATTTCTGCTACTTACTTTCTTAGGCTATAGAAGTTTAATCTCTTGCAAAAAAAACATGTTTACACCTTTGCAGTACCTTTAGCAATAATAATAATAATAATAAACCTCTACTTTAGTAAAGAAAACAACAGGTGTGTTGTAATAAAAACAAAGTGGTGTCTTTCTGCATTGTGAAGAGAGAAAACCCAGATATTCACAGTGGTGTCTTTCTGCATTGTGAAGAGGGAAAACCCAGATATTCACAGTGGTGTCTTTCTGCATTGTGAAGAGGGAAAACCCAGATATTCACAGTGGTGTCTTTCTGCATTGTGAAGAGGGAAAACCCAGATATTCACAGTGGTGTCTTTCTGCATTGTGAAGAGGAAAACCCAGAAACAGTGGAGTCTTTCTGCATTGTGAAGATATTCACAGTGTCCAGTCTTTTGCATTGTGAAGAGGGAAAACCCAGATATTCACAGTGGTGTCCAGTCTTTCTGCATTGTGAAGAGGGAAAACCCAGATATTCACAGTGGTGTCCAGTCTTTCTGCATTGTGAAGAGGGAAAACCCAGATATTCACAGTGGTGTCCAGTCTTTCTGCATTGTGAAGAGGGAAAACCCAGATATTCACAGTGGTGTCCAGTCTTTCTGCATTGTGAAGAGGGAAAACCCAGATATTCACAGTGGTGTCCAGTCTTTCTGCATTGTGAAGAGGGAAAACCCAGATATTCAAAGTGGTGTCTTTCTGCATTGTGAAGAGGGAAAACCCAGATATTCACAGTGGTGTCTTTCTGCATTGTGAAGAGGGAAAACCCAGATATTCACAGTGGTGTCTTTCTGCATTGTGAAGAGGGAAAACCCAGATATTCACAGTGGTGTCTTTCTGCATTGTGAAGAGGGAAAACCCAGATATTCACAGTGGTGTCTTTCTGCATTGTGAAGAGGGAAAACCCAGATATTCACAGTGGTGTCCAGTCTTTCTGCATTGTGAAGAGGGAAAACCCAGATATTCACAGTGGTGTCTTTCTGCATTGTGAAGAGAGAAAACCCAGATATTCACAGTGGTGTCTTTCTGCATTGTGAAGAGGGAAAACCCAGATATTCACAGTGGTGTCCAGTCTTTCTGTATTGTGAAGAGGGAAAACCCAGATATTCACAGTGGTGTCTTTCTGCATTGTGAAGAGGGAAAACCCAGATATTCACAGTGGTGTCTTTCTGCATTGTGAAGAGGGAAAACCCAGATATTCACAGTGGTGTCCAGTCTTTCTGCATTGTGAAGAGGGAAAACCCAGATATTCACAGTGGTGTCTTTCTGCATTGTGAAGAGGGAAAACCCAGATATTCACAGTGGTGTCTTTCTGCATTGTGAAGAGGGAAAACCCAGATATTCACAGTGGTGTCTTTCTGCATTGTGAAGAGGGAAAACCCAGATATTCACAGTGGTGTCTTTCTGCATTGTGAAGAGGGAAAACCCAGATATTCACAGTGGTGTCCAGTCTTTCTGCATTGTGAGGAGGGAAAACCCAGATATTCACAGTGGTGTCTTTCTGCATTGTGAAGAGGGAAAACCCAGATATTCACAGTGGTGTCCAGTCTTTCTGCATTGTGAAGAGGGAAAACCCAGATATTCACAGTGGTGTCCAGTCTTTCTGCATTGTGAAGAGGGAAAACCCAGATATTCACAGTGGTGTCCAGTCTTTCTGCATTGTGAAGAGGGAAAACCCAGATATTCACAGTGGTGTCCAGTCTTTCTGCATTGTGAAGAGGGAAAACCCAGATATTCACAGTGGTGTCTTTCTGCATTGTGAAGAGGGAAAACCCAGATATTCACAGTGGTGTCCAGTCTTTCTGCATTGTGAAGAGGGAAAACCCAAATATTCACAGTGGTGTCTTTCTGCATTGTGAAGAGGGAAAACCCAGATATTCACAGTGGTGTCCAGTCTTTCTGCATTGTGAAGAGGGAAAACCCAGATATTCACAGTGGTGTCTTTCTGCATTGTGAAGAGGGAAAACCCAGATATTCACAGTGGTGTCTTTCTGCATTGTGAAGAGGGAAAACCCAGATATTCACAGTGGTGTCCAGTCTTTCTGCATTGTGAAGAGGGAAAACCCAGATATTCACAGTGGTGTCTTTCTGCATTGTGAAGAGGGAAAACCCAGATATTCACAGTGGTGTCTTTCTGCATTGTGAAGAGGGAAAACCCAGATATTCACAGTGGTGTCTTTCTGCATTATGAAGAGGGAAAACCCAGATATTCACAGTGGTGTCCAGTCTTTCTGCATTGTGAAGAGGGAAAACCCAGATATTCACAGTGGTGTCCAGATTTTCTGCATTGTGAAGAGGGAAAACCCAGATATTCACAGTGGTGTCCAGTCTTTCTGCATTGTGAAGAGGGAAAACCCAGATATTCACAGTGGTGTCCAGTCTTTCTGCATTGTGAAGAGGGAAAACCCAGATATTCAAAGTGGTGTCTTTCTGCATTGTGAAGAGGAAAACCCAGATATTCAAAGTGGTGTCTTTCTGCCAGATATTCACAGTGGTGTCTTTCTGCATTGTGAAGAGGGAAAACCCAGATATTCACAGTGGTGTCTTTCTGCATTGTGAAGAGGGAAAACCCAGATATTCACAGTGGTGTCCAGTCTTTCTGCATTGTGAAGAGGGAAAACCCAGATATTCACAGTGGTGTCTTTTGCATTGTCCAGATATTCACAGTGATGTCTTTCTGCATTGTGAAGAGTGGTGTCTTTCTGGAAGGGAAAACCCAGATATTCACAGTGGTGTCTTTCTGCATATTGAAGAGGGAAAACCCAGATATTCACAGTGGTGTCTTTCTGCATTGTGAAGAGGGAAAACCCAGATATTCACAGTGGTGTCTTTCTGCATTGTGAAGAGGGAAAACCCAGATATTCACAGTGGTGTCCAGTCTTTCTGCATTGTGAAGAGGGAAAACCCAGATATTTACAGTGGTGTCTTTCTGCATTGTGAAGAGGGAAAAGTGGTGTCTTTCTGCAGATATTCACAGTGGTGTCCAGTCTTTCTGCATTGTGAAGAGGGAAAACCCAGATATTCACAGTGGTGTCTTTCTGCATTGTGAAGAGGGAAAACCCAGATATTCACAGTGGTGTCCAGTCTTTCTGCATTGTGAAGATTGTGAAGAGGGAAAACCCAGATATTCACAGTGGTGTCCAGTCTTTCTGCATTGTGAAGAGGGAAAACCCAGATATTCACAGTGGTGTCTTTCTGCATTGTGAAGAGGGAAAACCCAGATATTCACAGTGGTGTCCAGTCTTTCTGCATTGTGAAGAGGGAAAACCCAGATATTCACAGTGGTGTCCAGTCTTTCTGCATTGTGAAGAGGGAAAACCCAGATATTCACAGTGGTGTCCAGTCTTTCTGCATTGTGAAGAGGGAAAAGTCCCAGATATTCACAGTGGTGTCCAGTCTTTCTGCATTGTGAAGAGGAAAACCCAGATATTCAAAGTGGTGTCTTTCTGCATTGTGAAGAGGAAAACCCAGATATTCACAGTGGTGTCTTTCTGCATTGTGTCAAGTGGTGTTTCTGCAGTGGTGTCTTTCTGCATTGTGAAGAGGGAAAACCCAGATATTCACAGTGTCTTTCTGCATTGTGAAGAGGGAAAACCCAGATATTCTTTCTTTCTGCATTGTGAAGAGGGAAAACCCAGATATTCACAGTGGTGTCCAGTCTTTCTGCATTGTGAAGAGGGAAAACCCAGATATTCAGTGGTGTCTTTTTGCAGTGAAGAGGGAAAACCCAGATGTCCAGTGGTGTCTTTCTGCATTGTGAAGAGGGAAAACCCAGATATTCACAGTGGTGTCTTTCTGCATTGTGAAGAGGGAAAACCCAGATATTCACAGTGGTGTCTTTCTGCATTGTGAAGAGGGAAAACCCAGATATTCACAGTGGTGTCCAGTCTTTCTGCATTGTGAAGAGGGAAAACCCAGATATTCACAGTGGTGTCCAGTCTTTCTGCATTGTGAAGAGGGAAAACCCAGATATTCACAGTGGTGTCTTTCTGCATTGTGAAGAGGGAAAACCCAGATATTCACAGTGGTGTCTTTCTGCATTGTGAAGAGGGAAAACCCAGATATTCACAGTGGTGTCTTTCTGCATTGTGAAGAGGGAAAACCCAGATATTCACAGGGAAACCCAGTCCAGTCTTTCTGCATTGTGAAGAGGGAAAACCCAGATATTCACAGTGGTGATATTCACAGTGGTGTCCAGTCTTTCTGCATTGTGAAGAGGGAAAACCCAGATATTCACATTGTGGGAAAACCCAGATATTCACAGTGGTGTCTTTCTGCATTGTGAAGAGGGAAAACCCAGATATTCACAGTGGTGTCCAGTCTTTCTGCATTGTGAAGAGGGAAAACCCAGATATTCACAGTGGTGTCCAGTCTTTCTGCATTGTGAAGAGGGAAAACCCAGATATTCACAGTGTGTGTCTTTCTGCATTGTGAAGTGGTGTCTTTCTGCATTGGAAAAACCCAGATATTCACAGTGGTGTCTTTCTGCATTGTGAAGAGGGAAAACCCAGATAAAGTGGTGTCTTTCTGCCCAGAGTGGTGTCTTTATTGAAGAGGGAAAACCCAGATATTCACAGTGGTGTCTTTCTGCATTGTGAAGAGGGAAAACCCAGATATTCACAGTGTGAAGAGGGAAAACCCAGATATTCACAGTGGTGTCAGTCTTTCTGCATTGTCAGATATTCACAGTGGTGTCTTTCTGCATTGTGAAGAGGGAAAACCCAGATATTCACAGTGGTGTCTTTCTGCATTGTGAAGAGGGAAAACCCAGATATTCACAGTGGTGTCAGTCTTTCTGCATTGTGAAGAGGAAAACCCAGATATTCACAGTGGTGTCTTTCTGCATTGTGAAGGGAAAACCCAGATATTCAGTGGTGTCTTTCTGCATTGTGAAGTGGTGTCTTTCTGCATTGTGAAGAGGGAAAACCCAGATATTCACAGTGTGTGTCTTTCTGCATTGTGAAGAGGGAAAACCCAGATATTCACAGTGGTGTCTTTCTGCATTGTGAAGATTGGGAGGAAAACCCAGATATTCACAGTGTGTGTCTTTCTGCATTGTGAAGAGGGAAAACCCAGATATTCACAGTGGTGTCTTTCTGCATTGTGAAGAGGGAAAACCCAGATATTCACAGTGGTGTCTTTCTGCATTGTGAAGAGGGAAAACCCAGATATTCACAGTGGTGTCTTTCTGCATTGTGAAGCATTGTGAAGAAAACCCAGATATTCACAGTGGTGTCTTTCTGCATTGTGAAGAGGGAAAACCCAGATATTCACAGTGGTGTCTTTCTGCATTGTGAAGAGGGAAACCCAGATATTCACAGTGGTGTCTTTCTGCATTGTGAAGAGGGAAAACAGATATTCACAGTGGTGTCCAGTCTATTCTGCACTGTGAAGAGGGAAAACCCAGATATTCACAGTGGTGTCTTTCTGCATTGTGTCTTTCTGCATTGTGAAGAGGGAAAACCCAGATATTCACAGTGGTGTCTTTCTGCATTGTGAAGAGGGAAAACCCAGATATTCACAGTGGTGTCTTTCTGCATTGTGAAGAGGAAAACCCAGATATTCACAGTGTGTGTCTTTCTGCATTGTGAAGAGGGAAAACCCAGATATTCACAGTGGTGTCTTTCTGCATTGTGAAGAGGGAAGATATTCACAGTGGTGTCCAGTCTTTCTGCATTGTGAAGAGGGAAAACCCAGATAGTGGTGTCTTTCTGCATTGTGAAGAGGGAAAACCCAGATATTCACAGTGGTGTCTTTCTGCATTGTGAAGAGGGAAAACCCAGATATTCACAGTGGTGTCTTTCTGCATTGTGAAGAGGGAAAACCCAGATATTCACAGTGGTGTCTTTCTGCATTGTGAAGATGGAAAACCCAGATATTCAAAGTGGTGTCTTTCTGCATTGTGAAGAGGGAAAACCCAGATATTCACAGTGGTGTCTTTCTGCATTGTGAAGAGTCTTTCTGCATTGGAAGAGGGAAAACCCAGATATTCAAAGTGGTGTCTTTCTCAGATATTCACAGTGGTGTCTTTCTGCATTGTGAAGAGGGAAAACCCAGATATTCAAAGTGGTGTCTTTCTGCATTGTGAAGAGGGAAAACCCAGATATTCACAGTGGTGTCTTTCTGCATTGTGAAGAGATATTCAAAGTGGTGTCTTTCTGGAAAACCCAGATATTCAAAGTGGTGTCTTTCTGCATTGTGAAGAGGGAAAACCCAGATATTCATTCAAAGTGGTGTGGTGTCTTTCTGCATTGTGAAGAGGGAAAACCTGCATTGTGAAGAGGGAAAACCCAGATATTCAAAGTGGTGTCTTTCTGCATTGTGAAGAGGGAAAACCCAGATATTCAAAGTGGTGTCCAGTCTTTCTGCATTGTGAAGAGGGAAAACCCAGATATTCACAAAGTTTGTGATGAATGACAGGTTGTTTCTTCATGGCAAATAGATTAGGGGTTGAAAATTAAATTAAGCTGCTTTATTTTAGGAGTTTAGCGAAGGCGGGTCATTTTTGACCCTTAGGACAAGGGGAGTATACAGAATGTTAAGACTACACAAGGGTTAAAACAAACATCTCAAAAACAACTTTCATTGGATTCATACTCACAACCTTTGGAATCAGAGGCAGCTGCACACATCCATCTGCCATCCCCATTAACAATGCCTTAACAAAACTGGATCCTACTTGAAGGTAACAGCACTCACTGTTGCCCCTAGTGGCCAGTTTCCATGTCATCTCCCAAACTCCTCAGACATGGATGGATGTCGAATATTGACTTGTATCACGGATGACCATGCTGGCAAAAAAATGTGCTGCTTTACAGCCAGTTTCCTGCAATTCTACACATTTTGACATAGGGTGGAGAGAAATGTTTGTAGTTTGAATTATGATATCTGTGAACACCCGTGGTACTATCTTTTCTTGTACAGTCTGTGACAATGGCATCACCAATTAGTCTGGAGCTTGACATGTCTCTTTGAAATGTTTCTCATTGAACTTATTTTCCTTGTGACCATCTGCAGCTGATAACAAAGTGTCCCCAGGGCTTGTTAACACATTTCAATTAGAGCTACTGATCATCTCCATCCCAAATGGCACCCTATTCCCTTTATAGTCCACTACTTTTGACAAAGCGCCATAGGGATAGACATTCACTTCTTATGAGTGCTAATGACAACAAAAAAACACGTTTTGAGCAAAGTCTCCTTGTGTCTTTTTTCACTTGGTGTACGGTGTCCATATTTGGACAGCCTCATTCTCAGCTGGAATTATTTCATTCCAACTCTATTATGGACAGACTGGTAATCCTGCTCCTCATTCTCCCGGGTGGTGCAGTGGTCTAAGGCACCGCATCGCAGTGCTAGCTGTGCCACCAGAGACTCTGGGTTCGAGCCCAGGCTCTTTCGCAGCCAGCCTTGACCAGGAGGTCCATGGGGCGACGCACAATTGGCCTAGCGTCATCTGGGTTAGTGAAGGTTTGGCCGGCAGGGATATCCTTTTCTCATCGTGCACTAGTGACTCCTGTGGGCCCGGGCGCAGTGCGCGTTGAACAGGTCGCTAGGTGTACGGCGTTTCCTCCGACACATTGGTGCGGTTGGCTTCCGGGTTGGATGCGCGCTGTGTTAAGAAGCAGTGCGGCTTGGTTGGGTTATGTTTCGGAGGACGCATGGCTCTCGACCTTTGTCTCTACCGAGCCCGTAAGGGAGTTGTAGCGATGAGACAAGACAGTAACTACTAACAATTGGATACCATGAAAAAGGGGGTAAAGAAAAGTGCTCCTCATCTGCAAGGTTAGATATCAGGACCAGTGGATAAGTAGGAGAGTAATGCCAACTAGCATCAACAATGAACTGTCTTTTGGCTTGCTTCAGAAAATATTCTAATACATATATTTATTCAGACCCTTTGCTATGAGACTCAGAAATGAGCTCAGGTGCATCCTGTTTCCATTGATCATCCTTGAGATGTTTCTACAACTTGATTGGAATCCACCTCTGGTAAATTCAATTGATTGGACAGGATTTTGAAAGGCACACACCTGTCTATATAAGGTCCCACAGCTGACGACGCATGTCAGAGCAAAAACCATGCCATGAGGTCGAAGGAATTGTCCGTAGAGCTCAGAGACAGGATTGTGTCGAGGCACAGATCTGGGGAAGGGTACAAAAATATTTCTGCAGTATTGAAGGTCCCCAAGAACACAGTGGCCTCCATCCTTCTTCAATGGAAGAAGTTTGGAACCACCAAGACTCTTCCTAGAGCTGGCCCCCGGCCAAACTGAGCAATCGGGAGAGAAGGGCCTTGGTCAGGGAGGTGACCAAGAACCCGTTGGTCACTCTGGCAGAGCTCCAGAGTTCCTCTGTGGAGATGGGATAACTTTCCAGAAGGACAACCATCTTTGCAGCACTCCACCAATCAGGCCTTTATGGTAGAGTGGCCAGACGGAAGCCACTCCTCAGTAAAAGGCACATGACAGCCCGCTTGGAGTTTGCCGAAAGACACCTAAGGGACTCTCAGACCATGAGAAACAAGATTCTCTGGTCTGATGAAATCAAGATTAAACTCTTTTGCCTGAATGCCAAGAGTCACGTCTAGAGGAAACCTGGCACCATCCCTACGGTGAAGCATGGTGGTGGCAGCATGTTTTTCAGCGGCAGGTACTGGGAGACTAGTCAGGATCGAAGGAAAGATGAACGGAGCAAAGTACATTGACATCTTTGATGAAAACCTGCTCCAGAGTGCTCAGGACCTCAGACTGGGATGAAGGTTCACCTTCCAAAAGGACAACGACCCTAAGCACACAGCCAAGACAACGCAGGAGTGGCTTCGGGAAAGGTCTCTGAATGTCCTTGAGTGGCCCCGCCAGAGCCCGGACTTGAACCCGATCGAACATCTCTGGAGAGACCTGAAAATAGCTGTGCGGTGACGCTCCCCATCCAACCTGACAGAGCTTGAGAGGATATGCAGAGAAGAATGGGAGAAACTCCCCAAAATGCAGGTGTGCCAAGCTTATAGCATCATACCCAAGAAGACTCGAGGCTGTAATCACTGCCAAAAGTGCTTAAACAAGGTACTGAGTAAAGGGTCTGAATACTTATGTAAATGTCATATATAAAATGTTGAATTTGCAAAAAATTCTAAAACATTGTTTTTGCTTTGTCATTATGGGGTATGGTGCAAAAAACAATTTAATCAATTTTAGAATAAGGCTGTAACCTAATAAAATGTGGAAAAAGTCAAGTGGTCTGAATACTTTCCGAATACACTGTTACCTGGGCAGGTGTGTTAGTCTCCCGGATATGCTGAAATATGGGAATGACAAAGAGACTGAGAAGACTAAAATAACCCTTTGAAAAGACTATCACAAAAAACAGGGTTGTTTGTGAAATCTGGACTACATGTGCAGTACATACAGTATTAAACCAGTGGTCACGCTAAGAGGCTGAGAGCTTTACAGCAGCACATTCTGGTGTCGCAGAGAAAATATGCATTCTACATCATTGGTCCTGTCAGTCACACTGAAAGCTTGCAGTCAACCTAGTGTTTTATGAAAATAACTGTGTAGAAGCTTCCCCAATTACATGTTTCTGTTACGCAGAGGTCCATGCAAATGCTCCAAAAGATGGAGGGGTATCGACTGCTTTGGAGTGCTCCTCCTCCTTTCACATGGCTGGGCAGGCAAACCGGGTCTTGACCTGGGGCTTGAGCTCTGCAGTCTCAAATAGGGACAAAGTGTTATGACCCTGGTCGACTGGCCCGGGGGGAGCCTCGAACAGATCAGCACCTGGAGAGAAGTTGCCTTGGATTAACCGGAGATTTATAGGAAACAAACATGGTGAGCTAAATTGTAGATTGTAAATATTCACGTCAGGGAAAAGGATAAAAGGAAAAACAAAACGCTAATTTCATCCAGAGTAAACAGGAATATTAGCCCTCCTGGAAAGGCAGGGGATCCACAGAGGGTGCTGTTTGATAATTGGATACTTAACTACCCAGGTGTTAAGTTGAAGGGCAACTAAAAGGTGCTAGGAGCCCCTTTTTAGCCATGCATTATAGTGCATCAAATAAGAGAGGAGAGAAAAGGGGGAGAGGGGGGAAATAAGTCTAATGCTATGCTAATGAGAGTGCAGTGTTTTGGTTGAGAAGCAGATGCTAGGCTAATGCCTGTCTGTTTGTGAATAGGACCACAGGGAAGCGCGAGGGTGACCATGCTTAACTTACAGAGGGTATTTAGTGAGGTAAAAACCTCCCAACTTTAAGCGTACCGACATATACCCACTTCAACCAACCTCTCTCAAGTCTAAAAAGTGGACCGTGAGTGCTTATTTAGGGTCAATATTATATTTTGGATCACAATGAATAAGATTACATGCACATGTGGGACCTGATCCTAGATCAGCATGTAAAATGCATTTAGTTCACTTTTATGTATGCCTTATAACAGGTTCAAGTAAAGTATTACCAGATTTTCACCAGGATATATTTATAATACATATTGTTTGTAATTCTTGGCTTTGAGATTTAATGAGAGGGAAAGCTTTTAACCGATTCATCTGACAGTGAAGCTAAGAGATAGCTTTAAAGATATTTAACTATTGGTATAAATTTAACATCTGTCAACTGGACCTGCTGATGAGAGTTTACATGTCTACCGCTCCAATAAAGTTATGTGCTGTAGTCACGGTAACAATGGACAAGGAAGTAGAACTGTCAAAGACCACCACAGATGATGACTTTATTAGTTGGGTATTTCAAATAATTATGTTTTTGAACAATTTTGACTTTAGTTAAAGCAAAGTTTTGGGATACATCATACTTTGTTGGAAAGTATGTTTCTGTGGGAAATCAAGGACAGAAACTTTTTCAACAACAAAAATGTTCAACTCTTTGCCAGTCATAGAAAGTCTTCATGTCACTATAGCGTTGACTACATTTAAAACCTGGTAAATACTGTATGTGTAGCACATGGGGATGAGTGAAACGTACTCCTCAGCCTTAAGTGTCCTGCTTGCATCGTCTCATTAGCTAGCTTTTGATGTGGCGCGATCGGCTAAGACGCTTGAGGGAGGACGGTCACGTGTGTTTGCGAGGCAGAGGTCCTGAGTTTGCGGTACATGCTAAGCAAGCAGCGTGACGTCCTTTACGTAAAATATGCACTCGTGAAATGATATTGCAGTTTTTCAAGAAAACGCAGTGTCACAGGTACTCTTGTCTTGAATGTTTATCGGTTCACAAGAAGGGTGTGAAATAGAAACCTCACGCGCCACCCCTTTGCGACTCCAAGTACAAGGGTAAGAAAAGCAACTACTATAAACACTTACATAGTGATACAGTATGTTAACACATCTTTGGAGAGAGACAAACAAACGTCCCATTAAAATGGGTGTGATTCCTTCCACTGCGACACCAGTTAGTGCTCAGGTACACAGTGTGGGGGAGTGAGCAGAAAAGCAGCAGGGGAACACGTTAACGACACAACACCCTTAGTTCATCGCAGCTTGAGTAGAAAATCAAACTCTTCTTTCCTGGGCACCATTTTGTTTCCCAACAATTCCTTCTGTGGTTTTAATGGAAACTGTTGGAAACGGTAGCTCCTGTGGTGGCGGCCATGTTCCCAGGATGCACTCCTGCAATGCGCAATGCTGAAAAAAGGAGTCATCCACCT
Source organism: Oncorhynchus nerka (assembly GCF_034236695.1). Lineage (NCBI taxonomy): Eukaryota > Metazoa > Chordata > Actinopteri > Salmoniformes > Salmonidae > Oncorhynchus > Oncorhynchus nerka. Next base: position 11,550,556 of record NC_088411.1, on the reverse strand, counting down.
GTCGTCTGTGTGAGAACAAGGGAATATCCATTTCTCTGGAACTGCATCACAAAATACCTATTCCAGGAGTGATTTGAAAACCATTCTACAACCAAATCCCTATGAAGTCACTAACTGCTATATCTACGTTTCACATGTTTTGTTCTTATGGCACATGGGTTGATGACTGAAACATGTCCTTTTAATATAATACAGTATGTGTATTCCCCTTGACATCCTGCCACTGAAACCTGGCTCCAGGGACAGGGACCAGCAGTCCACATCTCACAATATGTGGGCCAACAGGGGCAAGAACTGTGAGTGGAGCAGATGAGATGGAGGAGAGGACTTTGTCGCCAAAGACCATCACATGGGCCTGTGAGCCAGCAATAGCCATCTGCTGAATAGCAGAGTGTTCAGGACCATGGACAGAGACCAGAGTTGGATAACTATCAGCTCAGAGACACAAGTTTCAGATGGGTTGCATCCCACAATGTACCAATGTTCCAGGTTGCACGTGTGTATAGTCAGTTTGGCATTGAACAGATTCCCTAATAGGGAAACTCGTCGCGCGGGTGATTTTATTTGGCCCCCCAAGTATTCTAAGCCCCCCAAAAATATAGAAAAAAATATATGGATTTTTCAATAATCTTTGTTGTTGGACATAAAAGACTGTAAATCACCAGGAAATTAGCTCAAAGTGATTTAAGTTTTGCGGAAATCTGTTCCCAAGTATTCCCACACATAAACAGAGAAGCTCCCGAGTGGTTCAGTGGTCTAAGGCACTGCATCGCAGTGCTAGTTGTGCAACTAGAGATTCTGGGTTCTGGTCCAGGCTCTGTTGCAGCCGGCCGCGACCGGGAGACCCATGGGGTGGTGCACAATTGGCCCAGTGTCATCCGGGTAAGGGGTGGGTTTGGTCGGCAGGTATGTCCTTGTCCCATCGCTCACTAGCGACTCCTGTGGCTGGCCAGGCGCAGTACACGGTGGCCAGGTGTACAGTGTTTTTCCTCCGACACATTGGTGTGGCTGGCTTCCGGGTTAAGTGGGCATTGTGTCAAAAAGCAGTGCGGCTTGGTTGGGTTGTGTTTCGGAGGAGTTTCAGGGATGAGACAAGACAGTAACTACTGACTACCAATTGGATACATCGAAAAGGGGTAAACATGATTTTTTTTAAATAAACAGAGGTAATCGTAAGCCAATGTAATCAAGGTGTGAAAGGATTCGTTTTTGTCAAATATTATATATTTTTTGCATTCAATTTGCAGTGCACAACTTATTTATAACTATGTTCCGGTCCCCTCGACCATCCGCTCAAAGTGAAATCGGCCCACAGCTGAATGTTATTGGGGACCCCTAGTATAGAGGAACTGCCTACGTCCCTGTCTTATCTGCTTAGTCGCTAGCAAGATAGAAATCGCAGAGGTCTTGTTTTTTATGAGTGCATTTCGCAATTGGCTAGCTAACATCAACTACCGTCACTAAAACTAATGCAAAGGTTTTGCCTGCAAACGTTGGTATCGAATCGCGATGTTCTGGCATGTTTTCCTCGTGATATGCTGGGAGAGTTGTCTTTCTGAAGAGGACCCTGCCCGGAACAATTGTTTCCTCTTTTCGAGTTACCAAGAGAGTCATTAAAACCAGACACTGCTGTTGCCTAGGGTCTCAGGATCCAAGACTACATAGACACTGGCCCTGTTAGAATACTTCAGAAATGCATTCTTCCTTCCTAGCTTTCTTGAAGTAATCACAGACCTGGATTGTTTGCATTGGTGAAAGTAATGGGTTGGTAACCTTGGAAACAACAAAAATATGGTATACGATAATGTGTGCTCCTTTTTGTAATGTTTCGGATGATATGCAACAGAGGTCGGGCCTGTACTAGGCGTGCACTCATGAGGAGAGAACAGCAGAGGCACTTCATGTACTCATGCATGTTACTCTTGGCTGTGGCTAATGCGGTGTCAGTGGAGAAGAGGCTGTGGTCTCCAGAATGGTCCCACAATTGGTGGGACTATGTTGTCCTCCAAGCACAGTGGCTGCACAACTTCCGTATGCGAAAGCATACGTTCCTTCACATTGGAGAACTGCTGCAGCCCAATCTGTGTCGGCAGCCTACCCAACTCTGTGCCCTGGTGTCTGTCCACAAGAGGCCTACTGGGCACAGAAGTCAATTCAACATCTATTTCACTTTGGTTCAACGTAATTTCACTGAAATGACGAGGAAACAAAGTAGATTCAACTAATGTGTGCCCAGTGTGGAGTTGGCGTAGCACACTGGTGGTATGTTCCTAGATCTCGCTACCATGTGAACGGCTATCTGTTTAAGTCATCATTCAGGGGAGAGCGGCTCTAAGTTCCCCCAATGTGTGCCCAGTGTGGAGTTGGCGTAGCACACTGGTGGTATGTTCCTAGATCTCGCTACCATGTGAAGGGTTATCTGTTTAAGTCATCATTCAGGGGAGAGCGGCTCTAAGTTCCCCCAATGTGCCGGAGACGTCGACCTATCACATCCCCTGAAGATAATGGTACAGATTTCTACAACAGAAAGGGCTGACATTCGGTGGTGCTTCAGGGAATGGTCGACCTCCTTTCTCGGTAATAGCCTGCCGTGTTTAAACTCACCTGTTATTGACACAAGCTATAGCCTTCCACTTCCTAACACTATTTTGTTGAACAACTATACTGTTTTTGGACAATTGCTATTATTCAAATGCCAAAATCGAATATCTTACCTCAACAGCTTCACCAACATTCACAATGGATGGGTTGGCACTCCAAGGTTTCCGAGCTGGGTCATAGCGGTGACCTCCTACCAGATGTAAGCATGCTAAAGAATGTTATAAATCATCATGTGAAATTGAGGTGGTTATGCTGTTTGTTGTCTTTTCCCCCCCACTACTGCTAAATGAGGCTATAGGCTGTTATGCGTATGGGTTTTATGCAGCGTATATAGTAAATTGAAATGTATTTATGGTTTGTATTTATTTGTAGTCATATTTTACCCTTAAACATACACACAGTTAAGTCTGCTTAATTCACATCAGAGTGATTTAGATGCTCAATAGCCATATTTTTTGTTTTGTTACAATAGCATGTACAGACAGAATAGATTAGTAAGCAATATCTGGCAGTGTCCTCTCACTAACATCATTTTTTAAACATTATTTTAGTAAAGCAGAGTCATCGAAGAGTCCCCCTTGCCAATGTTTTTGGGGAAAAAGCTGAGAAATAGGGCTGCAGAAAGGTAAGGAAACAAAGCTATGGATACAAGGACTAACTGACCATGATTTTCACATAATCGTTTGAACCATATTTTGACACTACATAGTGTATTTTTACATTTATTTTGTTGACAAATATCGGTGAAACAATCTTATATTTTGAGTTCTGATGGGGCATGACAGTCGAACTAAACCTCGTGAAGCATTTAGAAGTAATATTCTTCAAGAATCAATGCGTACATATCCTTAATTTATAAGTCCAAAAATGGATGTAGCAACTGCTGAGTGGCCCATATAACAGATTTATATTCTCAGCACTTCATCCAAAACATCTTTCAAAACGTAAACCAAATGTACTGCATCTTTCAGTGCTCTACTCAACTCAACTCGGGCTCAACGAGTATCACTACAAAGTTGTGAAATGAACCACATTAACTCCTCATCTTGGTCGTCCTGACACTGTTGTTGGTGTGTGGGGCCCTGCTGGTAGAAGGGGTCAAGTAGGGAAGCAGGTGCTGGTGCAGGTACAGGTGCAGGTGCAGGTGCAGGTGCAGGTGCAGCAGGTGCAGGTGCAGGTGCAGGTGGAGCACACTGTTGATGGTCATGACCAATATTTGGTGCAGGGTGGGCAGCAGACGGACCGGGGCCAGGATGGAGAGCCCAAGTACAGGGGTGGTCAGCATACGCACAAGGATGGGCAGACCAAGGACCGTGGTGGACAGAAGACGGACCAGGGCCAACAATTGATGATGACTTTTCGTGTGAGTGTTGTTCAGCTTGCAGCTTCTGCTGGATATCAGCATCATTGTGAAGGTTGGTTACCATACTTTTCCTAAAGGTGTCAACTGCACTCTCAAATGTTGTATTTTTCTTCTTGCTGCCTGACTCCAGAACTGGTGAGGAGAGGAGAAGGAAGGAAGGAAGGAAGGAAGGAAGGAAGGAAGGAAGGAAGGAAGGAAGGAAGGAAGGAAGGAAGGAAGGAAGGAAGGAAGGAAGGAAGGAAGGAAGGAAGGAAGGAAGGAAGGAAGGAAGGAGAAAAACAGTTGATCATTTAAAATATCTAAGCTCCTAACATACTGTGACCATCCACTAGCAATTACTTATTTGAAACTAATTGTAGATAACATGGCTGTGGGGGAGGATAGTTATACACGTGTATATAAAATTATTAATTCTAAGATTAGAAAGAGTAATTCATTTACTTTCACCAGAGATGTGTTCTGTCTTTAATATGGATTTGCTTGGACCAGGATCACTGTGCTCTTGGTCACGGAACATCTGAAGGGCCGGATGAAGATGGTGTAGAGTCTGTGATGCAGAATAAACTGGTGGTGGGTCAGAGGAGGCAGTAGTTGGAGCATCCTCTGAAAGAAGAAGCATCCATGACAGTTATTGCTTTGAACAGTGTAACAGTCAGACACATGGAGGTATTTTCAGAGGCATTCAATGTGCTTATTGTCAGTTCCTACCTACCAACTACCACTACCAAAATGATAGTCCCCAGGTTACGCTGTGTGTTCATATTCAAGCAATTTAAGTTCATGCATGCTGTCACAACACATAATAATGACATAGCGCATTCTAATGTAAAACACACTTGCTCAACACTAAAAGGTTGTATTCTATACTCATTTGCAGAGAAAAAAAAGTTACTCATTTGTTAGATAAGATTTCAAATTCAGGGGACCCTAAAATGGGGCTCATACCCAAGTTTAGGAGCCACTGAGCTAAAGACTCTCCAATAACGTTATATGACCAACCGTGGCACACGTTGCCAAGATGACGGCATGTTTGAGCAGCAATAAACTGCCAACATTTAGCTACTTTTCTTGCGAAAACATGACAGTTCACTAATAATGATTGTCTAAATGAATGTATGGAGAAGTAACTAGCTACACTAACAATGTAGGTGACAGGATAGCATCTACACGTAGTTAGCTAATAACGTCAGCTATATAGCTTGAAGATAATGACATAGCAACACGCTAGTCAGCTAGCATGCTAGAACGTTACCTTCAAGTTCCAGATTGTCAGCATCCTCATCATCGGTATCTGCGCTGTCCAGGACCACCGATGGACTGGTAGTTGGTCGTTCACCCAACACATAAAGAAATTGACATGTCGCCGTGCCATTCCCGCTCCGATTATTATCGTCTTTTTCCTTCTTGTACACCCCGTTCAAATGTTAATATTTTGCTGACCCTGGAGCCAGGTGCGTACGTATTCTTTCCCTTCCATTTCCCTGGCTATGTACCTGTACACTGAGTGTACAAAACATTAAGAACACCTCTTTCCATGACACAGACCGACCAGGTGAATTCAGGTGAAAGCTACGATCCCCGATGGATTGTTAAATCCACTTCAATTAGTGAAGATGAAGGGGAGGAAACAGGCTAAATAAGGATGTTTAAGCCTTGAGACAATTGAGACATGGATTGTAAATATACATTCAGACCCTTTTTCTCAGTACTTTGTTGAAGCACCTTTTGGCAGCGATGACAGCCTCGAGTCTTCTTGAGTATGACACCTGTATTTTGTGAGTTTCTCCCATTCTTCTCTGCAGGTCCTCTTAAGCTCTGTCAGGTTGGATGGGAAGTGTCGCTGCACAGCTATTTTCAGGTCTCTCCAGAGATGTTCGATTGGGTTCAAGTCCAGGCTCTGGCGGGGCCACTCAAGGACATTTAGAGATTTAGCCCGAAGACACTCCTGCGTTGTCATGGCTGTGTGCTTAGGGTTGTTGTCCTGTTGGAAGGTAAACCTTTCCCTATTCTCAGGTCCTGAGTGCTCTGCAGCAGTTTTTCATCAAGGATCTCTCTGTACTTTGTCCCATTCATCTTTCCCTCGATCCTGACGATTCTCCCAGTCTCTGCCGCTGAAAAACATCCCCCCACAAATTGATTCTGCCACCAGCATACCTCTCCGTAGGGACGGTGCCAGGTTTCCCCCAGACGTGACGCTTAGCATTCAGGCCAAAGAGTTTAATCTTGGTTTGATCAGACCAGAGAATCCTGTTTCTCATGGTCTGAAAGTCCTTTAGGTGCCTTTTGGCAAACTCCAACTGGGCTGTCATGTGCCTTTTACTGAGGAGTGGCTTCCGTCTGGCCACTCTACCATAAAGGCCTGATTGGTGGAGTGCTGCAGAGATGGTTGTCCTTCTGGAAAGTTATCCCATCTCCACAGAGGAACTCTGGAGCTCTGTCAGAGTGACTATCGAGTTCTTGGTCACCTCACTGACCAAGGCCCTTCTCTCCTGATTGCTCAGTCTAGCCGGGAGGCCAGCTCTAGGAAGAGTCTTGGTGGTTCCAAACTTCTTCCATTTAAGAATGATGGATGTCACTGTGTTCCTGGGGACCTTCAATGCTGCAGAAATGTTTTGTTACCCTTCCCCAGATCTGTGCCTCGACATGGTCCTGCCTTAGAGCTCTATGGACAATTCCTTCAATTCCTCATGGCTTGGTTTTTGCTCTGACATGCACTGTCAACTGTGGGACCTTTATATAGACAGGTGTGTGCCTTTCCAAATCATGTCCGATCTATTGCATTTGCCACAGATGAACTCCAATCAAGTTGTCGAAACATCTCAAGGATGATCAATGGAAACATGATGCACCTGAGCTCAATTTTCGAGTCTCATAGCAAAGGGTCTGATTACAAATAAAGTATTTCTGTTATGTAGTTTTTATACATATGCAAACATTTCTAAAAACCTGTTTTCGCTTTGTCATTATGGGGTATTGTGTGTAGATTGATGAGGGAAAAAATGATTGTATCCATTTTAGAATATGGTTGTAATGTCACAAAATGTGGAAAAAGGGAACGGGTCTGTATACAGTACTTTCTGAATGCACTGTATGTGCCACTCAGAGGGTGAATGGGCAAGACAAAATACTTTAAGTGCCTTTGAACGGGGTATGGTAGTAGATACCACGTGCACCGGTTTGTGTCAAGAACTGCAATGCTGCTGGATTTTTCACGCTCAACAGTTTCCTGTTTGTATCATGAATGGTCCACCACCCAAAGGACATCCAGCCAACTTGACACAACTGTGGAAATTATTGGAGTCAAAATGGCTGGATGTCAATACCCAACACACTGGATATGAGGTGAGGTCACTTTTTCTCCCTGCGGTTGCTAGTTCTGGACTGTATAGAGTGAGGCCGGAATGTTCTAGGTATATGGATGACTGGCCAGCCAGTTAATACTTTTCCTAGTCCCAAAGACTGAAGCTATTTGATATTCACTTAATTTTCTGCTTCTCAGGTCCAGTGGAGAAACTCCACATTCATCCATCCTCCAGGGAGAGAGAGAGAGAGAGAGAGAGAGAGAGAGAGAGAGAGAGAGAGAGAGAGAGAGAGAGAGAGAGAGAGAGAGACAGACAGACAGACAGACAGACAGACAGACAGACAGACAGACAGACAGACAGACAGACAGACAGACAGACAGACAGACAGACAGACAGACAGACAGACAGACAGACAGAACTTCAGTGCTAAGACTTTTTCTCAGTCTAGGTTGTTGTAATAAAAAAAATCCGTATTGGACAACCCTTCGATAAATGCATTTTCACCATGTCTTGGTAAGAGCATCTCAGAAGAACGCACGAGATGGTGACTCCTTTCAAATGACTTCTTCCCTCCCACCCCACTGTTTCACTCAGAGCTGAAGAGAAGCCATCGAAGGAGGAGGAGGCGGAGGGGGAAAAATGACTTCTTCCCTCCCACCCCACTGTTTCACTCAGAGCTGAAGAGAAGCTGTCGAAGGAGGCGGAGGGGGAAAAAATGACTTCTTCCCTCCCACCCCACTGTTTCACTCAGAGCTGAAGAGAAGCCGTCGAAGGAGGAGGAGGCGGAGGGGGAAAAAATGACTTCTTCCCTCCCACCCCACTGTTTCACTCAGAGCTGAAGAGAAGCCGTCGAAGGAGGAGGAGGCGGAAAAAATGACTTCTTCCCTCCCACCCCACTGTTTCACTCAGAGCTGAAGAGAAGCTGTCGAAGGAGGAGGAGGCGGAGGGGGAAAAAATGACTTCTTCCCTCCCACCCCACTGTTTCACTCAGAGCTGAAGAGAAGCCGTCGAAGGAGGAGGAGGCGGAGGGGGAAAAAATGACTTCTTCCCTCCCACCCCACTGTTTCACTCAGAGCTGAAGAGAAGCCGTCGAAGGAGGAGGCGGAGGGGGAAAAAATTACTTCTTCCCTCCCACCCCACTGTTTCACTCAGAGCTGAAGAGAAGCCGTCGAAGGAGGAGGAGGCGGAGGGGGAAAAAATGACTTCTTTCCTCCCACCCCACTGTTTCACTCAGAGCTGAAGAGAAGCCGTCGAAGGAGGAGGAGGCGGAGGGGGAAAAAATGACTTCTTTCCTCCCACCCCACTGTTTCACTCAGAGCTGAAGAGAAGCTGTCGAAGGAGGAGGAGGCGGAGGGGGAAAAATGACTTCTTCCCTCCCACCCCACTGTTTCACTCAGAGCTGAAGAGAAGCTGTCGAAGGAGGAGGAGGAGGAGGAGGCGGAAAAAATGACTTCTTCCCTCCCACCCCACTGTTTCACTCAGAGCTGAAGGGAAGCTGTCGAAGGAGGAGGAGGCGGAGGGGGAAAAATGACTTCTTCCCTCCCACCCCACTGTTTCACTCAGAGCTGAAGAGAAGCTGTCGAAGGAGGAGGAGGCGGAGGGGGAAAAAATGACTTCTTTCCTCCCACCCCACTGTTTCACTCAGAGCTGAAGAGAAGCTGTCGAAGGAGGAGGAGGCGGAGGGGGAAAAAATGACTTCTTCCGTCCCACCCCACTGTTTCACTCAGAGCTGAAGAGAAGCTGTCGAAGGAGGAGGAGGCGGAGGGGAAAAAATGACTTCTTCCCTCCCACCCCACTGTTTCACTCAGAGCTGAAGAGAAGCTGTCGAAGGAGGAGGAGGCGGAGGGGGAAAAATGACTTCTTCCTCCCACCCCACTGTTTCACTCAGAGCTGAAGAGAAGCCGTCGAAGGAGGAGGAGGCGGAGGGGAAAAATGACTTCTTCCTCCCACCCCACTGTTTCACTCAGAGCTGAAGAGAAGCTGTCGAAGGAGGAGGAGGCGGAGGGGGAAAAAATGACTTCTTCCCTCCCACCCCACTGTTTCACTCAGAGCTGAAGAGAAGCTGTCGAAGGAGGAGGAGGCGGAGGGGGAAAAAATGACTTCTTCCCTCCCACCCCACTGTTTCACTCAGAGCTGAAGAGAAGCCGTCGAAGGAGGAGGAGGCGGAAAAATGACTTCTTCCCTCCCACCCCACTGTTTCACTCAGAGCTCGAAGGAGGAGGCCTTCCCTCCCACCCCACTGTTTCACTCAGAGCTGAAGAGAAGCTGTCGAAGGAGGAGGCGGAGGGGGAAAAAATGACTTCTCCCCTCCCACCCCACTGTTTCACTCAGAGCTGAAGAGAAGCTGTCGAAGGAGGAGGAGGCGGAGGGGGAAAAAATGACTTCTTCCCTCCCACCCCACTGTTTCACTCAGAGCTGAAGAGAAGCCGTCGAAGGAGGAGGAGGCGGAGGGGGAAAAAATGACTTCTTCCCTCCAACCCCACTGTTTCACTCAGAGCTGAAGAGAAGCTGTCGAAGGAGGAGGAGGCGGAGGGGGAAAAAATGACTTCTCCCCTCCCACCCCACTGTTTCACTCAGAGCTGAAGAGAAGCTGTCGAAGGAGGACGAGGCGGAGGGGGAAAAATGACTTCTTCCTCCCACCCCACTGTTTCACTCAGAGCTGAAGAGAAGCCGTCGAAGGAGGAGGAGGCGGAGGGGGAAAAAATGACTTCTTCCCTCCAACCCCACTGTTTCACTCAGAGCTGAAGAGAAGCTGTCGAAGGAGGAGGAGGCGGAGGGGGAAAAATGACTTCTCCCCTCCCACCCCACTGTTTCACTCAGAGCTGAAGAGAAGCTGTCGAAGGAGGAGGAGGCGGAGGGGGAAAAAATGACTTCTTCCCTCCCACCCCACTGTTTCACTCAGAGCTGAAGAGAAGCCGTCGAAGGAGGAGGAGGCGGAGGGGGAAAAAATGACTTCTTCCCTCCAACCCCACTGTTTCACTCAGAGCTGAAGAGAAGCTGTCGTAGGAGGAGGAGGCGGAGGGGGAAAAATGACTTCTTCCCTCCCACCCCACTGTTTCACTCAGAGCTGAAGAGAAGCCGTCGAAGGAGGAGGAGGCGGAGGGGGAAAAAATGACTTCAGCTTCAAAGTAGAGTAGAGAGCCAAAAGCAATTGCGCATCTAATACCAGGCTAATGCCCTGGCCCCTACCAACAAGCACATGGAGGAGCTCAGCGTAATCTGCCTGGGTCAAAGAGGAAGCTACAATAGGCCTACACCCTCATTCTCCCCCAAGAGCATTGGGATCCCATTTAAATATCTTGGCTGAAAACACACCTCGCTGTCACAGGCAAATGGCTAGATCCCCAGGAGCTAGGGGAGCGACGGGAGAAGTGTCATTTATCATGGCGGCTGCTGGTGCCTCCCGCCTTCCCTCCATCGGCGTCCCTGACTGAGGAGAGGCGAGGCGCGGGGGAAGAGACTGAAGGGTCTTAGGCTGCTGTCAAACCCTGCTCCATTAGCAGCAAAGGCAGAGTTATGCAGAGTGATTACCCAAAGGGCAAGGGTTTCGGTATGATGTGTTGAGATGTATCCGTTATCCGTTTTTTTTCCTCATAAAAGTACAATATAGTGTTTTTATGGATTTGAGCCTGCATATTTTGTTATCGTGACAGCTACAGTGTAATGCATCACATTACTTTACATCAGACGCAGTATGAATAGTCTCCATAACGCTTCATCTTGGCCATATTTCTTGGCCATGTGGGATGAGTCGCAACAGGACAGGCATTGTAAGGGAACTACCCAACTCAGCTCTCATAGAGGAGAAGAAAATGGCAAAACACAAAAACAGTTAATAAAGACAAATGTCAAAGTGTGTTCAGTTTAATCTACCAGGTCCAGTCAGAAAAGCCTTCATGTCGTATCAGATCATATTATATCACACCTATATCACACATTTGAGAGAGAGAGAGAGAGAGAGAGAGAGAGAAAAACAGAACAAGAGAACTTCAGTGCTAAGACTTTTTCTCAGTCAAGGTTGTTGTAGTAAAAAAAATATAATCTTTATTTAACTAGGCAAGTCACTTAAGAGCAGATAATTATTTACAATGACGGCCTACCCCGGCCAAACCCTGTAATTGGGAGGGTAATGGGAAACTTCAGTATGGATGGACTTGGAGGACTCAAGTTCGTGTTAAGAACAAATTAAAGTGAGATGACTTGTGATCTTGCCTGCTCCCCCCCCCCTTTTTCTCTCTCCCCCTCTCTCCAATTATCCCATGTCTTTCTCCCCCTCTCTCTACCTCCCCTGACATGTCTCTCTCTTCCTCCCCATATCTCCATCTCTATCCTACTCTCATCTCATCCCATCGCCCTCACAACCCTCCCAGTCTCCTAGACCATCCACATCACATGGTGAGGGCCCAAGGTGAGTGTGGTGGGTGGAGTTTAAGAAGGAGACGGAGTCATTAACACACACAGCCTCTCACCGAGTCCCTATTCCCGCTACCACCTCTTCCCCTTAGTGAAGATCCCTGGCCAATTAGGGACTATAGTGAGAGGCAACATCAAAGCATTGACGATAAGAAAGAAAATAGAAGGGCCCAAATATTGGAGCTGCTGCAGGTGTCCAGACAATATCACTTGCAGGCCCCGCTGAATGCTTAATCAGCGACAACAAATTGCCGCTGCGAATCTGACGACCATGAAGGCTCCGCTCAACGACCATCCCCTAAGAATTCATCATCAGCTCGATGTGTGTGAAGTCCGACCGCTGATGAGAAGCTACACTCTGAAATACAGTGTCGAAGCGGTCATCACGATTGCCTCAAAGTTAAAGATGGTCAAAGAAAAGGGTCTTTGGCAGAAGGAAGTCGCCATTGACTCTCTTAACACAGATTTGTGTTTTTAAGCATAGAATGCACATAGAATGCACATAGAATGCACTCTGTGGGCTAGTGTATGTCTACTTAAAGTAACGGGAGGTTTTTACTGTGCCTCACAAAGAATACAATAGCGGTACATTTAACATCAAGACTCAGTCATTCTGAGACAGGAATATAATTACCAGGCTGGCATTCTCTGTTGGCTCACTGTGACTGTGAATCTGGCAATGGCTTAGTGTAAATGAGGCCGCTTTAAAAAAAAATGTGTATTAGTTAATACAGCCATAAATATGTATAAGCCGTCATAAGATTTTTAAGTGGATTCTCAAAATAACCGAATTCCTATTAAGAATTGAACATGATGAGGAGTGAGCGCTGTCACTGGATATGGATTCCAATTGAGAGCCATACATTCAATCACATGTAAATTAAGCCAGAATTACTGACACTTTTCATAAACGTCTGGCAGTAAAATTTACATCCAGTCTGGCTGGCTTAAATCAGAGTGAGCTCACTCAGGCAGCTCTGGTATACGTGTGAAATATGGAGCGGCAATAAATGAAATGATGCACACACACACACACACGGCACTACACTACAAGCAAAAAAACTAAACAAAAAACAGCCGCCAAAGGAACATCTGTACTGTGGCACCTGACAATTGATGATAATTCACCTCCATTCGGGCACACCCTATCCTCTCCTCCGCTCCCCCAACGGTTCACACCATTCTCAGAGTGAATTCACGATGATATACATTTATGTCATCTTCGAATGATTAAAATGTTAACCATGCTAACGAGGGCAGCACTTCCTGTGCTCCCACATAGGCGTCAACTAGTCTGCCTTCCAGAGGAGAGGATAGGAAAGGAGAAGGGCTGGCGGGCTGCTTTGTAGCTGGGTGCTGCTGGAGGATCAGCCTGGACCTGTGATGTGAGGTGACTTCTGTTGGCCTCTCCTGGAGCAAGCTGCCTCAGAGCATCAAGCAGCTCTGGAAATTATCACTCAGCATTATATACAGAAATGTATATTCAGAAAGTATTCACGTCCCATTACTTTTTGCACACTTTGTTGTGTTACAGTCAATTTTAAATGGATTCGATTGGGATTTTGTGTCACTGGCCTACACACAATACCTCATCATGTCAACGTGGAATGAGGTTTTAATTAAAAAATGTATATATTAATTTAAAAAATGTCCAGGCTTTTGCCATAGATGGCAAAGGGCTCGTCTCTGGACCACACAAGCCTTAGACTGCATTCTGCTAAGGCACTTGTCTCTCTCTACATTGGTCAGCTACATTGGTGACCAGAGTGGAATCCTTCTGATACGTCTACGCCGGAGAGTTCTACAGTTCTCCTCTCTGGACTGCAACATTGTAGGATTGTGCCTTCCGCGGCACATGATATACACTACATGACTAAAATGCTCATCTCATTCCAAAACCATGGGCATTAACATGGCGTTGATCAACCCCTTTGCGTCTATAACAGCCTCCACTCTTCTGGGAAGGCTTTTGGACAGAGGATTTTTACACGCTACGCGCTTCAGCATTCGGCGGTCCCGTTCTTGTGAGTTTATGTGGCCTACCACTTCAAGGAGCCGTTGTTGCTCCTAGATGTTTCCACTTCACTATAACAGCACTTACAGTTGACCGGGGCAGCTCTAGTAGGGCAGACATTTGATGAACCGACTTGTTGGAAAAGTGGCATCATATGACGGAGTCACAGAGCTCTTCAGTAAGGCCATTCTAATGCCAATGTTTGTCTACGGAGATTGCATGGCTGTGTGCTTGCTTTTATACACCTGTCAACAATGAGTGTGACTGAAATAGCCAAATCCACTAATTTGAAGGCGTGTCCACATACTTTTGTATACAGTGGGGCAAAAAAGTATTTAGTCAGCCACCAATTGTGCAAGTTCTCCCACTTAAAAAGATGAGAGAGGCCTGTAATTTAACTCATAGGTACACTTCAACTATGACAGACAAAATGAGAAAAAAAATCCAGAAAATCACATTGTAGGATTTTTAATAAATGTTTTTGCAAATGATGGTGGAAAATAAGTACTTGGTCAATAACAAATGTTTATCTCAATACTTTGTTATATACCCTTTGTTGGCAATGACAGAGGTCAAACGTTTTCTGTAAGTCTTCACAAGGTTTTAACACACTGTCGCTGGTATTTTGGCCCATTACTGGCAGATCTCCTCTAGAGCAGTGATGTTTTGGGGCTGTTGCTGGGCAACACGGACTTTCAACTCCCACCAAAGATTTTCTATGGGGTTGAGATCTGGAGACTGGCTAGGCCACTCCAGGACCTTGAAATGCTTCTTACAAAGCCACTCCTTCGTTGTCCGGGCGGTGTGTATGGGATCATTGTCATGCTGAAAGACCCAGCCACGTTTCATCTTCAATGCCCTTGCTGATGGAAGGAGGTTTTCACTCAAAATCTCACGATACATGGCCCCATTCATTCTTTCCTTTACACTGATCAGTTGTCCTGGTCCCTTTGCAGAAAAACAACCCCAAAGCATGATGTTTCCACCCCCATGCTTCACAGTAGGTATGGTGTTCTTTGGATGCAACTCAGCATTATTTGTCCTCCAAACACGACGAGTTGAGTTTTTACCAAAAAGTTATATTTTGGTTTCATCTGACCATATGACATTCTACCAATCTTCTTCTGGATCATCCAAATGCTCTCTAGCAAACTTCAGACGGGCCAGGTCATGTACTGGCTTAAGCAGGGGGACACATCTGGCACAGCAGGATTTGAGTCCCTGGCGGCGTAGTGTGTTACTGATGGTAGGCTTTGTTACTTTGGTCCCAGCTCTCTGCAGGTCATTCACTAGGTCCCCCCGTGTGGTTCTGGGATTTTTGCTCACCGTTCTTGTGATCATTTTGACCCCACGGGGTGAGATCTTGCGTGGAGCCCCAGATGGAGGGAGATTATCAGTGGTCTTGTATGTCTTCCATTTCCTAATAATTGCTCCCACAGTTGATTTCTTCAAACCAAACTGCTTACCTATTACAGATTCAGTCTTCCCAGCCTGGTGCAGGTCTACAATTTTGTTTCTGGTGTCCTTTGACAGCTCTTTGGTCTTGGCCATAGTGGAGTTTGGAGTGCGACTGTTTGAGGTTGTGGACAGGTGTCTTTTATACTGATAACAAGTTCAAACAGGTGCCATTAATACAGGTAACGAGTGGAGGACAGAGGAGCCTCTTAAAGAAGAAGTTACAGGTCTGTGAGAGCCAGAAATCTTGCTTGTTTGTAGGTGACCAAATACTTATTTTCCAGCATAATTTGCAAATAAATTCATTAAAAATCCTACAATGTGATTTTCTGGATTTTTTTTTGTCTGTCATAGTTGAAGTGTACATATGATGAAAATTACAGGCCTCTCTCATCTTTTTAAGTGGGAGAACTTGCACAATTGGTTGCTGACTAAATACTTTTTTGCCCCACTGTATATTGCGTACATTGATTGGCTGGAATGGAGCGAATGGAAAGCTATCAACAACATCTCTTTTTTTCACTCTATTCCACCAATTCTACTCCATTCCAGCCACTGTTATGAGCCGTCCTCCCCTCAGCAGCCTGTACTGCTATCTACATGCTTTTATTTGGGTTTTATGCAAAGTATATGATTGAATGTTTCTTAAAGCCTGCAGCTATTTACTTTAAGAGACATATAATCATGTCAAAACATAATTCAAAAATGTAGTTTTTTGAGAGATAACTAATGAAAACACACATGGACTTTTACAGTAGCTGGCTAGGCTAGTCAAACTAACATTAGCTAGCTTTAAATAAATTGGCTGAAGGTGCCAACAAATGTTATAGTCATCATAAAAATGTTTATACAGGAGTATACAAAAAAAATCTACTCCTCCCTCAACGGGGATCAATCAACTTCACGTTTTTGGCTTCGGATCACCACGTAGGTGGTGTTATAAGGATTCATAGGCTAGTAACGCTGCAAGCTAAGATAAACAAGAAAGCAGACGAGCTTAAGGCCACAGTAGGCGTTTATTTAGGCACTAATGCTCTGTAAATATGTATCTCTATCTAGTAAGGGTTCGGGGTACACCCTTAGCATTCTCGCCAGGCTTAGGCAATAGCTGCCGTGAAATGAGCAATCGCCGAGTTCACTTGTTCGGCTGTAGCAGATAGGATCTGATAGATGGAGACTAATTAACTGGTAACACTTTGTTACTTGACTTGGGCAGATGGTAGGGGTGACTGGCTTGGGAGTGTCCTCCTTTTCCTCCACTCCGAAAGCCGAGCCATGCACTCCCGGGGGGGGGGGGGGGGGACTGTTTGTATAAATAAATCTGTCTGGGTTCATGTCGTTCCTGCATTCTGCAGGGTGTCTCGATAATATCATCCCTCATTTTGAATGACACAGCGAGGGGTAAGGGAGCGGTAAAAGGTAATAGGAGTTCTAGGAGTGACTCAGCTGATTTCAATCCAGACATCTCCTCTCCTCCTCCTCGTCCATAAATGAAATCACCTCCGCAGGCTGATATTTGTTTATTTATACTGAGGCTGGCATTACTATCAGGACAGTGGGCATTAAGAACTGCTAGAGTAATAACCCCCCCCCTGACTTTACAGCCTGTGATTCATAAAGGTACACCACTAAATATAATGAAATTGCTGCGGACCAAACGTCTAGACTGGGAAAATACAGGTAACTGCCAAAATAAAGGAAACACCAAGTTAATAGGCCATTGGGCCACCACAAGCTGCCGGAACAGCTTCAATGCACCTTGGAATAGATTCTAAAAATGTCTGGAACTCTATGGGAAAGTTACATTTTCCCATGAGTCATTCCATAATGAGGTGTTTTGTAGATGGATGGTAGAAAACGCTGTCTCAGGCGTCACTCCAGAACCTCCCATAAGTGTTCAATTGGGTTGAGATCTGGTGACTGAGACGGCCACGACATATGGTTCACATCGTTTTCATGCTCATTAAACCATTCAGTGGCCACTCATGCCCTGTGGATGGGGGCATTGTCATCCTATGGGGGCATTGCCATGTTAGCCGAAATAGTTCAATATACTATGCATCCCTCACTTACTCGTATTTCCGTTATTTGGGCAGCTACCTGTACATGCATAAGTAAAATTATGAAGCCGAGAAGTAAATGAATAATTTCAGCTAGAGTGCTAATAGGGAAAGTATTAGCACATCAGGTCAGGCACATGGGGTGTTGAACTGGTGCTGAACTTCAAATGCCCTGCATTCAACTCTGATAGTGATTATGAAAATCTTATGTGGCGAACCCTGAACCTGTGTATCCACTCAGCCAGTTTACCCCGACCCCTATAAATGACCTATCACCAACATAAGAATACACTGAGGGTACAAAACATTAGGAACATGTTGAGTTCCACACACCCGTTTGCCCTTTGAACCGCCTCAAAAGTGTTCCAGAGGGATGGTGGCCCACGTTGACTCCAATGCTTCCCACAGTTGTGTCAAGTCGTCTGGATGTCCTGTGGACCATTCTTGAGGAAACTGGAAACTATTTCCAGGTGGGTGTGAAAAACACAGCAACGTTGAAGTTCGTGACACTTTCAAGCCGGTGCGCCTGGCACTTACTGTAGTAGCTTTTGCACTCAGAGCAGCTTCAATTTGTCGGGGAACGGACTCTGCAAGGTGGTGAAAGCCCACAGGGATGCCGTCCCATATTGCTTCCCACAGTTGTGTCAAGTTGGCTGGATGTCCTTTAGGTGCTGGACCATTCTTGATACACACGGGAAACTGTTGAGCGTGAAAAACCCAGCAGTAGTGTATTTCTTGACACAAACCGATGCGCCTGGCAACTTCAGCCGCACCCCGTTCAAAGGCACTTGCATTTTTTTCTTGCCCATTCACCTTCTGAATGGCACACACACACACACAATCCATGTCTCAATTGTCTCAAGGCGTAAAAAATAATAATCATTGTTTAACCTGTCTCCTCCCCTTCATCTAAACTGATTGAAGTGGATTTAACACGGGACATCAATAAGGCGTCATCGCTTTCACCTGGATTCACCTGGTCTATGTCTTGGAAAGAGCAGGTGTCCTTAATGTGTTGTACACTCAGCGCATAGATATATTACAGCCTGTCAGCTCCAGACAGCATTGTAAACCATCAGGCGGAAATGAAGGCAGAAACCCATGTACAGCATTGCGAGGTCACAACCCCGTGAGTCAACACACATCATCCAGCCCTCATTGCTTTTCACCTCACTCTCCCTTCTTTTTTTTCTCTGTTTTCACAAAGTCAGGAGGCTTTCGTTCAGGTGCCTCTTATTGGTGCTGATGAAAACAGGAAGTCCCAGCATGAGTATGGAACCTGGTCGAAAGCAGTGCACCATATAAGGGACAGGGTGACAATCCAGTCCCTGGTTGCAGCCAGCCTTAACCCAGTCCGCCTGTGTGTGATTGGGAGTCCATATTTGATGTGGCCCTAGCTGCTGTGTCATGCTCGGTGGAACATTCGACGGAGCCGCAGCGTGAGCCAAAGCACTGTGTGAAGGACGGAGCAGATCAATGCAAAACGGGTAAATAAATTCAATGAACTGTAGCGGGGGTGTGTTTTCGCCCTTCTCTCCACATTTCTTCATTCTATAGAGACCCGCTGTCTAAATCCTGAGTCCCAACGCCCTCCCACAGGATAATGACATAGCCCAGCCAATCGAGTGGGGCACGATGATTAAAGCTGCAAATGTCACTTTTTGGGAGACTCGACCAAATTCACATACAAATGTGAGTTATAGATCTGTCATTCTAATGGCAAAGCAAGTCCAAGAAGCGGTAGATCTGTTCTATGTGCGCTATTTCTTGGCTTCGCATTCTTAAGTTTTGTTTTTGTATCTTTTATTTTCGGTTTTGTACACCAGCTTCATACACCTGAAAATACAATATTTTGGGTTATGGAAAATATATTTCACAGTGGTTAAGATGGTACAATGATTCTCCGTGATTTCTGCATAGTGCACCTTTAATGAATGAATGTATTTATTCATTCATTACTCACTCGGTTATTTTTTACAAGACTGACCCCGTGTTCAAAGCAGTGCTATGTAGCAAATGGCGTGCATGGTATAACCAAAAGGACTGCTTTCACAATCCGCAATGATGGCAACTAGTTTGGCTGACGCGACCCGGGTAAAGTCAGGAGGACTTGGAGTTAGGTGTTAGCCAGATACATGGAGAACGCAGAGCAGTAAACATTGTCTCGGCAGTTTTTTTCTAACCATATGCCAGCCAAAAACTGTCTACTCCACACTGTTCATGGGACTGAAGTTTAAAAAAAATAAAAATAAATGCTATTTCTGCATTTCAAGCAGCATCACTGCACACATTTCTATAACAGGTAGAGGGATTTGCCCTTTTGTCCTTTTGTCAGCAAGCAAGAAGAGGGAATTGTCTGTGCTTTATGGAGCGAAGCAGGATTTCCATGAGGAAGTAACAGAGAAAAAGAATGAGAGAGAGAGAAAGTGAGAGTGCGACAACAAAATAAACAGAGAGAGAGAAGACTTCAACCAAGACTTCACAAAATGGGACAAACACCAAATTGAGACTCTGCACGCAGAATTCTGCAAAAATATCCTCCGTGTACAACGTAAAACACCAAATAATGCATGCAGAGCAGAATTAGGCCGATACCCACTAATTATCAAAATCCAGAAAAGAGCCGTTAAATTCTACAACCACCTAAAAGGAAGCGATTCACAAACCTTCCATAACAAAGCCATCACCTACAGAGAGATGAACCTGGAGAAGAGTCCCCTAAGCAAGCTGGTCCTGGGGCTCTGTTCACAAACACAAACACACCCTACAGAGCCCCAGGACAACAGCACAATTAGACCCAACCAAATCATGAGAAAACAAAAAGATAATTACTTAACACATTGGAAAGAATTAACAAAAAAACAGAGCAAACTAGAATGCTATTTGGCCCTACACAGAGAGTACACAGCGGCAGAATACCTGACCACTGTGACTGACCCAAAATTAAGGAAAGCTTTGACTATGTACAGACTCAGTGAGCATAGCCTTGCTATTGAGAAAGGCCGCCGTAGGCAGACATGGCTCTCAAGAGAAGACAGGCTATGTGCTCACTGCCCACAAAATGAGGTGGAAACTGAGCTGCACTTCCTAACCTCCTGCCCAATGTATGACCATATTAGAGAGACATATTTCCCCCAGATTACACAGATCCACAAAGAATTCGAAAACAAATCCAATTTGAAATTCCACAGTGTGCCATCACAGCAGCAATATTTGTGACCTGTTGCCACGAGAAAAGGGCAACCAGTGAAGAACAAACACCATTGTAAATACAACCCATATTTATGCTTATTCATTTTATCTTGTGTCCTTTAACTATTTGTACATTGTATATATATATATATATATATATATAATATGACATTTGTAATGTCTTTACTGTTTTGAAACTTCTGTATGTGTAATGTTTACTGTTAATTTTTGTTGTTTTTCACTTTATATATTCACTTTGTATGTTGTCTACCTCACTTGCTTTGGCAATGTTAACACATGTTTCCCATGCCAATAAAGCCCTTGAATTGAATTGAATTGAATTGAGAAGAGAGAGAGAGACACAGACGTAAAGTGAATTAGAAGAGAGAGAGAGAGAGAGAGAGAGAGGATGCAAGACAGACAGAATTAAAAAATGAAAGGGAGAATGAGCATGGAGGTTAAGAGAGGACAGGGGAGGCAGTGTGGAGAAGGGGGAGATGGGATGGAAGCCGCAATGCAATCCAAGGACTCTCCTTAATCATCCTCATTCAGCTGTCAGGCCTGGGCCAGGCTGGAGCCAGGCCTGGACACCCAAACCCAGACCCCATCTGCTCCTAATAAACTTAAACAAAGGCCTTAATTTGAATAAATGTGCCTTTTTCTCCTCCCCTCACTTTTTAATGCCTTTGCTCATCAAAGGGAGGGATATTGCTGAGGTTGGGTTTGGGGGGATGGAGTTGTGGGGGAGGAAAAAGCTGGCTTGTATATGCCTGTTTATAATCCAACTCATTTGATGAGTCAGATGGTTCGGTGACAATCATTTTTTGTGCTCTGTTATGACCTTCGATTGTAAAGTGTAGTGTTGCGCGACCCTCTTTTGTAACGTCCACATGCACGTTTGTTTACCTTGAGAACCGGAAGACATGTATCCTCGACGGCCTCTAAAACTCTTTGAAACACTAGAAGAATATCATAATAGAACATAATAGAACTGTATACAGGTTTGAGGTCAGGCGGTGTCAGAGGAAGCCCCAATTTTTTGTTCGAAAGGCTCCAGCCACCCAAGACTTAGGCTGTTCTCTCTGCTACCGCACAGCAAGTGGTACCAGTGCACCAAGTTCTGAAAACAACAGGACCCTGAACAGCTTCAATCCCCAAGCCATAAGACTGCTGAACAAGACTGCTAAATAGCTCATCAAATATCTACACAGACTACCTGCATTGACCTGTTCTCTTGCACTGACTCTATTCCCACACACTGGACTCTACCCACACAGTCACGTACTTACACGGACACTCCAACACACACACACAGCCACGCGCTACATCTGTTCACACACGCGTAACATGTGCACACATGCATGCTGGCGCCACACAGACTTTCACACTCACCACATATGCTGCTGCTGCTACTGTCTATTATCCATCCTGTTGCCGAGTCACTTTACCCCTACCTAAAGGGAGCTCCAAAAGTATTGGGACACGACACCTTTTTAATTATACAATGACTATGAGGTTAATGTGCAGACTGTCAGCTTTCATTTGAGACATGCTAACCTCTCACGATTACAATAACAGGGGAGGTTAGCATTTTTTTTGGGGGTGGGGTAATGATTTGCCTGCCTCTGTAAGATTCATTCAGGATTATCCGTAATCATGGTAGCGTCCACGTTAATGTAGGAGTGTTGAGAAACATATTTCATTCTTATTTACAATCAAAGTGACTCAAAATGACTATACATTATTTACCATTCATTTCTATTGGGCACAAAATAATCTGAATCAGAATGAAAACAAACTGCAAACGCATCCAACAAGTTTGTAGTTACAAGCTTGATGTGTTCGTTATCTGCTGGGAATATGGGACCAAATACTCAACTTTTGGCTACTTTAATACACATAAGTGAATTTGTCCCAATACTTTTGGTCCCCTAAAATAGTTTTGGTACCCCAAAAGTCGTACTCCTCCACATTGACTCGGTATTGGTACTCCCTGTATATAGCCATGTTATTTTTACTCATTATTGTTATTCGTTAATTCACTGTGTATTCATTTCTTGTCACCATTTAAACTTTTTATTAAATGTTTTGTCTTTAGCTCTGCATCGTTGGAAAAGGAACCATAAGTAAGCGTTTCACTGACAAATACAATTTGATTTGATTTGATTCATTGGCCAAAACTACGTGGGGATGATGCAACAATCGGTGTACAGAACTCCATAGGAATTGAAGTCATATGAAGATGCTGTGGGGAAAATATTGAAGGATTCACATTAAACCAATCCTCTACAGACTAACACTTTATATTCACTCGCTATCTTAATTGCCGTAGAAGTAAATTGACATCACTTGCTTTCTTAAAAGTCCAATTATAGGACGCAACACAAGCTAATACGGTGAAACAAACAGGTTTATGAAAGCAATTAAAACCATTCATATTAAAATGCCACATTTACTAAGAGAACAAATGAAGAAGCGCAAAACATGAAGATATAACAGCCGTTTCTAATCTCTTCCTCATGTGGATAGAGTGCCGTATCAGCTTGCTCGTGGTTTTGATCAACAACAGAATAGCAGCCGGAAACATTAATATCTTACCCCTAATATGGCCTATGCCACCCACACATGCACTGCAATCTGCTACACTGTTCTGAGAATCCAAATCCCATGGTGAAGAACTGAAAGTCCCTCATAGGCTGTGTTTAGACACAGCCTTGACCAATCAGATCAGCTCTGGGAAAGATCTGACGTGATTGGTCAAAAGACCAGTTAGTAGAAATAAATATCAGAATTGGGCTGCCTGTGTGAACATGCCGGTAAGCAGTCATCCGACAATAATGAAATAACCTGGGTAATACTGATAAAGACCCTGGTTCAAGGGCATCACCGAAGCAAACCAAACATAGACAGGTTGAACTTCCGAACTTTTCTGTTGCCTCTCTCTACATTCAAAAATGTAGACACATCGACCTATAACGGAACAATATCAAATAGGAAATAGTATTCTAATCTAAAAGCATTGAGCTACAAGGAACATGCTGTAAAATCATGGATCCAATCATGGAGCTGCTGTACAGTACATTCCATCATACATTTACATTTGTAATTTAGCAGACGCTCTTATCCAGAGCGACTTACAGCTAGTGCATTCATCTTAAGATAGCTAGGTGGGACAACACATATCACAGTCATAGTAAGTACATGTTCCTGAATAAAGTAGCAATCAGCAAAGTCAGAGCTAGTAAGGGGGGGGGGGGGGGGAGTAAAGTGTGAGTGTGAGTTCTCAAGTGGGTTTGCGCTACTATTTGACTCATTTGATCCTGATTAACACCATTCAATAAGTCTCAGGAACAGGTGGTTCGTTGATGAGTAAGACAGCCTCTCTCCCTCTTCTCACAGCAAGATTCCCATGTGACCGTGAGTAAGCTCCATTTACTCCATCTGATCGCTCAACCCTGAGGGGCTCCATTGATTGGAGCACCTGTGTCGCCGGAACCACCCCACCCTTCACCCCCATACCCCTCGTCATCAACCTCCTTCCAACATGCTCCAGAATACTTTTTTAAGCTCCGGCTCTGAGGCGAGTACTCCACACTTACCATACTCATTGTCATAAAAGACAATGAACTTCTGCCAGCGCAGCTCGCTGACCAGCGTGAGCATGACTTCGTTGAGGCGGACGGGTGGGCGCGCTGCCAAGGTGTAGCGCTGGCCATCAGGACTGGGGTTGAGCTGGCAGGCGGTGCGTGGCGAGCCCTCGCCGCTCCGCTGGACGTACAGGTGCGGGATGTGCATGGCGTCCGTCAGGGATTGGAGGGCGCTGGCCGATGCACAGCCCGTTGAGGTGACCAGGGCCAGGATGCCCTGGGTCATCAGCTCACAGGCTGGGGTAGGAGGTAGAGAAAGAGAGGTAGAGAGGTAGAGAGAGAGAGAGAGAGAGAGAGAGAGAGAGAGAGAGAGAGAGAGAGAGAGAGAGAGGGGATTAAGTACGGTGAAATAAGCAGCCCATCAATCTCACTATAAAACACATACTGTACATTGTCATAAGAAGAAAATATAATATTATGAAAATCGAATTTTAGCCTTCTGTGAGTACTAATGCTCACATTACAGCGTTGAATGCATTGCCTTAAGTCAATGTGAGGAAATTATTAAGAATAATGATTAAGAAGAAACATTATTGTAAAGAGAGTCACTGAGTCAATTGCTTCATGACTTCCCTTTGCAATTGCTCAGTTTGGATACACAACCACTGCATGCAACAGTGACTAGGCTTTGGCAGTTCCACAGTGGGCAGCTGACACAGATTACGCATTGCGTTACAGCAACTATAAAGGGATCTGAGTCTCAATCCCCTATAAGATCTTCTCTCTCTCCTCATGATTAGTATGACATTTTTCCGAATCTTCTCGAATATTTAGCTCACACACACCCTCGCAGGACTTGGCAACCTTGAGCACTGACTGCTCTTCATTTTAGAGGTCCTACAGAGCTAGGGCAAATTATTCCCGGTTGAGGGATTTAAAAAACGAGACACACAGGACACACAGTGATCTTAAGCCCATTCGTTCACTGCACCACGAGTCCGCGACAAAGGAGAAAAGACAGTCTCACACTAACACTCGCCCACTGCAGAGGGCTTATGTTACGTTATCCGCAGCAGCTTAAGTAAGACCTCCAGAGACTAGGGCTGTGTCCCAAATGGCACCCTATTCCCTGCATAGTGCACCACTTTTGAACTTAGCCCTATTGGTGCGTGTCAAAAGTAGTGTACTTTACAGGGTACGGGGTGCCATTTGGGATGGAACCCTTGGCTTGGACTGGGTGAATCCACAGAGTATAAGAGCATCGCTTAGGCTTTAAAACAAATACTGCTAATGAGGACGTAATCAAAGAAACCACAGCACTATTCACAGCCCTAAAGCATGATGGGATTGATCTGCTTCACTCCCCATGTCTTTCAAAGAAAATCCCCCCTGTTCCTTTCCCCTGCTCCCCTGGTGACAACACATCCCAGGGCAAACACCCGGGAGCCCAGCCCAGGCCCCTTACCTCCACATCAGCCAACATAATGGATCTGCCAACTGGATTTCCTTGATTGTTTTTAAGCTACTCAAACGGTGTCAAATGAAAATTAAATTAAAAGTGCCTCTAAAACCGTCTGGGATCGATACAAGGTTGGGGAGAATAGCGAGCGAAATTGTTTTTAATAAAAAAGAGAGAATGGGGCCAAGATGGGGTGAGGAGGAGGATTCATTGAATGACTTGCTGACACAAGACAAAGGGATTGCTCATTGTCTGGCTGGCTATTACTCAAGGCCAATTGAGTGTTAAATCGTGTTACACTGAATTAAAAGCTCTGGTTTGTTGGTGGGTCTCCATCAATAGGACCTTTGCTCACTGTCTATATGCCCCCTGATCCCCCTACAGACAGGCTTTTACACACACACACACACACACACACACACACACACACACACACACACACACACACACAGTCTTGTACAGCTATCCTTGAGGGGACACACAATTCAGTCCCATTCAAAATCACATTTTCCCTAACCCTAACCTGTAATCTTACCCTTAGCCTAACCTTAACCTTAACCCTAACCCTAGCTCCTAACCCTTAACGTAATTCTAACCTTAACTCTAATCCCCCTAGAAATAGCATTTGACCTTGCGAGGACTAACAAAATGTTTCCAGTTTGCTTACTATTCAGGAATAGTTAAACACGTCCACACACACAAGTATTGAGAATGTTTTTGTTGTTTTGGCTCTGTATTCCAGCACTTAGGATTTGATATCGGGTGAACCGTTTAGAAATCACAGCACTTAAGTACATAGTCCCCACATTTTACGGCACCAAAGAATATGGCCAAATTCACTTATTTCTATTAAAGTAGTCTGAAGTTTAGCATTTGGTCCCATATTCCAAGCACACAATGACTACATCAAGCTTGTGACTCGACAAACTTGTTGGATGCATTTGCTGTTTGTTTGGATTGTGTTTCTGATTATTTTGTGCCCAATAGAAATTCATATTAAATAATGTATTATGTCATTTTGGAGTCCATTTCATTGTAAAAAACAACAACTGTTGAATATGTTTCTAAATACGTCATGTGGATGCTACCATGATTACGGATAGTCGTGAATGAATTGTGAATAATGATGAGTGAGAAAGTTACAGACGCACAAATACACTATAGATACAAAAGTATGTGGACACCTCTTCAAATTAGGGGGTTCTGCTATTTCAGCCACACCCGTTACTGACAGGTGTATAAACTCAAGCACACAGCCATGCAATCTCCATAGACAAACATTGGCAGTAGAATGGCCTTACTGAAGAGCTTAGTGACTTTGAACGTGGCACCATCATAGGATACCACCTTTCCAACAAGTCAGTTTGTCAAATTTCTGCCCTGCTAGGGCTTCCCCGGTTAACTCTAAGTGTTGTTGTTGTGAAGTGGAAACGTCTAGGAGCAACAACAGCTCAACCGCGAAGTGGTAAGCCACACATGCTCATAGCACGGGGCTGAAGAGCGTAGTGCATAAAAATAATCTGTCCTCGGTTGCAACACTCACAACAAAGTTCCATTCTGCCTCTGGAAGCAACGTCAGTACAATATCAAATCAAATCAAATCAAATGTTATTTGTCACATACACATGGTTAGCAGATGTTAATGCGAGTGTAGCGAAATGCTTGTGCTTCTAGTTCCGACAATGCAGTAATAACCAACAAGTAATCTAACTAACAATTCCAAAACTACTGTCTTATACACAGTGTAAGGGGATAAAGAATAAGTACATAAGGATATATGAATGAGTGATGGTACAGAGCAGCATAGGCAAGATACAATAGATGGTATCGAGTACAGTATATACATATGAGATGAGTATGTAAATAACTGTTCGTCGGGAGCATTATGAAATGGGTTTCCATGGCTGAGCAGCTGCACACAAGCCTAAGATCACCATGCGAGAGAGGTGAAAAGCTTGCCACCAATGGACACTGGAGCAGTGGAAACATGTTCTCTGGAGTGATGAATCATGCTTCACCATCTGGCAGTCCGACAAACAAATCCGGGTTTGGCAGATGCCAGGAGAACGCTACCTACCAGAATGGATAGTGCCAACTGTAAAGTTGGGTGGAGGAGAAGTAATGGTCTGGGGCTGTGGCCATTAGTTCCTGGGAAGGGAAATCTTAACGCTACAGCATGCAATGACATTCTAGAGGATTCTGTTATTCCAATTTTGTGGCAACAGTTTGGGGAAGGCCCTTTCCTATTTCAGCATAACATAACAATGCCGACGTGCAAGAGAGGTCCATACAGAAATAGTTTGTCGAGATCGGTGTGGAAGAACTTGACTGGCCTATACAGAGCCCTGACCTCAACTTCCTCGAACACCTTTGAATTGGAATGCCGACCGGTAGCCAGGCCTAATCGCCCAACATCAGTGCCTGACCTCACTAACACTCTTGTGGCTGAATGGAAGTCCCCGCAGACACGTTCCAACATCTAGTGGAAAGCCTTCCCAGAAGAGTGGAGGCTGTTATTGCAGCAAAGGCGGGACCAACTCCATATTAATGCCCCGATTTTGGAATGAGATGTTCGACAAGCAGGTGTCCACATACATTTGGTCATGTAGTGTATTATACCTCCAAGACATGCTAACCTCTCACCATTACAATAACAGGAGAGATTATAATTTTTGTGGGGGGATATGATATTTATGCCTCTATAACTTTCTCCCTCATCATTATTCACGATTCATTCAGGATTATCCGTAATCATGGTAGCCTTGTAGAATTGTTTAGAAACATACTCCATTCTTATTTCCAATAAAAGTGACTCCAAAATGACACAATACATTATTTATCATTAATCTCTACTGGGCACTGAAACACAACCAAAACAAACATCAAATGCATCGAAACAAATTTGTAGAGTCACTAGCGTGATGTAGTAATTGGATGCTATGAATGTGAGACCAAATACTTAACTTTTTACTACTTCAACACACATATAAGTGAATTTCTTCCAATACTTTTGGTCCCCTATGTACAAAAAAAGCCTGTGACTTCTAAATGATTTACCTGATATGGAGGAAAATACCCTCAAATTAAAGCTGACAGTTTGCACTTTAGTCTCATAGTCATTGGTTTATTTCAAATCCAAAGTGCTGGAGTGCAGAGCTAAAATAACAACAAAATTGTCACTGTCCCAATACTTTTGGAGCTCACCGTGGTTCAGTAAACACCTCACCTCATGCTCTTACATTTACATTTAAGTCATTTAGCAGACGCTCTTATCCAGAGCGACTTACAAATTGGTGCATTCACCTTATGACCTCCAGTGGAACAGTAGTGCATCTAAATCTTTTCAGGGGGGGGGGTGAGAGGGATTACTTTATCCTATCCTAGGTATTCCTTAAAGAGGTGGGGTTTCAGGTGTCTCCGGAAGGTGGTGATTGACTCCGCTGTCCTGGCGTCGTGAGGGAGTTTGTTCCACCATTGGGGGGCCAGAGCAGCGAACAGTTTTGACTGGGCTGAGCGGGAACTGTACTTCCTCAGTGGTAGGGAGGCGAGCAGGCCAGAGGTGGATGAACGCAGTGCCCTTGTTTGGGTGTAGGGCCTGATCAGAGCCTGGAGGTACTGAGGTGCCGTTCCCCTCACAGCTCCGTAGGCAAGCACCATGGTCTTGTAGCGGATGCGAGCTTCAACTGGAAGCCAGTGGAGGGAGCGGAGGAGCGGGGTGACGTGAGAGAACTTGGGAAGGTTGAACACCAGACGGGCTGCGGCGTTCTGGATGAGTTGTAGGGGTTTAATGGCACAGGCAGGGAGCCCAGCCAACAGCGAGTTGCAGTAATCCAGACGGGAGATGACAAGTGCCTGGATTAGGACCTGCGCCGCTTCCTGTGTGAGGCAGGGTCGTACTCTGCGGATGTTGTAGAGCATGAACCTACAGGAACGGGCCACCGCCTTGATGTTAGTTGAGAACGACAGGGTGTTGTCCAGGATCACGCCAAGGTTCTTAGCGCTCTGGGAGGAGGACACAATGGAGTTGTCAACCGTGATGGCGAGATCATGGAACGGGCAGTCCTTCCCCGGGAGGAAGAGCAGCTCCGTCTTGCCGAGGTTCAGCTTGAGGTGGTGATCCGTCATCCACACGGATATGTCTGCCAGACATGCAGAGATGCGATTCGCCACCTGGTCATCAGAAGGGGGAAAGGAGAAGATTAATTGTGTGTCGTCTGCATAGCAATGATAGGAGAGACCATGTGAGGTTATGACAGAGCCAAGTGACTTGGTGTATAGCGAGAATAGGAGAGGGCCTAGAACAGAGCCCTGGGGGACACCAGTGGTGAGAGCACGTGGTGTGGAGACGGATTCTCGCCACGCCACCTGGTAGGAGCGACCTGTCAGGTAGGACGCAATCCAAGCGTGGGCCGCGCCGGAGATGCCCAACTCGGAGAGGGTGGAGAGGAGGATCTGATGGTTCACAGTATCGAAGGCAGCCGATAGGTCTAGAAGGATGAGAGCAGAGGAGAGAGAGTTAGCTTTAGCAGTGCGGAGCGCCTCCGTGATACAGAGAAGAGCAGTCTCAGTTGAATGACTAGTCTTGAAACCTGACTGATTTGGATCAAGAAGGTCATTCTGAGAGAGATAGCGGGAGAGCTGGCCAAGGACGGCACGTTCAAGAGTTTTGGAGAGAAAAGAAAGAAGGGATACTGGTCTGTAGTTGTTGACATCGGAGGGATCGAGTGTAGGTTTTTTCAGAAGGGGTGCAACTCTCGCTCTCTTGAAGACGGAAGGGACGTAGCCAGCGGTCAGGGATGAGTTGATGAGCGAGGTGAGGTAAGGGAGGAGGTCTCCGGAAATGGTCTGGAGAAGAGAGGAGGGGATAGGGTCAAGCGGGCAGGTTGTAGGGCGGCCGGCCGTCACAAGACGCGAGATTTCATCTGGAGAGAGAGGGAGAAAGAGGTCAGAGCACAGGGTAGGGCAGTGTGAGCAGAACCAGCGGTGTCGTTTGACTTAGCAAACGAGGATCGGATGTCGTCGACCTTCTTTTCAAAATGGTTGACGAAGTCATCTGCAGAGAGGGAGGGGGGGAGGGGGAGGAGGATTCAGGAGGGAGGAGAAGGTTGCAAAGAGCTTCCTAGGGTTAGAGGCAGATGCTTGGAATTTAGAGTGGTAGAAAGTGGCTTTAGCAGCAGAGAGAGAAGAGGAAAATGTAGAGAGGAGGGAGTGAAAGGATGTCAGGTCCGCAGGGAGGCGAGTTTTCCTCCATTTCCGCTCGGCTGCCCGGAGCCCTGTTCTGTGAGCTCGCAATGAGTCGCCGAGCCACGGAGCGGGAGGGGAGGACCGAGCCGGCCTGGAGGATAGGGGACATAGAGAGTCAAAGGATGCAGAAAGGGAGGAGAGGAGGGTTGAGGAGGCAGAATCAGGAGATAGGTTGGAGAAGGTTTGAGCAGAGGGAAGAGATGATAGGATGGAAGAGGAGAGAGTAGCGGGGGAGAGAGAGCGAAGGTTGGGACGGCGCGATACCATCCGAGTAGGGGCAGTGTGGGAAGTGTTGGATGAGAGCGAGAGGGAAAAGGATACAAGGTAGTGGTCGGAGACTTGGAGGGGAGTTGCAACGAGGTTAGTGGAAGAACAGCATCTAGTAAAGATGAGGTCGAGCGTATTTCCTGCCTTGTGAGTAGGGGGGAAGGTGAGAGGGTGAGGTCAAAAGAGGAGAGGAGTGGAAAGAAGGAGGCAGAGAGGAATGAGTCAAAGGTAGGCGTGGGGAGGTTAAAGTCGCCCAGAACTGTGAGAGATGAGCCGTCCTCAGGAAAGGAGCTTATCAAGGCATCAAGCTCATTGATGAACTCTCCGAGGGAACCTGGAGGGCGATAAATGATAAGGATGTTAAGCATGAAAGGGCTGGTAACTGTGACAGCATGGAATTCAAAGGAGGCGATAGACAGATGGGTAAGGGGAGAAAGAGAGAATGACCACTTGGGAGAGATGAGGATCCCGGTGCCACCACCCGCTGACCAGAAGCTCTCGGGGTGTGCGAGAACACGTGGGCAGACGAAGAGAGAGCAGTAGGAGTAGCAGTGTTGTCTGTGGTGATCCATGTTTCCGTCAGTGCCAAGAAGTCGAGGGACTGGAGGGAGACATAGGCGGAGATGAACTCTGCCTTGTTGGCCGCAGATCGGCAGTTCCAGAGGCTACCGGAGACCTGGAACTCCACGTGGGTCGTGCGCGCTGGGACCACCAGATTAGGTGGCCGCGGCCACGCGGTGTGGAGCGTTTGTATGGTCTGTGCAGAGAGGAGAGAACAGGGATAGACAGACACATAGTTGACAGGCTACACAAGAGGCTACGCTAATGCAAAGGAGATTGGAATGACAAGTGGACTACACGTCACGAGTGTTCAGAGAGTTAAGCTTACGTAGCAAGAATCTTATTGACTAAAATGATTAAAATGATACAGTACTGCTGAAGTAGGCTAGCTGGCAGAGGCTGCGTTGTTGACTAAGTAGGCTAGTTGGCATTGGCTGCGTTGTTGACACTACACTAATCAAGTCGTTCCGTTGAGTGTAATAGTTTCTACTGTGCTGCTATTCGGGGCTAGCTGGCTAGCTAGCAGTGTTGAGGCCTTGAGTCTTGAGGCCCGGGAACAAATTAGTGATTGAGGCTCCAGCACAGCGTCCCATTAGTGAGTAATCCATTTTCTTGAGTCTAGACACAGCCCTCGTGTCCTATTGGAGTGTTATAATTGCTAATGAGTTTTTCTCCAAAAAGAGCTAACGTGTGCATCACAACTAATTATCTTTATAAAATACCAATCTGTCATACCACCACCAGTCTCTGTGTGGGCTATGTCCTTCCTCAAACCAAAGGGAACTACAACATGGACGTTTCTAAGCATTGATTGGCTGAGTCGTACAACGTCTCTATCAAGGTACAAGTACCTTTGATGGAAATGGATTGGATGGTCGGATAGTACTCCGCAAAGAAATGTTATGGAGAACGGAGAGAACGGGAGCAGACTTCAGAGGAAAGAGAATCGTCTCGAGGGCTGAGGGCACATATCCCAATGTCATTTTCCATTTTCATCCTCCATGCTCAGGGAAAAGAAATCAGGCCAGGAAATCAACATGATTCACAAGACCAGTTAATGTGAAAACCGGGAAGATCTCATTGGATTCACAGAAGAGGGGAACACCAGACTGCTGTAGATTGAACACATGCTTCACTGGATTATGGTAAGTGGGTTTCATCTGCTCTAAATCAATTGGGTCCCAAAACAGAGTAGAGGGGGAAACGACGTCCCTAAGAAAATGCAACCTGAAATCTCAGGTGTCGGCAATCTTCCCAATTGCTTTTTCAAGAAATAGGATGACCATGTATTCCAACAATTTAAAGGCTGCACACTGCTCCATGTTCATCAAATGCCCTCACTCCAACTTCAGTGGGACCCTGTGCCATTACTGTAGGTAGACAATCAGCTTGATCTCATTTCAGTGCTAGTTCACTTTAGATGCGGCACCAATGGGTTTGAAGTTCTAATCTCCAGTGGTTCCCGCGAGCTTACACCGCGGGACTTTGAGGTACTCAGGCTCATGGCTTCATTGCTCCAGACCACCATAAGGGTGAGTTAGAACACTCATTATGAATTTGGGTCCCGAAGGTTTTTATTTGACCAATCATATCAAGTGGTTCCAATGACGAATTTGACACGAGCCACCCGTCGCAGGTGACTTTCTTCAGCAAAGATGGCCGACAAAACATTACGGTGGAAGCAAATGTAAGTAATTATAACGTCATAACGAGTCAGAGACTGGAATAGAAACACCATACAATTAATCAAATTAATTAAGCAAGTACCAGTCAAAAGTTTGAACACACGCATTCATTCCAGGATTTTTCTTTATTTTTACTATTTTCTACATTGTAGAATAATAGTGAAGACATCACAACTATGAAATACCACATATGGAATCAGTTAACTTGTTAGAGAAGTGCTGTGGGGATCAAATCAGCAGAAATGCTCAAGAGCGCCACCATAGAGGTTGATAAACCTCAAACTTTCATTAAAATTGACATACAATATACTGAATTAAAGCTACACTCGTTGTGAATCTATCGACCAAGTCAGATTTGTAAAATGCTTTTCGGGGAACGCATGAGAAGCTATTATCTGATAGCATGTAACACCACAAAAGACCCGCAGGGGACGTAAACAAAATAATTAGCATATTCGGCGCTACACAAACCGCACAATAAAATAGAAAACATTCATTACCTTTGACCATCTTCTTTGTTGGCACTCCTAGATGTCCCATAATCACTATTGGGTCTTTTTTTCGATTAAATCGGTCCATATATAGCCTAGATATCGTTATATGTAGACTGTGTGATCAACGGAAAAAAAACTGCGTTTCATAACGTAACGTAATTTTTTAAAATTCAAAAAGTCGACGATAAACTTTCACAAAACACTTCGAAATACTTTTGTAATGCAACTTTAGGTATTAGTACACGTTAATAAGCGATAAAAATCCTCAAGAGGCGATGTGAAAAGATTAGCTTGCCTGTGGAAAAATTGCTGTCTTGAAAAAGTCGAACCAAAATCTGGGCGGGGACAGTAGGAAAGGAGTTCCTTTGTTTCGGTTAGACCAAGAATGAATTGCGCAACAAATGACGTGACTCTAGACAGGCTGGGGAAGCTGTAGCCAATGAAAACTCGGCTCTATGTAATTCTGTTCGCTTTTAACAATTGCCTGTCGTAGCGGAAGAATATATTTTTCCATTTTCAGTGAACAGATTTTCATGCACTATTTGACGAAACGCACGTTCTGTAAATGGCACAGGCGTGATTTAAACAGTTTTGGAAACGTCTGAGTGTTTCCTATCCACACACACTAATCATATGCATGTACTATATTCCTGGCATGAATAGCAGGGCACTGAAATGTTGCGTGATTTTTAACAAAAAGCTAAGAAAATTCACAACATCCTTAATTAAGAACAAATTCTTATTTACAAGGACAACTTACTCCTTCCTTCCTGTCAGGAAATTGAACCCTGGTCTCCTGGGGTTCACTTTCCCATGTTTAGTACAGTATGTATTGTAGGCTATGTTTACTTGTCAGACTGCACAGTAGCCTCATAAACAAATGCAGGTGGCTTATATCTTCAAAATGCTTCAAATGCTTTATTATCCAAATATAAAAGCATATACTCTGCAGTACTGTATTTCTTCATCTTTATGCTTTCGATAATAAAAGAATGATAAAAATACTCTTTCAAAAATGCAGAATTTTGATTTAGTTATGGATCCATAATGAATTACTATGGGAATAAATATCACTGAATTACAGAAATGTTGGAACAATGTTGTCTAATGAAGGCAAACAAATTGTTGCTTACTGGGAAATACTTTTTCAAACACACATGGTGACATTGGACAGCATCATTATGGCTATTAGCCTGGCTATATTTTGGCCTTTATAAATATTATTTTGGCCTTTATTCATTTTACAATTGCTATACAGTGCCTTGCGAAAGTATTCGGCCCCCTTGAACTTTGCGACCTTTTGCCACATTTCAGGCTTCAAACATAAAGATATAAAACTGTATTTTTTTGTGAAGAATCAACAACAAGTGGGACACAATCATGAAGTGGAACGACATTTATTGGATATTTCAAACTTTTTTAACAAATCAAAAACTGAAAAATTGGGCGTGCAAAATTATTCAGCCCCCTTAAGTTAATACTTTGTAGCGCCACCTTTTGCTGCGATTATAGCTGTAAGTCGCTTGGGGTATGTCTCTATCAGTTTTGCACATCGAGAGACTGAAATTTTTTCCCATTCCTCCTTGCAAAACAGCTCGAGCACAGTGAGGTTGGATGGAGAGCATTTGTGAACAGCAGTTTTCAGTTCTTTCCACAGATTCTCGATTGGATTCAGGTCTGGACTTTGACTTGGCCATTCTAACACCTGGATATGTTTATTTTTGAACCATTCCATTGTAGATTTTGCTTTATGTTTTGGATCATTGTCTTGTTGGAAGACAAATCTACGTCTCAGTCTCAGGTCTTTTGCAGACTCCATCAGGTTTTCTTCCAGAATGGTCCTGTATTTGGCTCCATCCATCTTCCCATCAATTTTAACCATCTTCCCTGTCCCTGCTGAAGAAAAGCAGGCTCAAACCATGATGCTGCCACCACCATGTTTGACAGTGGGGATAGTGTGTTCAGGGTGATGAGCTGTGTTGCTTTTACGCCAAACATAACGTTTTGCATTGTTGCCAAAAAGTTCAATTTTGGTTTCATCTGACCAGAGCACCTTCTTCCACATGTTTGGTGCGTCTCCCAGGTGGCTTGTGGCAAACTTTAAATGACACTTTTTATGGATATCTTTAAGAAATGGCTTTCTTCTTGCCACTCTTCCATAAAGGCCAGATTTGTGCAATATACGACTGATTGTTGTCCTATGGACAGAGTCTCCCACCTCAGCTGTAGATCTCTGCAGTTCATCCAGAGTGATCATGGGCCTCTTGGCTGCATCTCTGATCAGTCTTCTCCTTGTATGAGCTGAAAGTTTAGAGGGACGGCCAGGTCTTGGTAGATTTGCAGTGGTCTGATACTTCTTCCATTTCAATATTATAGCTTGCACAGTGCTCCTTGGGATGTTTAAAGCTTGGGAAAGCTTTTTGTATCCAAATCCGGCTTTAAACTTCTTCACAACAGTATCTCGGACCTGCCTGGTGTGTTCCTTGTTCTTCATGATGCTCTCTGTGCTTTTAACGGACCTCTGAGACTATCACAGTGCAGGTGCATTTATACGGAGACTTGATTACACACAGGTGGATTGTATTT
This sequence comes from Oncorhynchus nerka, assembly GCF_034236695.1. Lineage (NCBI taxonomy): Eukaryota > Metazoa > Chordata > Actinopteri > Salmoniformes > Salmonidae > Oncorhynchus > Oncorhynchus nerka. Next base: position 11,514,273 of record NC_088411.1, on the reverse strand, counting down.
ATCATCATTAGTCATTTAGCTCAACATTGGATCATTCAGAGATCCTCACTGAACTTCTGGAGAGAGTTTGCTGCACTGAAAGTAAAGGGGCTGAATAATTTTGCACGCCCAATTTTTCAGTTTTTGATTTGTTAAAAAAGTTTGAAATATCCAATAAATGTTGTTCCACTTCATGATTGTGTCCCACTTGTTGTTGATTCTTCACAAAAAAATACAGTTTTATATCTTTATGTTTGAAGCCTGAAATGTGGCAAAAGGTCGCAAAGTTCAAGGGGGCCGAATACTTTCGCAAGGCACTGTATATAGCCTTCCCATCTATTTCAGCACTGCTTCGTGCTGCTCTGAGACAAGCATGGACACATGAAAATGTTCATGATACTCTAAAGATATATGTGGTGAGCAAGTGATGTCTGCTAAATAATCAAGTTAGGTTTTTCCAGAAATAAACCATTCTAAATAACAAACTGACTTAATTTACAAATTAGTGAGAATGTCTCACCCCATGATCAATAAGTGCATTTTTCTCGCTCAATCTCAAAAATATTGTTACTTTTGAAACAAAGTGATTATTATTGTTGTTATTATTATTAATTCATTTAGAATTATATAAAAGTCCCTTAGATATTCTCAGATATTCTCACAGATCCTAATGGAAAATGCCCCTAAGATATTAATTTCGAATCCTCCAATCCTCTAAATGTAATTATTGGCGGAGAGTCCCGTCATTGAAAAAAACATGTTTAGATTTACTGTAGGCCTACCATAGGCGAAATGAGTATTGGTTACACTACAATTAGGGTGTGGAAATGCGCTGTAGCCTACTCCCGACCATCACGTTGTACAGCGCAATATTTTCAATTCCATCCTAATGGAAACCCTGGCGGTTTTGCTTTTTGTTTTTCTAGGAGTAGAAACACCATAATATTAATCTAATTGATTAAGCAAAATTTCTTAAAATCAATCCCATGTACTATGTTATTACAAAAAAGGTTTTAAATTCTCTAGTAATGCCAATATGGGAGACTATCAAATGCTTCTCAAAGATGCCCTCTGGTGGTCAAACTAGCACTAACCTGTATTAACGTAAAAACAAAATGGCTGGCAATTAGATAACGTGCCATAGAATGCTACAGCAGCCCGCAAGGTGTGCTGCAGTATGATGTAACTTTTAAAGGAGGAACCACTGTACAGCTTAAATGTGTCTGTTTCTGTCTGTCTGTCTGTCTGTCTGTCTGTCTGTCTGTCTGTGTCCTCCTCCAATTCACTCTCCAATCTTCCTTTGGTTCATTAGCGTGAGAGAGGGAAATGTCACAGGCGGATTGTGTGCGGCATGAGACTCAGCTTTGAAGCGTATTCCACAGACGACACAGGATGGGATGGGAACGTCATTGGTAAGAAGTAATGATCTATTAACGAGTGGAGGAGGCACTAAGACATGCCAGAGGCCCTCATCCATCACCCGTAGACATCTCAGGGACAATGCCATTTTTCACCAGCAAAACAGGAGGAGGCAGTGTTTGGGGGAAATTCAGACTGATGACGTGTGTTCCAGGCTGTGCCCCAAATGGCACCCTATTCCCTACATAGTGAAAAAAGTTTGGCACTGGTGAGAAGTATGCACTATGCAGAGAATAGGGTGCCCATTTGGGACTTGGCCCCAGTTTATCCTCAGAATCCATTTCAGTGATGCCGCAGAAAATGATCTCAATTATTCATATCTGAATAGCTGCAGAAGGTTTGAATTCTCAACAATGTGTCTCTGTGTTCTACATTTGCATATATTTTCTTAAATGTGTTGTCTAATTGAAATGATGCAGTAATACTTTTAATCTAGTTTCTCTCTAAACCCTCCATTCAAGTCTCTGAAACCATCTATTCTGTGGATTAGGGTAATGTACCATCAACAGCATTGTCTCTCACAATAATCCCACTCAATTGAACCACATTAATATATATATATATATATATATATATATATATATATATATTATTTTATTTATTGGGTTCAAAGCAGACACTTCATTCATTCACTTTGGAATGGCTGGTTTTAGTTGAAAGATACAACAACAAAACAAATCCTACACTAGAGGGCTTTTGAATGCCTCGTGGGACCATCAGAACTGTCCTAGCCCGGTGGTCCAATCTGTTTGTGCCTCTCTGCATTCGTTCATTGGCATGCCAAACATTCAGCATGTGCCTTTGGAAAGAATTCACACCCCTTGACTTTTTTCTACATTTTGTTACGTTACAGCCTTATTTTAAAATGTATTAAACTGCCCCCCCCCCCCCCCCCCTCATCAATCTACACAAACCATTTCTGTATTGGCCTTGCTTTATGCTGAAACATTGAAGGGACTTCCTTAAACTGCTGCCACAAAGTAGGAACTAAATGGCCTAGCCCGAACCATGAAAACCAGCCTCAGACCATTATGCCTCCTCCACCAAACTTTACAGTTGGCACTATGCATTCGAGCAGGTAGTGTTCTCTTGTCTGTGGAGATTGCATGGCTGTGTGTTCGAATTTTATACACCTGTCAGCCACAAATAATTTGACTAACATGTATCCCTATCACCGTAGAATGTCAGCATCCCCTGTTTAAATTGGTCAAATGTGTTGGAGCCTGATAAATTTGACTAATTCGAAGGGGTACTTTTGGCTATGTAGTGTATATGTGCTGTATAACAATGATAGTTGTCTAAAGCATGTATAGAGTAGGACAAGGTTAGAATTTCAGAATTCTCCATACTGTGAAGTGACTTTGAGAACACACAGACAGAGCCAGTCTCTCTAAGGGCATGAGTGTGTGTGTCTCGGAGCAGAGAGGGGAAAGGTGGTTAAAGTGAGGTTAAAGGTGGACTCCAGGCCATAGCAGGAGGGCTGTCGGGGGAATAAGAGTATAAGAACTCCCGAGAGAGGCTCAAAGAGTCTACATGCATCGTTATTAGACGGAATGGGAGGAATATCTCAACAATGTATTGACAAAGGACTATTAATTACCATAATATCAGGGAATTGTTTGATCTACATCATTTGAAGTTTTGATCGTGATTGTTGCTGCATCACCCCTATATCAAAATCAATCCTCTTTGATGAGGGTTAATAAGAAAAAATACGACACTAATACTAATAGATCATTTCTCAAAACAAGACAATACTTCTTTACGTATAGGTCAAGACAATCAATTTCCCATTGAGCAAATCAACGTTGATGGCTGAGCCCTTCTCCACTCTAAGTGGGAATTCAACGCCCTGTTTTTCCCTTTTCCGCGTGGCCACAGCAACGCTTTTTAAATTTTTTTTATTCCTTTGTGCGATTCTGAGCAGCTAGAAGATTAGAGCAGCGTTTTGTGCGAAATGCAACGCTCTGATTACCCCGTTTGTTGACTGCTGTGTTCACATCTCCTTCACGGAACACTTGCCATCCAGGCAGTAAGCAAGGCAGACTATTGTGAGAGTGAATGCCCATTTGAATACAATTTGAATAGCAATCTGCTCACAATCATACTATACGAGAGATGAAACAATACTTGGGAGTCATGGGCACAGAAGACAACTCAAAAGTTTTACGAAGCAGTAAACACCTGCACGTCTAAATCAAAGCGACTCAGGAAACATAATGCTAAGCCAAGGGCACCAGCTGATTTGAAAGCACAAAAGCTCCACTGATCTGAATGAAAGGGGGCTCTTTCTCTCCTTATTCAGATGCTGCATTGTGAAGAACTGAACATAGCCAGATCACAAAGCAGAGATACTAATGAGTTGGATAATATCAGAGTCCCCATCAATATACCTAATTACAGACAATCGTTTATGACAAAGAGGGGATCAACCACGGGCATAGTGGGGGTCGCCTGGCCTTGGTGTCGTTCACTGTCTTTGTTAAGAGCTGATCACAAAACAGTTGGTAGAGTCCAGTAGAGTGACACTCAGCGGTCTGCTTCACTCGTTCGTGTTTGATGTATACTGAACAAAAATATAAACTCAACATTGAACAATTTCAACGTTTTTATTGAGTTAAAGTTCATACAAGGAAATCAGTCAGTTGAAATGAATGCACTAGGCCCTAATCTATGGATGCCACATGACTAGGCATAGGCCCACTCAGTTGGGAGCCAGGCCCACCCACTGGGGAGTCAGGCCCAGCCGATCAGAATGAGTTTTCCCCCCACAAAAGGGCTTTATAGCAGACAGAAATAGACAGTTTCATCAGCTGTCCAGGTGGATGGACAGCTACTTTTACGCTGCTGCTACTCACTTTAACTATACATTCATGTACATACTACCTCAATTAGCCCGACTAACCAGTGCCTCCGCACATTGGCTAACCGGGCTATCTGCATTGTGTCCCACCACCCGCCAACCCCTCTTTTTACACTTCTGCTACTCTCTATTCATCATATATGCATAGTCACTTTAACGATACCTACATGTACATACTACCTCAATCAGCCCGACTAAACGGTACCTGTATATAGCCTCGCTACTGTTATAGGCGTTATAGGCTCGCTACTGTATATAGCCTGGCTACTGTATATAGCCTCGCTACTGTTATAGGCTCCTACTGTATATAGCCTGGCTACTGTTATTTTTCACTGTCATTTTACTGTTGTTTTTGAACCTATTGTTCACCTAATACATTTTATTTTATTTTTTAAAAACTGCACTGTTGGTTAGAGCCTGTAAGTAAACATTTCACCTGTTGTATTCGGCGCACGTGACAAATAAACTTTGATTTTATTTGGATAGTCTCAGACGATCACGCAGACGAAGAAGCCGGATGTGGAGGTCCTGGGATCACTAAGAGGAACGGAAACAAACGTGTGCACAAAATTTGCTAGAAGTGTTTTTGTGCGTATTCAACACTTCTGGCATCTTTTATTTCAGCTCATGAAACGGGCGAGCAGCACGTGACATGTCGCGTTTACATTTCTGTCCCGTTTAGAATAACAACGTGCATCTTTGAAATGGTGGTTAAGTAATGAGAGAGAAAAAGTGGCGCACTGTAAGTGAGATCCTGATGGAGGAGGCATTGAATGACAAAATCCGATGGGTTACTATCGTAAGCATTCTTTTTCCATTGAGTTCCAAGAGTGGCTGACTATCTCCTACGGATCCTCAGTTCCACAGTTCCCCTGTACAAGTACGGAACGTGGCAGCCTACCGGAGTTCAATAATAATAGAAAACACATTGCGTCAATCACTCAACAACGGTGTGTGTGATTAGAGTATTAAGTAACACTTTACTGTAGGCGCCCTTATGCATGCATTTACAAACAGCTATATAACACATTATACACTTGGCGGTATATGAGACCGTATACCATGGCTATGACAAAACGTTTATTTTTACTGCTCCGATTACTTTAGTAACCTCGGGGCGTTGTGGTATATGGCCAATATACCACAGCTAATGGCTGTATCCAGGCACTCCGATATGCGTCGTGGTATATCGGCTATATACCACAACCCCCTCGTGCCTTTTTGCTGAATTAGAACATTTGTCATAAGCTGCCATCAGTAGTTTTTAAATAGTATGGCATAAGATGTTATAAAACTAGTTATAATGGGTGTTATAGATGACCGTTCATCCGGTTGTCATATGCTCTAATGTCAACTGCTATTGCACAGTCTGCATGACAACACATGTCATATGTTATTACATACCACTAAAGGTCACGAAAGCGTTACATCATTTACTCAACTCTGTGTCACATCAAATTGAATGGGATGATGGTTGTCATAACCTTGTCATACGGCATTATAGCGTGCACAGACACCTTAAGCAAAGTTACATTATTTGAGGCGTTATAAAACAGTTATGAATGCGCTGGGTACCACAGGATGAGTTGAGAGTATCCCAAAGCCATTCAGGATCTCCAAGAAACAAATGTGAGAAGATACAGTGCCTACAGAACGTATTCACACCCCTGGACTTTTCCCCCCAAAAAATTAATTTAAAATGGATTCAATTGATTTTTGTCGTCACTGGCCTACACACAATACCACATAATGTCAATTTGTACAAATGAATTCAAAATGAAAAGCTGAAATGTCTTGAGTCAATAAGTATTCAAACCCTTTGCTATGGCAAGCCTAAATAAGTTCAGGAGTAAAGATGTGCTTAACAAGCCACATAATAAGTTGCATGGACTCACTCTGTGTGCAATAATAGTGTTTAACATATTTTTGAATGACTACCTCATCTTTGTACCCCACACATGTAATTATCTGTAAGGTCCCTCAGTCGAGCAGTGAATTTCAAACACAGATTCAACCACAAAGACCAGGGAGATTGTCCAATGCCTCACAAAAAGGGCACCTATTGGTAGATGGGTAAAAAATCAATAAAAAACGACATTGATTGAACATGCCTTTGAGCATGGTGAAGTTATTCATTACACTTTGGATGGTGTATCAACACACCCAGTCACTACAAATATACAGGCGTCCTTCCTAACTCAGTTGCCAGAGAGGAAGGAAACCACTCGAGGATTTCACCATGAGGCAAAAGGTGACTGTAAAACAGTTACAGAGTTTAATGGATGTGATAGGAGAAAACTGAGGATGGATCAAGAACATTGTAGTTACTCCAAAATACTAACTTAATTGACAGAGTGAAAAGGAGAAAGCCTGTAGAGAATAAAAAATATTCCAAAACATGCATGCAGATGTATCCCTTTCATTTATGGTTAGGGTTAGGCATTAATAATAGGCAATGTAATAATGTGACACAAAGTTTGGTCAATGATATGACACCCTGTTATAACATCTGGTATGGAGACACGTATGTAGCATGTAATAACATATGACGTAAGTTGTCATGCAGAAAGTACAATAGTCGTTGTCACTAGAGCATATGACAACATTAATAACATCCATTATAACACGTTTCATAATATCTTATGCCGTTCTCATAACTATTTAAAACCCACTTATGACAGCTTATGACACGGGTTGTAATGTGTTATATAGCTGTTATAAAGGCTTAATGAATGCACGAATAAGGACACCTACAGTAAAGTGCTAACGAGTATTATATAAAACACTTAACGAGTGCATGTGTAAAATGTGAAGTATGAGAGTCAGAAAGGCTGTTTAAAACACCCGCCCACCTCTTTACAGCTTGCATTTCTAAAGTAATCAGCCCAAAATACATTTATCGTCTGCCTTTGTAATTGGCGAGGACTTTCAAAAGAATGTTTAATTCTGTTTTTCCTATTAGAAATACCGGGAATACACTTCGCCAGTCAATTTTTGCCACCAACACTTTAGGAGAAGTGTGGCATGAAAGAGTGGTGATGCCTTGAAGTGATGTCAAACTTAAAGAAAACATCAAGGCTGTAGAGATGAAAGCTGAGAGCTAAAAATGAACAAACATCACAGACAGGAGGGAAGAGGACAGCTCACAGGGTAAATATAGACACAGGTCGTCTCCGAGACGTCACCCAGAGGCCCGTGCTAGCGTTGTGCACGTCTCAAAATACTAATGTCATCAGAAGTACAGTTTTAGATCCCATAGGATTTGATCGAGATCTTCAGAATCACACCAGCCTTCCTTTTCCTATCTCTGCCTATTTATCTTTACTGGTACTAACAGTAGTGTCTGAAACGGACATGAATAGTGTAGACCTGGCTCTCCATCTGTCTCGGAGGACCTGTCCTAACTTTCACAGTACGATGTCGAGCGAAAGCTCAGGGCACTCCCTTTCAAAGTCTGCCTGACCAGATAAGAGGAGCCCAGGTCAGAGGACACCTTGGGGACAAAGCCTCTCACGTCAGCAACAAGACAAAATAAAACACTGCCCTTTACTGCAGATGAGAGAACACCTACCGATTCTAGAGAGACACCCACACACCCACATGTACGCATGCTTACGTATGCCTGTGCTCGCACAAAATAGCCTTTTTCTATTTTATCTACTGTTCCTTAGAGAGCGGAGCCTGGGGCATTATCTTTGTGTCTTGGTGGGTGTTATTTTCCTCTCTCCATGTGTCCATTTTGAAAGTTACTGAGTTATCCACACACATGCCAGCTGAGCTTGTTACTCCAGAAGTCAAAATGCCTCTCTGTTGGCCGTTGCTTCCACCCTGGAGTCCAGAGATGAGAGAGAAATTCCCTTTCAACCGATTAGAGCGCCAGGCTAGACTACGGGACAAATGACCTCAGCAGCATTTGGCAGACGTACATGTATCCCTATCCCCGTAGAATGTCAGCATCCCCTGTTTAAATTGGTCAAATGTGTTGGAGCCTGATAAAGCTGATTGGTTCCCATAATAGACCCTCATGGGCTGTGCGCAGCATGTGAACCAATTTAGGATGGCCAAAATGTAGCAGCATATACGCATATGGATATACCCAGAAGGTTCCGCAAATCAATTTATATTTAATATCTTTGTACAGCAATTTAAATTACAACATCCATGAAAGCTTTAAATTGCATAACATGGTTGAGGTCTTAGGCGATGGATATACTGTAGATGTGTCTGCTGGAAATTGAATTCTGACTGTAATAGTTATTGTTATTGTTATAATATGACATTTGTCATGGAAAGAGGCAACACTGACCTTTTGAGAAGGAAGGCAAAGAGATAAACAGTTGAATTGGTGGAGGTAGCCTGGCGGTTAGGACAGTAACCGAAAGGTTGCTGGTTTGAATCCCCAAGCAAACTAGGCAAAAAATCTACAGCTGTGCCCTTGAGCAAGGCACTTAACCCTAATTGCTCCTGTAAGTCGCTCTGGATAAGAGCATCTGCTAAATGACTAAAATGTCAATTTAGATGGTGAAATAGTCTTTCCCGTGTAGTTACAGACAGTAAGTCCACTTTCAACAGAAGACATTCTCTCTCCACAGCACAGTAAACCCATGCCTTCCCTAACACACCAACTCAATATGCAAAGTGCGCCACTCTTTAATGCCCCTTGCTTCACCTGAATATGCAGCAGCATCCAGACAAACAAGAGGTGCCATTTTTCTTTTCATTTTAATACCCGTCTTAAATTACAGGACATCATCATTGTTGTTTTTTTACTGGGGCTTTTATGGATCTATTCAATCCGTGTAATCGCCTTGAAAAGTCCTGCTGCCCTCCGAGGTTCACTCTCTCAATGTGTACCCGGCACAATCAGCTGCCTAGTTCCCCCTCCCAGATTAAATGGTACAATAGCGAGGGTTAGAGAAAGGTAGCAGTTCTGGGGGTTTTCAGGGCTTTCATCCATGCTATCAGGGGTTTCAGCCACCTTTAACATAATTTGGCTTCTTGGTCATGTTTAGGTCATGGAGACCTTGTATGCGAGTTAGCTGGGCCCTCGAAATGGGGAACCTGAACCTTTTGCAGGAGCTAAGGTCGTGAATTATTCCGTTGTCTAGTGGTATGTTGTCTATGTAGCCTTTTCAGGTGCAGAAACAGTGCTGTCACCATCACTACATCACTCGACCAACAGCCCGTCCACTAGAATAATATAATCATTAATATTCCTGAAGATAATGGATCTCACGTCAGCCAGTGAGATGGGCTTTTTGAGGCTCATCTCTGGGCACTGAGAGAGAATCATTTGCATTCACTATGGAGCAGGGTATTTGAATTCACTGCAAACGAAATTTGGCTCCATTAGATTCCAAATACACTGAGTGCACAAAACATTAGGAACACCTTCCTAATATTGAGTCGCACCTCCTTTTGTCCTCAGAATAGCCTCAATTTGCACCAACAGGCTCCAAGACAGCTTCTACCCCCAAGCTATAAGACTGCTAAATAGCCATTAGACTGCTAAAAGTTCATTAAATGGTTACACAGACACTGAGTGTACAAAACATTAGGAACACCTTCTTAATATTGAGTTTCATCCCTTTTGCACCTCAGAACAGCCTCAATTTGTCGGCAAGATGTCGAAAGTGTTCCACAGGGATGCTGGCCCATGTTGACTCCAATGCTTCCCACAGTTATGTCAAGTTGGCTGGACATCCTTTGGGTACCGGACAATTCTTGATACACACGGGAAACTGTTGAGTGTGAAAAACTCAGCAGCGTTGCAGTTCTTGACACATTCAAACCAGTGCACTCATTCAAAGGTATTTTGTCTTGCCCATTCACCCTCTGAATGGCACACATACACAATCCATGTCTCAATTGTCTCAAGGCTCAACAATTATTTATTTTTTAAACCCGTCTCCTCCCCTCCATCTACACTGATTGAAGTGGATTTAACAATTGACAATTTAACAATTTCAATAAAGGATCATGGCTTTCACCTGGTCAGTCTGTATCATGGAAAGAGAAGTTGTTCGTAATGTTTTTGTACACTCGGTGTAGATTGAAACAGAGGAATGGATTTGATTGATTTGTGATGCGACGCCTTGAGAGTACATTTTTATGCTGGATCATTCGTGTCTACACGGTGCGATCTAGGACCTAAAAGGGTTCTTCGGCTGTCCCCATAGGAGAACCCTTTGAAGAACCCTTTATGTTTCCAGGTAGATCCCGTTTAGATCTACACGGTGCGATCTAGGACCTAAAAGGGTTCTTCGGCTGTCCCCATAGGAGAACCCTTTGAAGAACCCTTTATGGTTCCAGGTAGATCCCGTTTAGATCTACACGGTGCGATCTAGGACCTAAAAGGGTTCTTCGGGCTGTCCCCATAGGAGAACCCTTTGAAGAACCCTTTATGGTTCCAGGTAGATCCCGTTTAGATTACATGGAACCTAAAAGGGTTCTCCTATGGGGACAGTTGAATAACCCCTTTGCAACCCTATATTCTAAGAGTCGAGGCTGCATTGCTCGCCAGCCTTTTGGAGAATGTAAAGGGAAAATATTTAACAATCACATCCCCATCAATGACTACCTGGATGATACCGGACGATGTCCATAATGATAGATATTTAAGTAGAATACAGAATGTTTCCCTGAAGGCCAATTCTATACTATACTTTTTAAATATGTGCCAGGAGTATTGATTTCATATAAATCATCCATCCACCTGCACCCGTCAGTAGCGGTGCGGTATGTTCAATCCTGGAGGCTAACAGGAATGTATCGCCTGCTTTCCGACTAAGTAATTCATCAGAAGCCAAACCTCTAACTCTAAACCTCTAACTCTAACCTGATACCTTCAACAGCGCAAATTGAACGACACCAAACAGTCTTCTGAGCTTTTGGTTCCAAGCTCTGTTTTTTTATTTTTTTTTATTTTACCCCTTTTTCTCCCCAATTTTCGTGGTATCCAATTATTGTAGTAGCTACTATCTTGTCTCATCGCTACAACTCCCGTACGGGCTCGGGAGAGACGAAGGTTGAATGTCATGCGTCCTCCGATACACAACCCAACCAGCCGTACTGCTTCTTAACATAGCGCGCATCCAACCCGGAAGCCAGCCGCACCAATGTGTCGGAGGCTACACCGTGCACCCGGCAACCTTGGCTAGCGCGCACTGCGCCCGGCCCGCTACAGGAGTCGCTGGTGCGCGATGAGACAAGGACATCCCTACCGACCAAGCCCTCCCTAACCCGGACGACGCTAGGCCAATTGTGCGTCGCCCCACGGACCCCCCGGTCGCGGCCGGTTACGACAGAGCCTGGGCGCGAACCCAGGGACTCTGATGGCACAGCTGGCCCTTAACCACTGCGCCACCCGGGAGGCCCCCCCAAGCTCTGTTTTCATCTAAAATACTAAGCAGCCCGTTGCTTACAGGTTCCTGGAAATACATATGCAGATAGATACTGTGTCTGTCAGGCTTTGTTCACTGTGGTCTGTGGTGTCCTCTGAGACTGGTGACGATGACAATGTCGAAATAAGAAAGGAGGAGGAAAGCTTTCTGAGATCTGACGAAACCAGCGCCATTGTGACTCCGGGCCCAGCCTCGGACATTGTGCTATTGATTAAAGGTTATAAAAGCAGCCGGTATTTGAATTTCATTTGGCCTGTATATATTTTTTTTCTCCCTCTGAGAGCTTTCGAGAATAAGCAGGTGTATTGGCAGCTTGTGACATTTGTTAAGTCAACTTCCCCTTTTTGCGTTTGGCTTCGGAATCTTAAACGCTCAGGCGTTCGTTTTTTTTGGTCCAGGGCACAATGAGAGCTCTGCCCTGGGCGGAGCACAGAGGCGAATTCGGGATTTGCAAAGAGGCGGATTTGGAAATGAATAGAGCTGACACTTTAAATATTTTAATATTGCTCTCTGTGCCTCCAATGGAGGCCAATGCAAGGTTAAAGGGGTGAGAACTTTTAAACAAATTGCCACTTACAGTAGATTGGTCTATTTCATTACTTCCTGTCCACTGCCCACCTCCTGAAGAAGAACTGCATTTTATAACATTTGCGGTAAGTTAAATCTTCCCTGTAATTGTACAAATGATGTCTAAAACCGGTCCAAACCGGTGTAATCTCTCACTAAGCAGCCAGCGAGCGCATAGGGGCTTTTTGTTTAACACAAATGTTTATAATATAGTATTTCTGCACTGTTGCTCAGAGCAACACTGAAAATACTTCGACTGAGCCTAATTGAGCGAGTCATTGGATCTCATAAAAGTGTGCGATTTCATATTGATTCAGCCTAAACAAAACACAGCACTTAATTTGCTAAACAGCATCCCGTGCATATGCATCGGAACTGGCACCTCGCCTCACTTCTGATTGTGTGCTCAAGCAAAAAATGACTGAAATTAAAACATAGATTTTTAGAATCCCTCAGTGAGGAGAAGATCAACGTTTCCTGTTCCTCTGCAGAGAAGGCCAATGTGTGTGCGTGTGTGTGTTGAAAACCAACTACGGCTTTTTTTTCCTCACCAGGAAGTGTGTCCAGGGGCTACAGACAGTGACAGCCAGGGCAGAGACAGAGACAGAGAGGAGGTGTGGTTGAGACGCGTGGCGATGTGGCGTTATTACTAGAGACCGTGGTTAGGTATGTGCAATGCTTGTGCAATGCTTGTGCAATGCTACTTGGTTAGACATCCTGGGTCTGTGGGCTGGAATGCACAAGCACAAATAACAACGCAATGAAATGAACGGGTGTCTGGATGGGTGTCACTTACATGTATCTCACTGTCTCACACCCGCAATATGGCTCACGCCACTAGTGTCTAGAGGGGATACTGTGGTTGGTGTGCAAGAGTTGATTGGTGGAGCTATACAGGAAGTGGGCGTAAGAGAGTCTTAAGGTATATAACTCCTTCCATTAAGCTACATCCCCCTAACTGCAAGGTGTGTGATTCGGAGTGAGGATGCAGGTATCAGGGAATATCCTCAAGAACTGAGAACGATAGGCAGTACGAGATCCATGTACTGGCAAACCAACCACATGGCTGGATTAGTAGGGCTGCTCTTTTGCCCTATTTCGGGGCAGCTATTGGGAAAACTGTAGGGAGATATCAAAGTCTAAAAATGTGTTGTTCGTGCTGGATTAGACATCAAGGAGTAAACTCGGAACCCGTGTTGGTATTAGCAAGGGGATGTGTAAAAATTGGGCCCTGTGCCGTTACTCTCATCCATAGTGATTTTGTGTCCTTGGTGTCAACGCCTTGAACATATTGTGTCTTTCATTACCTCTCCACTGATCCGCCAAAGGTCCTGTGTTGACTGAATGCTAATGACAAAGGCGATTTGTCTCGGGGGAACCTTGACACACTCACAGATGCACTCCGAAACTCTACCGAATAAGCACACATGCATGCACTCACAGATGCAGCCATGCACACATGCATGCACTCACAGATGCAGCCATGCACACATGCATGCACTCACAGATGCAGCCATGCACACATGCGCACACACAAACAAACAGGTATACACACAAATATATACTCGTACCCATCCTCTCAGTGAGGATGAGCCCAGAATGGGAATAGATGAGAAACGCTAAATTGTCCTCATCATTCTGCCACATTATAAATGTGTATTTTTAGGGAACATTCTGCTACTTCGTGAATTCTCTCTGATAACAATAACATTTGATTACAGTTAGAAATGAAAGCCTGTTGGTAAATGCTGGTTTGTCAAATTAACTTTTCCAAAAACATTGTATTTGCTCTGAGTCAAATTCAATTTGTCACATTGAATTTGCTCTTGTTAAAGACAAATCAAAAACTTCAATCCGATTGAATTACCTCACGGGATTACAAAGCTATAGAAAATGGTGAACTGGAAAGATTCTCTTATTACACTCTCAGAAAAATCTGGAACCTAAAAGGGGTTCTTCAGCTGTCCCCCACGTCAGAGAAAGCCTCAGCTCCTATGGTACAGTCTTGGAGAAAGGGTTCCAAAACGGCGTACCCCGGGAGCTGAGGCTTCCTCTGACGTGGTGAAAAGACTGAGGCGAGACCAGGTCTCATTGCAGAGTGATAGCCTGGGCTAATAGGACCAAGACCACCAGCGTGCAACCTTCGATGGGAAATGACACCTAATTTAGCTGAATATGTGTCAAGATTCCTGGCCTTTTTCTGCTCATCTGCCACTTAGTGTGGGAGGAGAGAGTGGCCGGGCCGAGGCGCAGTGAATAGCGTTGCTGGAGAGATGGCACGACTCCCACAAAACGCAGAATGGCCTCTTCACAGCTCGTGATTACTAAGCATCTTCGGCATACTGGAAATGTAAGGGGGGTCCTATCACAGTGCACGGCTGTTCTCCTCAGTGGCTGCTTGGCTCGAAAGAAAAAAGCAATAGTGCAGTGTTGTAAAGTGTAAACCATAATGATACTGCAGTATTGTTAGAGGAGAGGGAGCCGTTAAAGAGTATCTCTTTAACTCTCGATCTCTCTCTCTCTCCCGCTCTCTCCATCTCTCTATTTCTCTCTCCACTATGGCGGCACCACAGCCCACAAGTCCTTGGTTTATTTTACCACAAGGAACACTTGCAGCTTGCACACAGACACTGGGAACAGAGCAGGAACTATTTCACTGGCAGAGGGCGGCTCTGGAGGGCTCTTTTAAAACGGCACGCAGCAGCGTGACTGCCATGTCTTCTTAGACACAGTAATACCATGGCATGTTTATCTCACGAAAACTGTGCTCGCTTTGGAACAGTAAAGCACATGAAATGCCAGGGGGATATGCAACAATATGATACAGAATAGTACAGCAGAGAGCTGGTTATACAGGCTGGGTTCATTGTGTCGTTTTCCATTGAATGCAAACTAATCTAGTGTGCATAGATGACCGACTCCCCTCTGTTATCCGCTCTGTGGCACCTATTGAAATGTGTGGACAAGGATGGATGTTGAGTATTATACACACTACCGGGACCTCGTAGAAAACCGTGATGAGACTGATCATGTTTATCTACCATGTCAGTGAGCTGATATACTGTGATAATGACTTTGGATGGCAACTGGAAGGAAACAGTTGTACTTCCATATCACCATCTACCAATTTCTTCTGGTATCTCTACTAATATAACTCAAAAAATACACATGAAATATGGTAGAAGCGATGACTTCATAATCTTTCGAAGGCATCTCCGTGTGTAAAGAACAACAAACAAAGAGACCACTTTCCCCCAGCATGATAAATGGTGAACACAGCATCCATATTGTTTTGTTTGGATCACACACTCACAGAATCACACACTCACACTCACAGTTGTGTGTGTTGCTGTGCTGGCTGTCACAACTAACAATGTTCCTCTCTGACAACACAGGGATCAGGCAACTCCCATGCTAATGAGCAGTCAGTCGTTTTTTTCAGCCTCAGTGCTGGGCCAGATAAATGTGACTGTGTGGAGAGGATTTGAAAGGTCTCCCAGTCCCAGTATACTATTTCAAAAATTATACAGATGTAGGATATTAATTCATTCACTCTTTTGTTGCTGAGAAATGTCCTGCACGGCAAGAAATACAAACGTGTAGTGTATTTGAGTTTTATAAATGGCTTCTAAAGTTTGTAATTTCCACTTTGGAAATTCAGATTTGATTTGCCCAAACGAAAAATGTATCGACCCCTGCAAAAAATGTCCATTAATTATAATCCACATAATAATTCACATTTTGAGTTGCTGCAGGATTATTTTCCTGCTGTAGCAAACTGGCTCAGATTAAGATCCTACATGTGTAGGAGGACATGGGCTGGAACATACTGCAGGCTTCAGCTAATAAGATCATTTGTCACTAGGAGGGTAACTGGATATTGCTTAGATGTTCTCTTCTCCTCTCTTATCTACTGTCTTTCCTATATCTCTCTCGCAAAAACGTCAACCAAAATGTAAATCCCTTCAGATATGATACAGATCGGTAAATGACTACTTTTCACCGCTACTCAAAAGCAGCAGATTTCCATATTATTCTAAACTGCCTTAGCCATCACAAATCCATACATGAAACTTTAAACAGCAGGCAGAATGATTAGCAACTCCAAGCAAAATGACTGACAACTGAGCAAAAGGTAATTATCTGTAGGTGAGGAAAAATGATCAAATGTGATATCCATTCTCCTTGAATATTAATACCAGGACGCATCGCACACCCACACACATATCAAAGGAAAGGACAGAATCTATTTCCCCTTTCTCGTAAATCTCGCAGAACATTGAAAAAATAAATGTATAATGGAGGTAAGGGGGCGGATATATTACGTCTCGGCCTCCTTGCCAGGCATTGAGAGATAACTACATGAATAAAAAGTATGAGGACAGCTGCTTGTCGAACATCTCATTCCAAAATCATGAGCAATAGTATGAAGTTGGTCCGCCCTTTGCTGCTATTACAGCTTCCATTCAGCCACAAGAGCATTAGTGAAGTTGGGCACTGATGTTGGGCGATTAGGCCTGGCTCGTTCCAATTCATCCCTAAGGTGTTTGATGGGGTTGAGGTCAGGGCTCTGTGCAGGCCAGTGAAGTTCTTCCACACCGATCTCGACAAACCATTTCTGTATGGACCCCACTTTGTGCACTGTAGAATTGTCATGCTGAAACAGGAAAGGGCCTTCCCCAAACTGTTGCCACAAAGTTGGAAGCACAGAATTGTATAAAATGACATCGTATGCTGTAGCGATAAGATTTCCTTTCACTGGAACTAAGGGCCACAGCCCGAACCATGAAAAACAGCCCCAGAGCATTATTCCTCCTCCACCAAAATGTACAGTTGACACTATGCATCGGGGCAGGTAGCGTTCTCCTGCCATCCACCAAACCCAGATTTGTCCGTCGGACTGCCAGATGGTGAAGCGTGATTCATCACTTCAGAGAACGCGTCTCCACTGCTCCAGAGTTCAATGGTGGTGAGCTTTACACCACTCTAGCCAATGCTTGGCATTGCGCATGGTGACCTTAGGCTTCTGTCCGGCTGCTCGGCCATGGAAACCCATTTAACGTTGCTTCCAGAGGCAGTTTGGAACTAGGTAGTGAGGACAGCTTCAGCATTCGGTGGTCCCATTCTGTGAGCTTGTGTGGCCTACCACTTCGCGGTTGAGCTGTTGTTGCTTCTACACGTTTCCACAATAACAGCACTTACAGCAGCTCAAGAACAGCAGAAATTTGACGAACTGACTTATTGGAAAGGTGGCATCCTATGATGGTGCCACGTTGAATGTCACTGAGCTCTTCACTAAGGCCATTCTACTGCCAATGTTTGTTTATGGAGATTGCATGGCTGTGTGCTTGATTTTATACACCGGTCAGCAATGGGTGTGGCTGAAATAGCCAAATCCACTCATTTGAAGAGGTGTCCACATACTTTTGTACATATAGTGCATCTGAAAAGTCTCACGCCTCTCCTACCTTGAGAAAAGTGAGGCGTGATGGAAGTTGATGGAAAATGGAATTGAAATGTTATGGACTGAATTTAGAGGCAAAATCTACAGGGGGATAAGATAGCACTCAGGAGCAGAGCAAGTCTTAGAGCATAGTTAATTACATTTCGTGGCAGAGATGCTTTAGAATAGCTATTACCCTTCATTAAAGGCAGCGTTTGATTGTTAAAGGAAATAATACCCCTTCTCATTGTCATATTCCACCCTTGGGGGAAGAGCAAGCCTGTATCAAGAGAGTTGTGTTGCAACACAGTAGGGCATTTCTCTCTGTGATCATTCTGAGTATTTCACTCAACTGAACACTCCTGATTGCATTTTGCAATGAGGTAAATGTGGTCCTAAATAAGTGGCTCAGTTGGTAGAGCATGGTGCGTTCAGTGCCAGGGAATATGGTTCTGTTCGCGCGACGGTCACTAATATTAAAAATCAATGCATTCACATTTGTAAATAGTTTTGGATTAAAGTGTCTGCTACATTTTTTTATTTAATGCAGGCATAAAATTCACTTGTAGATTTATTTATACTGCTCACTTATTGCTCCTATCATGCGTACGTTATTTTGCGTATGGGAAAGTGGGATACCTAGTTGTACAACAAACATTCAATTGAAACGTGTCTTCCACATTTAACCCAACCCCTCTAAATCAGAGAGGTGCGGGGGGCTGCCGTAAACGACATCCATGTCTTCGGCACCCGGGGAACAATGGGTTAACTGCCTTGCTCAGGGGCAGAAAGACAGATTTTTTATCTTGTCAGCTGAGAATTCGATTCAGCAACCATTCGGTTACTAGCCCAACGCTCTAACCACTAGGCTACCTGCCACCCCAATATGTATTTTATTCTTGCATGTAATACCAAAGATACCCAACAAGCATGTCATTTTTATCTCCATCTTCTAGAGTGCGCAGAAAAAGAGAGTATCTGAGCAAAGGTGTTGCAATCTCCCCAAACACTTTGATCTTTTTGTCAACAGCCACGGGCTGTTTCTAAAGGAGAAAATATCTGGGAATATAAAGGTATATAATATTCTCAACTACTGACCAAGGAAACAAACAAAAGTTTCAGTCCTATGCCTGAGGAAATGCCCACCTTTTTTCAGCACACAAAACATGTCTTATTTACCTCATACAAACATCATAAACCTCATATAATAAATACATGAACCATTATGAAAATGTTAGATACATTTCCTGTCCTAAATCACAATGCATATTTTCTTGAAATTGTTTACGGGATAAATAAAAGTCAGACTTGGAGATCCATTTCATAATTTATCGAATCGTTATAAAGAAAGAACACAGCGCGTATTGAAATGGCTGAAATGGAGGCTGACACATACTGTAGATATATTGATCGATCATAACACAACAGTAAAATGTGCTCGTATTGCCTTCAATGTTATTTTCCTTAACAATAATAACTTTGGACTTGTGTGCTTTCCTATGAAAGTAAGTGCCTTATGTTCTGTATTCCGTGTTGTCATTTCTACTGTAGCATACAGTATGTATGTATGTATGTATGTATGTATGTATGTATGTATGTATGTATGTATGGAGTATAATGCAATTTACAGTTTTATTCATATGTTATTCATATTCATATGGCAAATAATGCATTCTGATTATTGCATAGATTGTAATGGACACCTATGATTTGATTTGATTTGATATGATGTGTGTAGAATACTTGTTATTGGTCACATACACATGGTTAGCAGATGTTATTGCAAGTGTAGCGAAATGCTTCTGCTTCTGGTTCCGACAGTGCAGTAATATCTAAGAAGTAATATCTAACAATTCCACAACAACTATCTAATACACACAAATCTAAGTAAAGGGATGGAATAATAATATATACATATATGAATGAGCGATGACCGAGCGGCATAGGCAAGATGCAATAGATGGTATAAAATACAGTATATACATATGAGATGAGTAATGCAAGATATGTAAACCTTATTCAAGTGGCATTATTAAAGGGACTAGTGGTCTATTTATTAAAGTGGCCAATGACTTCAAGTCTGTATGTAGGCAGCAACCTCTCTGTGCTACTGACGGCTGTTTAATAGTCTGATGTCCTTGAGATAGAAGCTATCTTTCAGTCTCTCAGTCCCAGCTTTGATGCACCTGTAATGACCTCGCCTTCTGGATGGTAGTGGGGTGAACAGGTAGTGGCTCAGGTGGTTAATGTCCTTGATGATCTTTTTGGCCTTCCTGTGACAACGGGTGCTGTAGGTGTCCTAGAGGGCAGGTAGTTTGCCCCTTGGTGATGTGTTGTGCAGACCGCAGCACCCTCTAGAGAGCCCTGCGGTTGTGGGCGGTGCAGTTGCTGTACCAAGTGGTGATACAGCCCGACAGGATGCTCTCAATTGTGCATCTCTAAAAGTTTGTGAGGGTTTTCGGTGATAAGCCAAATTTCTTCAGCCTCCTGGAGGTTGAAGATGCGTTGTTGCGCCTTCTTCACCACACTGTCTGTGTGGGTGGACCATTTCAGTTTGTCCGTGATGTGTAATATACTCGGAAGCGGTGGGTGGTGTGCACACCTCCGAAGTCTGACCAGAAGGCCGCTCCATCTACCTCCTCCCGGCTATACGTAAGAAATAATACATAAAAAAAACAAAATACTGCATCGTTTCCTGTGGACTAGAAGCGAGGCGATGCCATCTCGCCAAGGTGGTACTGATTATGATGAGCTAATGCTAAGCTTTTTGCCAGCTATGTGTGGGGCCATGTTTGTTGACATTATACAATGCATTTTGGGTGTCACGTAAACGTCTGTCAGACCAAAGATGTTATAATGAGGTGAAGGAATGGTTTACTCATCTTTCGATTACTTCTGGAATTGAATGAAGGGAAGTGAATGATCGTAGACGACACACACCCTTCAACATGCATACTGCAAATTGACCAAACTTATCTTGTCTCCTCTTCTGATCTTTGGTTGATGCGAAAGAAACAAACATGGTGCAGCGCACAAACTACACATCATCAGATTACTTTTGATATTTCACCCGTGATGTGATGAATTGTAAATAATAATTGCTATTAGCTAATTCATACTGTGGTTTCTGTCAGCCAATTGTTAGCTAAATATGACCGCTTGTGTTAAGTCAATTTTTCCGCCACAGTGAATGTCTGAACATTGCATCCAAAATTAAAACGGGTCAGATTCAGGATATAACTTGGTACGGACTGTGTTTGTGCAGTGCAAAATGTTTATTTGAAAAAAAAAGCGTGGCCAGCTCAAGCGCTGACTGTTGCGTCAATCGAAACTGGGCGATCTAAAAAAAAGCATTCCAATCACACCGGTTTGAGCGCACACTGCAGGAGACCACTGTAGAATGATCACCCCCATTTGTCAGTGCGTGTCAAAGGGTTAATCACATGGAAGTCCAAGCTGTTTAATCAGAATGCTGACGTGTGCTTTGATGCCCTATGCGCCAGGCGGCGCAAAAGGAAGTGAGTGAGTGAGTGAGTGGTAGCGTGAGCTATAGCATTTCAGTCGAGGTCCACTTATGCTCAATTGACAACAGTTGAGAGTACACACCTGGACAAGTGAGGAAAACAAACATAACAAACCTGAGAGTCCTTAACGGTACATGGGTTATTTGTCATTACTGTTGATGACAAAATACTTTATGGTCTACCCTTGTGATTCTGACTGATCCAGGATCAGTATCAATGAGACGATGCATCGTTGACACTGACTGCACCATTTCCCACTCCTCTCCCCGCCCCTCCCAGTCCCATCTGTACCTACTACTGACAGTGTGACTAGCATTGTGGCAGTGTAATAACAAAAACAACAATCACGTTCATTTGCACACTCTCCAGGTGACCAGGAGCATTCTCACATTCGGTAAACACGCATGCCTGTAGGTACAGGAGACACAGGAGTGGGTCTGTCAGGTGTGGCTCCCACATCAACCACTTTGGTTCAAGGGCTGTTCTAATGTCTTGACACTGTGACGGGCCCCGGAGGAACACGATTGCCTACAGCAGAGGGTGCATTTAGGTGCGGTTCCCACGTCAGCCATTTTGGCTGATGGGCTGCTCTGGTTTCCTGACACCTGCCCCCTGATTAAAAAGGCTAGGCTAAATCCCGTGGTAGAACCTCTAGAGGTGACCTTAGCCTTTGAGACTACATCAGAGCTAAAGAAGGGTTGATTCGGTATTTGATGTATTTGACTTGGTATGAGCATGGCCCAGGGCTGCTCCGGTACCCAATCCGAATAATCTCCGTGAAATGAATTCTGTCTTTGAGTAATGACTGGGAAGAGGCAAAAGCTGTCCTAAAAAGTCGCCATTAAAAACGCCTCTGGATTGAAATACACCTCTGCAGTGCTAAGACGGAAAGCTTAATTGTGGCCCATGAAATTCTGTTCTGATAGAAGGTAAATATGGTATGGTGAGAGCATGCATCAATGCACAACAATGAGACTCAAATGAAGTTCCATAAAGTACATTGGATGAAGAGGCAGCAGAGGTGATTTCCAGTTTCCCCCAGATAAAGTAATGAATCCATCAACCGGCAAACATCCTCTGCAACAAGACAATGAGAATAGTTCAACGTTTAATAACAGGAGAGCATCACCGCCATCAAATATTTTCATTGGGTTATCCTTTTGAACTTATAGCATGGCCGGGAAGATGCACTTCTCCGTGTGGAGAAGGAAGCAAAGGAAGATGCTTTGTTCTGGTAACAATACAAACTGAGGCTGGGTGAAAACTTAAAGGCTACGTGAGGTTGGTGGACTGACATTATCCTGGGAGAGAGCCGTGTGTAATCTTGTCCGAATCGATCACGCTGAAACCAAAACGGGCTAAACAAATGACACCTCTCTGAAGCGGCCTCAGCCTGCAGTAACGACCGAGGCCCAGAGCTTGTTCAACATTCACCAAGCACCTTGTCATATTAGCACCTCCACACAGCAGCCACTAACAGGCCAAGGGAAGGAAAAAAAATCTCTCTCCCTCTCTCCATTGGCAGAGACAGACAAGAGCATTCTCCTAGGGCCATGAATAGTGTATGGGGTTTAAAGATGTATGCGATGACAGGGGAATATGGGAAACGCTGACGGCTGTTCAAAACAACAGTAAGTGAATGCGACACCGTCATTGTTAATCCTGTGATTGCAATTATGCATTGTTGGGCTAAGCTGCAGATGTGGGGTGTGTTTGGCACAGCGGGAGAGGGACACAGAGGATGGCCAGTGGTGGTAGTACTGACAGGGCACAGACGGGTGTACGAACTTGGAGCAAACACGCACACACACACACACGTACACACACGCACGCACTCACACACACACACACACACACACGCACACACACACACACACATACACACACGCACACACTCACACACACACACACACACGCACACGCACACACACACAACCGCATTGCCACATTCAACAACAAGATTTGGGTGGTTAAATACATTCCACGGCTGCCGGCCATTTGTGGAAAAAAGCCACTCGAATAAAACGCATATTAAGAGAAACTGTGGAACACTTTGCTGCAATACGAATCACAGTGATTTACAGTATAATAGAAATAGTACAATTTTAAAATGTCCGGGTAAAATAAATCAATGGTCTTTAAATGTGTTAAATGCGAAGCAAAAGTAAGGAAATTGCTATAGTCCTAACCGTACATGGTGCCTTCAAGACCAGGCTGAGCAGGAATATGCCAGTGTGCTGGCAGAGCTTTGGACAAGAAATAGAACAAAGATACGGTGGATTCTATCAAATCAAGTCAGTATCATACTGATGAACTAGTTTCTACAAATCCCTCCTGTATAGCTTAAACTGACACCTTTACATGGATCATGAACAGACAGAGCACTAGTGGAGCCCAGTTGAAGTTATAAATGATT
Source organism: Oncorhynchus nerka (assembly GCF_034236695.1). NCBI lineage: Eukaryota > Metazoa > Chordata > Actinopteri > Salmoniformes > Salmonidae > Oncorhynchus > Oncorhynchus nerka. The sequence goes on along the minus strand of NC_088411.1, from coordinate 11,490,659 downwards.
ACTAGGAGACTTAAGGGGAATACTTAACGGGCTGACACTATACATACAAAAGTATATGGACACCCTTTCAAATGAGTGGATTTGGCTATTTTGGCCACACCCGTTGCTGACAGGTGAATAAAATTGAGCACGTAGCCATGCAATCTCCATAGACAAACATTAACAGTCGAATGGCCTTACTGAAGAGCTCAGTGACTTTCGATATGGCACCGTCATAGGATTCCACCGATCCAACAAGTCAGTTCATCAAATTTCTGCCCTGCTAGAGCTGCCCCGGTCAGCTGTAAGTGCAGTTATTGTGAAGTAGAAACATCTAGGAGCAACAACGGCTCAGCCACAAAGTGGTAGGCCACACAAGCTCTCAGAACGGGACCACCGAGTGCTGAAGAGTGTAGCACATAAAAATTGTCTGTCCTCGGTTGCAACGCTCACTACCGAGTTCCAAACTTCCTCAAGAAGCAAGCCCACACAAGCCTAAGAGCAACATGCGCAATGCCAAGTGTTGGCTGGAGTGGTGTAAAGCTTGCCACCATTGGACTCTGGAGCAGTGGAAATGCGTTCTCTGGAGTGATGAATCATTCTTCACCATCTTGCAGCCCGACGGACAAATCTGGCTTTGGTGGATGCCAGGAGAACGCTACCGTCCCCAATGCATAGTGACAACTGTCAAGTTTGGTGGAAGAAGGATAATAGTCTGGGGCTGTTTTTCATGGTTTGGGCTATGTCCCTTATTTCCAGTGAAGGGAAATATTGATGCTACAGCATATAATGACATTCTAGATTATTCTGTGCTTCCAACTTTGTGGCAACAGTTTGGGGAATGCTCTTTCCTGTTTCAGCATGACAATGCCCCCGTGAACAAAGCAAGGTCCATACCGAAATAGTTTGTCGAGATCAGTGTGGAAGAACTTAACTGGCCTGCACAGAGCCCTGACCTCAACCCCATCGAACAACTGTGGAATAAATTGAAACGCCGACTGCGAGCCAGGCCTAATCGCCCAACATCGGTGCCCGACCTCACTAATGCTCTTGTGGCTGAATGGAAGCAAGTCCCCGCAGCAATGTTCCAACATCAAGTGGAAAGCCTTCCCAGAAGAGTGGAGGCTGTTATAGCAGTAAACTCCATATTAATGCCCATGATTTTGTAATGAGACGTTCAACGAGCAGGTGTTGGCATACTTTTGGTCGCTTATATGAGCAATAATACCTCGGCAAACAAAGATGACATATTCAAAGATCAGAGCTACTTGCCGTATTGAAAAATGACACTGAGATGCAATTAAGCCATCAATGATATTTCCAACAGGAGATAATGGATATTTGTTTTCTAATTAGTTTGCCTAAATAAAGCCATCGCAGTTCAACAAAACAATTGAATTGCTTGTTGACACACGCACCACACTTCTCCATGGCGTAGCTGCTCTCTTGGTGACACGCACAGCGACTTACAATGCATGCCTAATATATTCTTCTCCATGGGAATACAACCACCATATTGAAGTGTCACTCATGTGCACCATGCCCCATGCAATAACCATGCAACCCATGTATAGCTCCTTATCATATTCAGGGCATCACACCTGACCTGTGGAATGAGAGCAGCCAGATTAGAGCCAAAGGCCATATAATGAACACCCTTACATGTTCAGCACACGCAACCTACCTGTCACTTAACCTACTGTGGCTAGACTTAGAGAT